>NC_089502.1:117813588-118131338 GCF_036850765.1 Saccopteryx bilineata
CCAATGCTCTATCCACTGCACCATCATCTGAAACTATCCTTTCCCTATTGAGTATTCTTAGCTCCCTTGACACAGATTAGTTGACTGCTTATGCAAGGATTTATTTCTGGATTATTAACTCTGTTCTGTTAATCAAAGTATATTTCTTATGCCAGTACCACACTGGTTTTCTGACTGTAGCTTTTAAAGTATAGTTTAAAATCAGGAAGTGTGACACCTCTGATTTTGTTCTTGTTTCTTAGGGTTTCTTCGACAATTGGGATGTTTTGTAGTTCCACACACATTTTAGGATTGCCTTTTCTGTTTCTGCGAAAAATGCTGTAGGAATTTTGATAGGAATTACATTGAATCTATAGATGGCTTTGAGTAATATGGACATTTTAACAATATTCATTCCTTGGATCCACAAACACAGAAAATCTTTCCATTTGTATCTTTTTCAATTAATTTCATTGCATCTTGTAGTTTTCAGTGTACACATCTTTCACCACTTTGATTAAATTTATTTCTAAGTCTGTTTTTGATGCTACTGTGAATGGGAATATTGTCTTTTTTTAGGTATTCTATAGGTAGTACATAAAAGCACACATGATTTCTGTATGTTTATTTTGTATCCTGTAGAATTACTGATTTATTTGGTTAGTTCTAAAAGTTTAGGGGAACAGTCTTTTACCTTATTGCCTTTTATCACTGAATAGTATTTCATTTTCTGGATGCCCCAGTTTATTTACCTACTAAAGCACATCTTGGTTGTTTTAAAGTATTGACAATTATGAATGAAGATGTTATAAATATCCTTGTGCAAGCTTTTGTGTAGCCATAAGTCTTCAAATTTTGGGGTACCGAGGAGGGTGATTGCTGAATCATATGGTAAAAGACTTTAGTTTTGTAAGAAACCACCAAACTCTCTTCCACAGTGGCTGTACCATTTTGCATTCATACCAGCAATGAATAAGGATTCCTGTTGCTCCAAATCCTGAACAGCATTTGATATTATTGGTGTTTTGGATATTGGCCATGCTTACAGCTATGTAGTTGTATCTCATTATTGTATTAATTTTCATTTCCCTGATGATGTATAATATGCAGAATTATTTTAAATGCTTATTTTCCATTTGTATATGTTGTTTTTAATTTATTTTTTTTTGTATTTTTCTGAAGCTGGAAACGGGGAGAGACAGTCAGACAGACTCCCGCATGCGCCTGACCGGGATCCACCCGGCACGGCCACCGGGGGCGAAGCTCTGCCCACCAGGGGGCAATGTTCTGCCCCTCTGGGGCATTGCTCTGCCATGACCAGAGCCACTCTAGCGCCTGGGGCAGAGGCCAAGGAGCTATCCCCAGCGCCCAGGCCATCTTTGCTCCAATGGAGCCTTGGCTGCGGGAGGGGAAGAGAGAGACAGAGAGGAAGGATGGGGGGTGGAGAAGCAAATGGGTGCTTCTCCTATGTGCCCTGGCTGGGAATCGAACCCGGGCCCCCCGCATGCCAGGCCGACGCTCTACCGCTGAGCCAACCGGCCAGGGCCTAAATTTTTTATTAATCTTAATTTATTGTGTTTACATGGATTCAAGTGTCCCACCAAATATAATTCCCTCACCCCCACCCCCGTGTCCCCCTTTATACCCCCTTTGTCCCCTTCCCCTCAACACCCTCCTCTTTCCCTCTAGGATTTTCTGTCCTGCTATCTTGCTATCTGTATCTCTGTGTTATGTATATATAATTTCACGAATCCCTTTACCTTCTCTGTGTATATGTTCTCTTATGAGGTGTCTGTTAAGGTCTTTGGCTCATATTTTAATTGTTTTCTTACCGTTGAGTTTTAAGTTTTCATTGTATATTCTGGATAGCAGTCCTTTATCAGTTCTGCCTTTTGAAAATATTTTCTCACACTCTGTGGCTTGTCTTCTACTTTATTTCATATTGTCTATCACAGAGAAAAAGATTATAATTTTAATAAAGTTCATCTTATCAGTTATTTCTTTTATGGATTATGTCTTTGATGCTGTATCTAAAAAATCATCAGTGGACTCAAGATCATCTGGATTTTTTTACTATGTAATCTTCTAAGACTTTTATAGTTTTGCATTTTACATTTAGATCTATGAATTAAGTTTTTGTGAAGGATGTAAGGTCTGTATCTAGACTCATTTTTTACAAGTGTATGTCCAGTTTTTCCAGCACCATTTGCTAAAAAAAACTATCTTTGTTCTGTTGCTTTTGCTCCTTTGTCAAAGATCAGTTTGCTGTACATATGTGGATCTATTTCTGAGCTCTCTCTTCTGTTTCATGTTATGTGTGTCTTGATTACTTTGTTCTCCATCAATATTGTGTTGACTATTCTGAGTCTTTTGCTTCTCCATATAAACTTTGAAGTCAGTTTGTTGATAACCATAAAATAACTGGCTGATATTTTAATTGGAATTGTGTCAAATTTACAGATTAAGCTGAGAAGAATGGATATTTTTACAATATTGAGTCTTCTTATTCATGAACATGAAATATCTCTCCAATTATTTAATTCTTCATTGATTCTGTTCATCAGTTCTCTAAGTTTCCTCATACATATTTTCTTAGATTTAAACTTAAATATTTTGTTATTGGGGGAATGCTAATGTAAGTGATATTGTTTTTCAAATTTCACTCTTTAATATGTCATTGCTGGTATAAGAGTACTGACTTTTGCATATTAACTTTGTATCCTGCAACCTTGCTATAATCAGTTATCAGTTCCAGGAGACTTTCTGTTTTTGTTGTTGTTGATTATTGTAGATGTCCAATATAAATGATGTCATTTGTAAACAAAGATACTTTATTTCTTCTTTACCAATCTGTATAACTTTTTTTTCTTATGGAATTAGCTAAGACTTCCATATGATGTTGAAAAGGAGTTTTGAGAGGCAACATCTTCTCCTTCCCTTATATATGATTTTTTGTGGGAAGACTTTGAATTTCTCACCATTAAGTTCGATGTTATATATTCATACATACATATATTTAATTAAATTGATTAGAGTGACACTAGTTAACATAATTACACATGTTTCAGGTGCCCAATTCTATAAGACATCTCTAGACAGAATTGGATGATTGTGCCCCAAAATCAATACTTTGTTCATCACCATTTATTCTCTCTTCACCTTCTTCCACCTCACCACCAGCAATCACCACACTTTTGTCCATGTCCATGAGTTTTTCTTTCTTTTTTGTCCCTTTATGCTCAATCCATCCATCCCCCTCACCTAGCCCCCACTCCAACAACTGTAAGCCAACTCTCTAAGTATGAATTTGTCTCTATTTCGCTTGTTAGTTCATTTTGTCCATTAAATTCTACAAATCATTGGAATCATATGACAGTTGTATATCTCTGACTAACTTATTTTGCTTAGTATAATGCTTTCCAGGTCCATCTATGCTGTGCAAAAAGTAAGATTTTTCTCTTCCTTTTTTGAGGACGTGTAGTACTTCATTGTACCACAGCTTTTTTTATCCACTCATCGACTGATGGGCATTTGGGCTCTTTCTAGATCTAGGCTATTGTAAATAATGCTGCAATTAACATATGGATGCATATTTTCTTTTGAATTAGTGTTTTGGGGTTTTTTTAAGATAAATTTCTAGAAGTGGAATTATTGGGTCATAAATAATTCCAGTTCCATTATTTATTTTTTGAGGTAACTCCATGCTTTCTACAGTGGCTGCACCAATCTTCATTCCCACCAACAGTGCACAAGGGTTTTCTATTCTCCATACCCTTGGCAACACTTGTTGTTTGTTGATTTATTGATCATAGCCATTCTGACAGGTGTGAGGTGATATATATCACTGTGGTTTTATTTTGCATTTCTTTGATGATTAGTGACATTGAGCATATTTTCATATGTCTATTGGCCATCTGTATGCCTCTTTAGGAAAGTATCTATTCAGGTACTTTGGCCATTTTTTAATTGTATTTCTTGGTATTTTGGTATTGAGTTTTATAAGTTTTTTATAAATTTTGGATAATAATCCCTTTTCAGAGTTATATCAGCAAATATGTTCTCGCCTTCAGTGGGCTGTCTTTCATTTTGTTGATGGTTTTCTTTGATGTGCAAAAACTTTTTAGTTTGATGTATTCCCATATAATTATCTTTTCTTTTGTTTCCATTGCCCAAGGAGATATATCAGAAAAAATATTACTATGAGAAATGTCCAAGATTTACTGCCTATGTTTTCTTGGAGGACTTTTATGATGTCATGTATAATATTAAATCTTTAATCCATTTTGAATTTATTCTTTTATACAGTGTAAAAAGGTGATCTAGTTTCATTTTTTTGCATCTATCTCTCCAATATTTCCAGCACCATTTATTATATAGACTGGCTTTTCATTGTATATTTTTGCCTTGTCAAACATTAATTGACCTTATAAGTGTAGGTTGACTTCTGGGCTCTTTATTTGGTTCCACTGATCTATATGTCTGGTTTTATACTAGTACCATGTTGTTTTTATGGCCTTGTAGTATTGTTTAATATAAGGTAGTGACACAACAATCTTGAGCAAGAAGAACAAAGTTGGAGGACTTATGTTTATATTTTTAAGGATTTATCATTTTCTGTACAAATCTTGTACACTTAGAAAGTCTTTATGCAGTTATGCAATTTATGTATGCTGTTGTAAATGGTAACTTCTAATAAAATCACTGAAACATTTATACTAATCTTGCTATAATTAAATTGCTTGAAGCTTATTTAATAACTATCTGACTTTTATTCTCTAATAAATGAATATCAAAGAAAATGACTCAAGCTTGGATCCGGAGAGCCATTTAGCTAGTTTTATATCTAACATCCTCCTTAGAACTGTAATTTCCTGAGATCACAGCTTTAAAATAAACCATGAATGAATCTAAAGATTACCAACTACATAATTTTACACTGCTCTAGCCTTCTAACAACTAAGTGCATTTAGAATAATATCCAAAATCTATAATATAGCCTACAAATCACTACACAATCTGACTACTGAGCACCTTCTTAGCCTCATCTCTTGCTATTCTCTCTCCCAGCCCCCAGCTATGCTCCAGACACATTTCCAGTTTTTAGTTTCTCTAACACGTTTGTGACTGCCAGGAATTTGTAATGTGTTACTTCCTTTACCTGAATTTCTCCCTTTTTCTTACTTCTCACCTGTGGTTATTTCCTACTTCTTATAGTTGTATTTACCTACATATTGTTTTTATAGTAAAGATTTTTCTTTCTACCTGACCTGTGGTGATGCAATGGCTAAAGCGTTGACCTGGAATGCTGAGGTCACCAGTTTGAAACCCCGGCCTTGCCTTGTCAAGGCACATATGAGAGTTGAAGCGTCCTGCTCCTCCCCTGTCTCTCTGTCTCTCTCTCTCTCTCTCTCTCACTCACTGCCCTTTCTAAAATGAATAAAGTCTTTTAAAACTTGTTTAATCCTAATTTTAAAAAAGGATTTTTCTTCCTTTTTATATTTTGCTTATCCAACATTATAATCTTAGTTTTCTCTCCTCTTTTATTCATAGCACATATTACCATTTACATCAAAGAATTATTTTTGTAAAATGACTCTTGCCAAGTGTGAGGAAAGTAATAAAATGAATGAACAACAGAATGCAGTTTCAAGGACAAAACTATAATGGCCATTCAAACCAAAGTCTACTTGACATACCAACATGAAGAATCATTGCTAATTTATAGAAAGCTGGTTTACAAAATATGTTGAAAATGGGAGGGGTATTAGAATATATAAATCTGAGTTTGGAAAGTTTTTCTCATCCCCTAGAAGATAGCCACAAATTTGTATTATAAGATACCTGTAGCCCTAGTGCTAAGAGGGAAAGTAACTAAAAACCACAGATAGGACAAAAGAGCATTCAAGGAAATTAACACAATAGAATTAATAGAAAGTGAAAAAGAATTTAGAGAGATTTCCTCAAATTCATGAATTTCTGTACTAGATAAATTTAATTATCGTATCTTCAAGACAAATAAAATTACAAAACACACTATCAAAGAGGAAAAGCATAATATACAGGTGTATGTCCAGCTAAAATTCCCCCTGTTCTAACATTGCTAAGTCTGTTGTAATTCTCTGTAGTGACTAGTACTGGTTCCATGTTTCAATTTATTATCATTAGAAAATATAATTAATGTGATTTTTGCTAGAGTTGCTGAAATCTTAATGATACGATAAAACATAAAGTCTATTTTAGAACAGTTAATGTTCATTAAATTTATGGTTTGCCAAATAAAAGTTATTAGCCAATTGCAATGATTAGCCATAATGATATTTAAGTTTCTCTTTGTGGAATTTTAAATAAAGCTTATCTGTTTAACTCTTTAATTATATATTAATACAAAATTTGACATAATTTAAGAAGTGATAGGTTATATTAATGTTTATTTAATATTTTAAAGCCTTATAATTTGCTCATTACATGGACTTTAATAAAGAGAAAAGCCTTTACACACTGTCAACATACTAAAAGGAGTCAAAAATCCTGTTAATGAAATGGGAATTTGCCCTGACCAGTTTGCTCAGTGGATAGCATGCCAGCTCAGCATGTGGAAATCCCGGGTATAATCCCAGTTAGTGTATACATGAGAAGCGACCATCTGCTTCTCTTCCATTCTCTCCCCCCTTCCTCTCCACCTTCTCTCCCCCTTCTCCTCTTGCAGCCAGTGGCTCAATTAATTTAATGTGACCTAGTCACTGAGGATATCTCGATTGATTTGAGTATTAGCTCCAAACGGGATTGCCAGGTGAATCTCAGTTGGTACACATGTGGAAGTCTGTCTTTCTATCTCCCCTCCTCTAACTTAAAAACAAAAAGAAAAACAGACAAACAATACAGGGATTTTTACTTAGCAATGGGATGCATTACTGTGACAGTATTGTCATATATCTGTGAATTGCATTACTCTTTCTTACCTGCAATAGCAAGCAGTCTGTCTTTCATTGCTTTGTTTCAAACAAGATTATTTGGGAGCTCTCTATCTATCTACCCTCCTACCTAGCAACCTACCTACCTATTAGGAGCTCCTATATCTGCCTTGTGTAATGGGCATGACAGTAATTAGTTATCAAGATTACATTTTTTTTTTACAAGAGAGTTGGAATCTTCAGTAATGCAGACTCAAAATAAATTCAAGTATAGGCGTATCCTTAGGCTTCTGTCTTTCTCTTCACAAGTAGAAACTCTTGAAAGACTGACTAACTGATTACAAGTTCATAAGGTGGAGCTACAAAAACAGAAACAACACTAGTTAATAGCATCAAGGAGTAAAGCAGTAGTAACAATTTGGTTATTTTATGTTTGTTTTTCCATTATAATTTTACTGAAACTTATATAGTTATATAATCAAGATTATTCTGAGAAATTATAGTAAATGTGCTTCAGATTATTCTTATTCCACCTACGTAAAATGTTAGCATTTATAGTATGATATGAATTTAGCTCTGTTAAAAATGTAAAATACCTAATGGCAAGTATTTTTGATGTATCTTACATTCAAGTTATTTGTACAAATTTTCTTTAAGATGGAAATGTTTTTTATTTCTATAAGCAGATTGACCTAAAAATTATTTTTAAATATGTTATAAGTAAGCTTGAGAGAGTTTTTACCTAGTCCAAATTTAGCTAAATGGTGAGCTTAGAGGAGAAACCATGAATGCTTCTTAATCTCTTCACTTAATTTTTTTTTAATGAACACATTGCACTCTATGCTTTCTGAGGCTGGAGTTATTATATTTATGTTAATTTTGCCTTTTCCATTTGTATATTTTAGCTATGAAACATCTTTCAGTGGTAAAAATATGGAATCATTTTGTTATAGAATTTTGAGTTTGCCATTAGGGATATTTACATAATAGGCACACTGTTTCTACAGTGGTTTCTCATCATTAACTGGATTAAAACATGTTGTCTTTTAGAATTGTTTTTGTTTAAAACGTTCCTCTCTTTTCATCAATAGACAAGTTTAATTTTCCCAAAATATTCTTTTTTCTCGATTGGTCTTGACCTCTTTTTCTGTCTCCCATTTTCAGTCCCTCTTCTGTCTCTGCCTGCTGTCTCTCTCTCTTTCCATACACATTAAGTAATTTATATATGTATGTGTTAATTATTATTGTGTAATAATTTATCACAAAATTTAGTATCTTAAAACAACCAATATTTATTACTTCTCAAGTTTTTTCATCTGCTTTTCTGTTATTTGGTTTAATGCCACCTTTCAGTAAGTATAGTGCACAGTGAAAATATTAATTCTTAAATCTCAAGATTTTTCTGCTCCTATAAAATATATTTTTCCATGTTTTCATATTTTGATGTCACCCTAAAAATCAAGGAGAAAATATGTTGTTAATTTGTCATATCAAGTATTTTGGAGTAGAACTGCCTCTCTGGAATATTAGAATTATGAAGATATATTGTTTTGGAATTTCTGAACAATATCACCTGACATTTCACTGGACAATATGATTGCACATCTGGACACTTTGCTTCCTGGGGAATGTAGTCTTCCTGATGCCAAGTTTGGCTGGAGAATAAAAAGGTCTCAAGTCCCAAAAATCTGTTAATATTTCTTATAAAGGTTATTTTCTTTGTTTCCAATGAGAAAGCAAGAAATAGCTACTTGAAGTAGGACATAACCCTTTGTGGACATTATCCCACCCAATCAAATTCTTGCTTTAAGGATTGTAGAAGACAAGGAATGTTGCAATGGAGTATACTGCTTATACTGCTTTACTCCTACTTTGTGTGTCCTCAAATGAGAAAGATGGTTTTCTTAGCTAACTATATTGCTATTTGTTTGTGAGTGCATGCATGCATGTGTGTGTCCCTGTGTGTGTTTATGATATTCTTTGCCATCCATAGCTCACCAGAAACACTGAAATTGCGTTTTGAAAGGGTTAAGAAGTCCATTAAAATCTAATAATCAACAATGATAATAATTCCAAAACCCAGATATTTTGAAAAATATCTCATAACTTGTGATGTCACAAGGGAAAAGGAAATATTCCCACAAATTTATCCATTGCTTCTCTGTTTTCACTACTAAAATAAAAATCTGATTTTCCATAATATTAAGAAAAAATAGTTATAAAAATCATCTAGATCCAAGTTTTAAAGCTCAATTATATCTGGATTATTAGAAAATAGGTGGGTTAATTGTACAGGCTAGATAGATGGAGTGAAATTTCTAATTTACCTACATCCAAGGGAAAGAATGGTAGTGGATGGAAAATTAGGTCACTGTTTATGATATATTTGCTTAATATTTTAACAATCCCTAATACATGGGTAGAACTGAGATTCCTATGTATTGCTACTATTACCATATCATAGATAATATGAATGTTAATTTCTTTTTTATTGTTTCCATAAAATCAATGTTATCATTTAACCACTATATTTTCATGCACTATTTCTCAAATATTCAACAATGTAAGTTTTAACTTTGCTCTCCTTAAAGCACAAGAGACTAGAAACCAAAATAAATTAACTGGTAATATAAGCACAAAAGAACCAGGCTGAACTGAAATAAAAAGACCATGTAACTGAATAGTAATTAAACCAATGAATTAAGATTTGAAAGATAAAACATTGCTATAAAAATAAATGAACAGAATTTCTATTAAAAAAGAAAGATGTCCCAGTTAAAACAATGGCATTGCTAGACAATTAATTTTAGAAAGTAAAGATGGGATTTGCTATAGAATTAGGGAAGGAAGACAAGGAAAAAAACATAAATGAAACAAACAGTGAGGATGGTCATTCTCAAGAACATCAGAAATGACAGCTGTGAAATTTAGGATTAATTATTATAAATGCACCAATTATTCCTCTTAGGTCGTTTTAAAAAGCACAGAAATTTATTGCCTCAGTCTGGAAGCTAGAAGTGTGAAATCAAAGTTTTAACAGGGCATTGCTCTCTCTGAGGGTTCTAAGGGAGAATCCCTCCTTGCTTCTTCAAGCTTCTTATGTTTGCTGACTTCATTCGTAGGTGCATTGTTCCAGTCACTGTCCAGGCTGTCTTTTACCTGTATGTCTTCACATCATCTTGTGTGTGCCTGTGTTCACAAGGTGTTCTCTTTTAAGAACACCAGTAATAGGCCCTGGCCAGTTGGCTCAGTGGTATAGTGTCGGCCTGATGTGCAGGAGTCCTGGGTTCGATTCCCGGCCAGGGCACACAGGAGAAGCGCCCATCCGCTTCTCCACCCCTCCCCCTCTCCTTCCTCTCTGTCTCTCTCTTCCTTTCCCGCAGCCAAGGCTCCATTGGAGCAAAGTTTTCCCAGGCGCTGAAGATGGCTCTGTGGCCTCTGCATGAGGCGCTAGAATTGATCTGGTTGCAACAGAGCTATGCCCCAAGATGGGCAGAGCACATTGCCCCCTGGTGGGCATGCCGGGTGGATCCCGGTCGGGCACATGCGGGAGTCTGTCTGACTGCCTCCCCGTTTCCAACTTCGGAAAAATTTTTTTAAAAATTAAAAAAAAAAAAGAACACCAGTAATAGAGCAGGGACACATCCTACTTGAGTATGATCTTATCTTTACCCTCCTGCAATGACCCTGTTTTCAAATAAGGTAACATTTTGAGTTACTAGTGGATAGAGCATCAACATAGTCTTCTAGAGGGGACAAAACTCAGAACAGTGGTTTTCTCTTCTTTTGCTATTGTAGCCTTTAAAACAATAAAAACACACTTGTGCTTACATATTTGTGTACATATATAGGTGTTGCTTTTTTTTAATGAGTGAGGGAGAGACAGAGGCGGAGAGAGAGAGACAAAGACAGAGTCGGACAGACAGGAAGGGAGAAATGTATGGCTATTTCTTTCAAAGTGGGATTTTTGGGTCAAATGATATGTACCTACTCTATCATTTTAGTAGCATACTCTTAAATTGTGTACGTAAAAGAATTCATTCATTTACCATCTCCCCAATAGTGCATGAGAGAGCGTGTTTCACCACTTCCTTAAGAATACTTAGTTATTATCATTTAAAAAATTTAGTTCTTCTGTTTGGCAAACCGTTATTTTAATGGAGGCAGATAGAACATTTTCCTTTCTGACCTAGAATTAATTTGAGATGTGTCATAGACCTAAATGTAAAGATTAAAATTATAAAATTCTATGAGAAAATATAGGAAAATATTCTTATGTGTGGGGTATTCCAATGGTTTGTTAGAACATGGAAAGGAAAAAATGTGAAACATTTAATACAATAAATTAGAAACATTTTAATTAGAAAATTAAGAACTTCTGTTCATTAAAAATACTGTTAATGAAATGAATAGACTGAGTGAAAATAGCCACCAAGCAGCTATCACTGGCAGTCAGAATATATAAAGATGTCCTATAAATCAATAACAAGAATATAAACAATCCAATTATAATATGAACAAAAGATTTGAACTGACCCTTCACCAAAAACGATATGTAAATAACTAAAATGCACTTGAAGAATTGTTCAACATCATTAGTCATTGTAAATTATTTTGGAAATAATTAAGGAAATTCTAATTAAAACCAAAAGAGATAACATCACAAATCTAACAAAGTGACTAAAATTAAAAATACTGGCAGTACCAAATGTAGGTGAGGCTGTAGAGCAATCAGAACTTTCTTATATTACTGTTGGGAAAGTAAAATGGTACACTTTGGGCAAGGTTCTGGCAGTTTTTATAAAACTTAACAGACACCTACATATGACCCAGCAGCACACTTCTAGATATGCATTTAATAAGATGAAAACATAAAATTACAAAGTCTAGTACTAGTATGGTCATGGTCATTTTATTAATTTTAGTATCAAACCTGGAAACAGTCCAGTTGCTCATCAAAATGAGCATGGATAAACTCTAGTATATTTTTACAATAAAATACTACACAATAAAAAGAAACAAGCCATGGAAAACAACATGTCTGAATCACAAAGAATTATATTAAGTTGAAGTAGGTAGACAAAATGGTACATGCTGATGGTTCCATTTACATAAAATTCTAGAAAATGCAAAATAATCCATAATGACAAAAGTAAATCAGTGATTATAGAGGGAGGAGTGGTTTTCAAAGTAGCATGAGGACACTTTTGTGGGTAAAGAGAATTTTCCCTATCTTGGTGGCAGTAATGGATTACCACATATATAAATATGTTAAATTTTATCATGTGTATTTTAAATATGCACAGATTATTTTACATAAATCATATCTGAATAAACTTGTAAGAAAAATGCCAAACAAAAATTGACCTAAAGTTAATAAGTAATAAGCATGCTGAAGATTTTAGGGATAAGTGTATCTATGTCTGCAACATCCATTGCATTGTGTTATAAAAACAAGATGTATTGAGAGATTGATAGGGAGGTGGATAGATATGAGGTAAAGTGTATAGATAAAAATTGTAATTGTAAAATCAAACGGAAGGTATATGGGTGTTTACTGTAGAATTATTTCAGTTTTTTGATGTTGTTGAAAACTTTCATTGTAAAAACAGAATGACTTTGAAAAAACAACAATTATTATTTAAAACGTTAAAAGAAAATTTAAGAATTTTGGTAACTTCTGAATATGCTACTTCACTAGCTCAGAAATATCAGGCTTCTTTCTTTCATGATGTCATCTTCGTAGGCGTTGAAACATTGCTTCTTGATTGATGGCAATTAGCTTGATTCAAAGAAGTATTCAAGAAGATTATTCTAAGAATATATCCTTGTATACCAACAGAGAACTGGAAAACACTGACATTTCAAAAGCTCACGTTTTAAGTACCTCCCTGTTCATCCTCTCTCTCCAAGGGGAATATATTCATTAAAGGAAATGTACAAAAGGCTATATCTTGTAATGCCATCAAGATCTGTCAACTGTAGTCTCTAAGAAACCATTGTACTTTGGCACATCTTTTCAAGCACTACATCTCATTTTTGCATAAAAGACTCCATTTTCACACTTAATATTTCCCCTTCCTCTTCTTGGGAAACACCAAGTTTCTGACACAGGATCCAGTCTTTACTTGGTATTGATCTCCAGGACAAATGTTCAGACTGAACCTGGCATACAATGGGCACTAAATGCATATTTGTTTTTGTTGTACTTATTTGTTTATTTACTTGTTTATTTTTTATTTTTAATGAATTTATTGGGTATCATTGGTTAATAAAATTATATAGGTTTCAAGTGTACAATTCTGTAATTCATCATACAGTAGAATACTACTCAGCCATAAAAAAGAAGGAAATCTTACCTTTTGCAACAGCATGGGTGGACCTGGAGAGTACTACGCTAAGTGATATGCCAATCAGAGAAAGACAAATACCATATGATTTCACCTATATATGAAATCTAATGAACAAAAAGAAACTAACAGAAAAAATAGAAACAGGCTCATAGATACAAGAACACACTGATAGCTGTCAGAGGGGAGAGTGGTTGAAGGGCTGGATGAAAAAGGTGAAGAGATTAAGTAAATGCCCATTTGTTGAATGCATAAGTGAAATGATATTATCTTTTATCTTTAGTATTACTTTCCTACACAAATACCACTTACAATTCTGTGAGTAGTATGGGAGGACATTCATAAACATGATACATATCTTGATAAAATTAGTATAGAAAAAAGATATGTAATTTAAAATTAACCAATTTCATATCTACTGGATATATGGTCTTGATTAAGATGATAATTCTTGGCCCTGTCTGGTTGGCTCAGTGGTAGAGCACCACCCTGGCATGTGGATGTTCCAGGTTGGATTCCTGGTCAGGGCACACAGGAGAAGTGTCCATCTGTTTCTCCAACCCTCCTCCTCTTGCTTAACACTCTCTCTCTCTCTCTCTCTCTCTCTCTCTCTCTCTCTCTCTTCCCCTCCTGCAGCCATGGCTTGATTGGAGCTACTTGTCCCCAGGCATTAAGGATGGCTTTATGGCCTCTGCCTCAAGTGCTAAAAGCTCAGTTGCTGAGCAATGGAGCAACACCCCTGATGGGCAGAGCATTAATGGTCTCTAGTGGGCTTGCCAGGTGATCCTGGTCAGGGCACATGCAGAAGTCTGTCTCTGCCTCCCATCCTCTCACTGAATATAAATAAATAAATAAATAAATAAATAAATAAATAAATAAATAGATGATAATTCTTCCTGAATTTTATTTTTTTCTAGAAAATGTGGTAAAATTTTTATCTTGAGAAATGGTCATTTGAATTAAGTAGAATATGAAATAATCTACCCTATTAAGTAAGAAATTTGTGTGGGATATGATATACCATACCATGCTTCTTTCTGGAAATCAAAAAGAGGGCCATCCAGTTCAGTTATCTATAAATATTTAAGATAATATTTGAATAGCATTTTTATGCAAAATTTACAAAGATGAGAAAGGGTTTGTTGGGACTAATAAAACCTCATTAAAGAGAAACAGCTTAATCTGACCTTACTTATAAGCAGCAAATGTAAATAACTTTTCACCAAGGTTTCATTGTCTTTCTCCTTGACCTAAAATAACTAAAAATAGAGATTCTTTTATAATAGTCTTGATTACGTGATTCTTATCTTTTTTCAAGCATGTTCTGTTGATGACTCTTCTTCAAGGATATTCTAGTTCTATGTTATTCTGCCCTCTGCTAACAAGTGATTATCCCTGATATGTTTATCTCTATGTAGCTCTATAAATATGTTTTTCTTTTCTATTTTAAGAACTTGATATCTTAAGCACATGTGCTATATTCACTAGTGCACCCAAACAAAAAGCATTTTTCACCTGCTATGCTATCCGAAGGAATTTTTTAAATCCTTTCATGTCGCGGTCCAGCCACGACAAGTCTGTTACAGGGTCCTCTAATGGGAAAAGGTATGGAATTACATAAATGATAGACAGAGAATTAAAGATATATACATAAAGATGGGTTTGGGAGGACTGCACGGCAAACAGTCTCTACTGCTCCTAAGCCGATGCAACGGCGGCCCCCAGAAGCACATCCATCTTTATTCAGGGAAAAAACGTGGTCCATTAGCAATTCAATTGTTTCCAAGACAACTCAAAGACAACCCCACCATACCATTTAGATCTAACTTTACACCAATAAGAAACTAGCTTCCAGCCTCTTCCAGAGAACATGGGTGGGACAAGCAATGATCAGGTATAGCTCTTTGTTAACTGGGCAGGTGAGATGGGTGGTTAGGCCCAGCACCTGTCCCCTGGATATGAAAACACCCTGTTTATATTTCGATCCCCAATACTTTCATAGGGAAATGTTGCTTTCTTATTGTGGTGCTTTCTTATTGTGGTCTAAAATAAAATACCTAATTTCTTCAGGCTGAAAAGCAAGTACCACCATATATTCTTTGTAAAACCAGTAACTCAGGGGTCGGGAACCTATGGCTCACGAGCCAGATGTGGCTCTTTTGATGGCTGCATCTGGCTCGCAGACAAATCTTTAATAAAAAAAATAATGTTAAAAATATAAAACATTCTCATGTATTATAATCCATTCATTTCCTACCACTCATGTTCATGGTTGTGGGTGGCTGGAGCCAATCACAGCTGTCCTCTGGGACAACACCAAATTTTTATTGGATAATGCGTAACGTACACAGGTCGTTATATGGCTCTCACGGAATTACATTTTAAAATATGTGGCGTTCATGGCTCTCTCAGCCTAAAAGTTTCCTGACCCCTGCAGTAACTGTTTATCCCTCACTAGAGCAGCTAATCTTTTGTTCCTGTTTAGCTATTTCTCACCTACTATCACCTAGTCCGTTATATATTAGAAGCACCTAGCAGAATTCTTACTAAATAATGAGTAGTTAGTAAATATTATCTTTCTTTTCTCCTGCTTACCAGCATATAGCTGGGTATATGCTAGATATAAACCTTAAAACTTTTTTTATTAAGTGAGAGGGGGGGAGGCAGAGAAAGACTCCTGCATGCACCTGGGATCCACCCATCAAGCCCCCTACCAGGTGATACTCTGTCTGTCTGGGCCGCTGTTCCATTGCTCAGCAACTGAGCTATTTCAGCACCTGAGGCGAGGCCATGGAGTCATCCTCAGTACTGGTGCCATCTTTGCTCAAACCATTCAAGTCATGGCTGTGGAACAGGAAGAAAAAGAAAGAGATAGAGGGGGGGGAAGGGAAGAAGCAGATGGTCACTTCTTCTGTGTACCCTGACCAGGAATCAAACCCGGGACCTCCACATGCCAGGCTGATGCTCTACTGCTGAATCAACTGTCCAGGGCCTAGATATAAAACTTAAGGCTTTATATTTTATGAGAATTAAAGGTTGACAAAAAAGGAAACAAAAATCCATAATGAAAAAAATGACACCAATAAAAACAAAATATAGAAAATAACTAACTTATTGCAAAATATTGATTATAGAATTTTCTCAAAAATCACTTATAAATTACAATGATCTCCAAAACTTTCATGGAGTTTCTACTTATATAATTCAAGCAAGCCTCAAGGGCTACAACATTCCAAAGTCTTCCTTCTGTCTAAACATCTTTGATCTTGCCACAGAGTGATCTTTCTAAAATGTAGATCTTTATCATTTCATTGATCTCTTTAAAATTCCACAATGATTTCTCTTGACCTAAGTATAAAATATAGTAGACCTAGTCCCAGAATGACACAAGCTCCTTTGTGATAGAAACATTTCCCATATCTTCAGTATTCTTTCTTAAAGCCTTCATCATTTATCCCTCTATTTATTCTTTTTTTTTTTTTTCTTCTGAAGCTGGAAACAAGGAGAGACAGTCAGACAGACTCCCGCATGCGCCCGACCGGGATCCACCCGGCACGCCCACCAGGGGCGACGCCCTGCCCACCAGAGGGCGATGCTCTGCCCCTCTGCGGCGTCGCTCTGCTGCGACCAGAGCCACTCTAGTGCCTGGGGCAGAGGCCAAGGAGCCATCCCCAGCGCCCGGGCCATCTTTGCTCCAATGGAGCCTCGGCTGCGGGAGGGGAGGAGAGGGACAGAGAGGAAGGGGGGTGGAGAGGCAAATGGGCGCCTCTTTTATGTGCCCTGGCCGGGAATCGAACCCGGGTCCCCCACATGCCAGGCCGACGCTCTACCGCTGAGCCAACCGGCCAGGACCCCTCTATTTATTCTTAATGACTAGTATTGTTTTCCAGTATGCTGAGGCTTTAAATATTTCTTTTTCACCTAACATGTAGTAGCACAGTGGACTAGGTGTTAACCTGGAATGCTGAGGTCCCCGGTTCCCAACCCTGGGTTGCCCAGCCAAGGCACATAGGAAAAGTAACTATTGATACAAGTTGATGCTTTCCTGCTCTTCCCTCCACCTTTCTCCCTCTCTCTCTCTCTCTCTCTCTCTCTCTCTCTCTCTCTCTCAAATTAATAAATAAAACATTTAATAAATAAATAAACATTTTTTTCTGTTAGGTGTACCACCCAATCACAAGGCTGAAAACGTCTTATTTATGTTTCAAAAATCAGAACTTCACCTGAAAACAATTTGACTATTCACTTTCTCCCTTATAGTGCCCAGTTACCACATGAATTGTTCACTTGTATTATGACACATAAAAAAATATAACTGTAATTGGTTTGATAGTAAATTGTAACCAGCTTTGGACTCATACAAATATGAGGGCTGAGAAGTTTAGAAATGGTTTTCCATCTAACAGTCATAATCATTCCCACCATGACTTATTTAAAAATTCAGGATCCCATTCTGTTTTGAGAGCTTCACAACTATAACATGTCACTAAAAGAAATTTGTTCATATAGGCAAATGAAACAAAGCTGAACAAGTCAATCAATCATAAGTAGTTCTCATTTTTGCTGGAAAATATAGAGAGCTGTCATTGATGGTTCTCAACAGTGATAGAAACAGTGAAATGTGCCTACTCATCATAGCTGAGCACCAGTTCACATTTTGTGCAGCTTTCTGGTACTATAAACAATAGTGTTCAGCATTCTTTCTGCATCTAATCTCTCCCATCTCTCCTTTACCAGGTCTGATTCCTTCGTCACCAGGTCCTGTAGTCCCACTTAGTCTTTTACATCAATGACCCCCTCTTTTCCAGCTCAGACATCTTGCTCCAAACTCTTTTATGGGGAACTAGTTGAAGCTTTTGTTGATTCACTCTCCAATATATTGAAGTGTTATAAGCTCAAGGTTTTTCAAATACCAGGCTTTTGATTGCCAAGTTCCTTTTGTGTTGGGGACCAAATAAATAAACAGGGTATTTTTGCAATCTGGATAGAGGTGTTGGGCCCAAACCCCACCTCATTTGCCTACTTAACAAAGAGCTACACCTGACTCTCATTAGTCTCACCCATGTTCTCAGGAGGAGGCTGGAAGCTAGTTTCTTATTAGTGTAAAGTAGATTTGGATGGTATGGTGGGGGTTGTCTTTGAGTTGCCTTGGAAACTTAATTGCATTGAAATGCTGATGGACCACATTTTTTCTATGAATAAAAGTGGATGTGCTTATGGGAGCATGCACTTTAAGGCTAAGGAACAGTAGAAACTGTTTGCCGTGGTTTCCTCCTGAACTCATCTGTGTGTGTGAGTGTGTGTGTGTGTGTGTGTGTGTGTATCTTTAAATCCCTGTCTATCATTTATTTCAATTCCATACCTTTTCCTGTTTGGGACCCCAGTATATATTTGTCGTGGCTGGACCGTGACAATTGGTGCCCATATGTGTGGCCATCGAAAAAGGGAAAGAAGAGAGGTAATGAAACTTCCCAGAAGTGTGCACATGAAGTAAGTACAAAGCTTCTAGAGAATGAAGCTTTTAAGTGGAGTTTGGGGGAGAGTATAATAATAAAGGCACATGAAGTAAGTATAAAGCTTTTAGAGAGTAAAGCTTTTAAGGAGAGTTTGGTGAGAGAGTATAATAAATAATTCGGGAGAAAAATAAATATGGAAGTTGTAGAATCAAAAGTGAGGGGCCTTTTTCTTTTTGTACAAATGTTTTTATTTGAGGAGAAGCTGTTTGAACAGAATGAGGTAGAAACAGAGGAATGTAAATATGAGAAAAACTTGGAGTCTGAGAATAACTCGGGAGATGAGACTATTACAGCTTTGGCCATTTTAAACTTTGCGCCTCCGCAGCTCTCTGCTCCCAAAGTCTTTGTCTCAGACCCTTGGAGATCCCCACTCCAATAAGCTTTGGGTCAGGCTCGAGATGCAGGGGGAAAAATGGAGGAATTCAGCAATATTAGGCAAAGTCCTGATGAGCAATATCAAGAATTTGTTTCACTGCTGATTTCAGCAGTTGAAAGAATAGTGATAGAAAAAGTTTATATCAGAATATGCGCTGATGTTGGGACTTCGTACATGCAAGGTCTTGCTTTTGACACAGCCCTTAAGGTAAGGATTCCAATAATTTTTTATAAAAGGCAGGACAAACGAAAGAAAAGAAGGTCAGGGAAATACTTCTGCCTGTGAATCTTGTTTCCAATGCAGCGGCTGAGTGGGGCCCAGACTTGCGGAGGCTGCAGCCAAGGGGAAGGTAAAGCAGGGAAGTGAATGGGGAAATCTTCCCCACCCTGGTAAACTAGGTCTGCCACTGGGCTGGGGTTGAGATGGAGGCTTTCGGCAGCCCACGATTTGATATCATTAGTCTAGGCTGCCAGTTACAGCAGCTATTAGAATTTGAGCTTTAGTAAATAAAAAGACATAAGAGTTTGGGGAAATTACAGCTTTTTCCCATTATTCTCTAACTTTCTCTAAACTATCATTTTATTTTTTCGTATTCTATGCCTGGAAAGAGGGCGAAAGGGGAGCCTGTTTGGATGTGCCTAAACAAAAATCTCACAGGGCCGACTTGAGATTTTTCAAGAGAGATTTCTGTTTAGTATTAATCCTTACCATGTTCCTATTAAAATAGCCCTACATAAGATCAAACAGGCCACATTCTAATCTCTAAAATCCCGGGTTTCACTCTTGATTTATGTAATTGTATGTGAAGTCTCTGTTTAATGTCTAAATGTGTCTGTTTTCAAGGCCTGAATAATGTTCTTGCATGCAAAAATTTGAAATGCCAGCTCTAATATTGTAAAAATAAAATATCATTCCTACAAATTTAAAATTGAATTAGAACAAGTAAAGCATGCTCATTAAAATTTAAATAAAATGAAATGTAGATCCTAAAGACTTCCTAATTTGGCCAAACTGTTCCAAGCTAAAGTTGCTGCAGCTGCAAAGCTTGAAGCAGGGTGGATTTGCTTAACAAAGGTAAAAAAAAATTTTTTTCTCTTTGAATTGCCTGTTGATTGATTGAGTAGAAGTGTTTTGATGGGTGTGGGAATGTTGCTTGAAAGTTCATTTGCTGTATTTTGTTGGAGAGTTGCATTCAGATGGGTGTCTCTTGCAGTTTTTGAGGTCAAGGTGTTGTGGAGTGTACTCAACAAATGCTTAAGGGTCAATTGTAAATAATATAAAAAAGAGGAAGGGAGTCATGTCCTGAAACTCCTGCAAATCTATTTACTTTGAAGAAGTTCTTTTGAATGCTGATGTACAGGAGACGCTAGGCCTCTTTCTTTTGCAAACTTCTACCCTCTTTTATTTGATCCAGCTAGTAACGATGTTTTGTCTTTTTCTAAATAGTTCTAGATATACAGAAAAAGTTTATATAGGTGGATGTGGACCCTCAAAACCTTCAGCGAGATCTTCTGAGCATGGCTTTTAAGGTCTGTAATGACCAAGAGGAAAAGAAAAGGCAGACAAAGCCCAAAAGAGATCAGGAAAAATACCAGCTCTTGGGATACACACTTAAAGTCTCCAATGCCCCAAAGGGGCCTCATAGGACTCATCAGGGCCCTGCTTCAAGAGTGGAAAGGAAGGTCATTGAGCTAAAGCCTGCCAGGCTTCTGTGCCCCCACCAGGGACATACCTTTGCTGTGGAAAAAAAAAGGGCACTGGAAGGTAAGCTGCCTCCCTCACTCCTCTAAGGGAGGGTTCAGTCTCTTCTAGCCCGGCTCCAGCCACCTGTGACCTAACCTTACTCAGGCTGCTGGGACTTGCCACTGATGGCTAAAGGTGTGCAGGGCTGTCGGCCCCATCTCATGTCACCATGGATGGGCCTAGAGTATTTCTTCCAAGTAGCAGGTAAGCTGATCTTGTTTCTTGTGAACACGAGGGCCATTTACTATGCCTTGCCTGAATATTTGGATTTTTATTCATGCCTCAAAAAAATCTCTGTTGTGGGTGTTGATAGTCTTTTTTTTCTGCTGCTTTGTTTAATATATAGTGTTTCCTTTATTCCTCCTGCCTTAATGCCCCATCCCTATTTTAGGCTGGGACCTGCTCCTAATTAAGATGAATTTACCTCTGCTACCCAGCATAGTTTATCCCAAGGTTCTCTTCAGCATGCCATGGCTGCAGAGCTCCAGGGAAAGGCACCCTGGGTTCAGCTCTCCAGTTTAAAGGAAAAGGTATCTCCATCTCCATATGTGCTGCAGATGGCTTTACCAGTCTATCTCAATCGTTATAAGCTAGAAGCAGTGGTCATTGGGACTTAGACTCTAGCTGCTAAGTGTGGAAATGTGACCACAACTCCAATGCCTTGTGGACTTTTCCTGAATGTGTGTGACTCCTGCTTCTTGGGACAGTTCTCAGACTGAAGTGGGGTTGGGTTACATTTACAAATAATATGAAGAGATGATGGTGTCAACATACACTTGGTGAAATTACATTAACATGGTAAGGACATTTAAGACTGTAAGAATTTTATTATAGATCCTGTTGTATTTGTTAAGACTTTGCTTGATAATCTAATCACTTAATTGTATTAGGACACTTGTTATAATATCTGTTAGCATTAGCTATCTCAATTTTGTTGTTTATTTTATATTTTTCTAGTCTGCCTCCAAACTGGAACATAGGAATTCAGATGAGTATGAATCACAGCACACGAATTGAAGTTTTAAAAAAATAAAAAGGGAGATATGTTGGGGACCAAAATAAACAGGGTATTTTTGCAATCTGTACAGAGGTGCTGAGCTCAAACCCCACCTCATTTGCCTAGTTAACAAAGAGCTACACCTGATTCTCATTTGTCTCACCCATGTTCTCAGGAGGAGGCTGGAAGCTAGTTTCTTATTAGTGTAAAGTAGATTTCGATGGTATGGTGGGGGTTGTCTTTGAGTTGCCTTGGAAACTTAATTGCATTGAAATACTGATGGACCACATTTTTTCTATGAATAAAAGTGGATGTGCTTCTGGGAGCATGGACGTTATGGCTAAGGAACAGTAGAGACTGTTTGCCGTGGCATCCTCCTGAACCCATCTGTGTGTGTGTGTGTGTGTGTGTGTGTGTGTGTGTGTGTGTATATATATATATATATATATATATATATATATATCTTTAAGTCCCTGTCTATCATTTATTTCAATTCCATACCTTTTCCTGTTCGAAGACCACATAATAGACTTGTCATGGCTGGACCTCGATACTTTTGTGTAAGCAAGCCACTGTTTTATTTTTTTTTTTATTTTTTTTTTTATCATTTCAAAACCCACAGTTTATTTTATTTTTTAAATTTATTTTTAAATTGCGATCCCATGGAAAACCTGCATTTTATGTTTAACCTCGATATTCCATTTACTGGCATCCTTTATTGAAAAGACAGACTTTGCTTTGCAGGGCCATCTTTATTATCAATTAAGTTTATTTATACATGCACTGGTCTTATCTCTTTTCTGCTTAATTTGATTTATTTAACTATCCTTGTGCCAATGCCACTGTCTGACTTTTAACAAATTTCTTCTCATTTTTCTTCAAATGTGTCTGGACATTCTTGGCCACTAGTAATTTCATGTAAAACTTTTTATCAGCTTACAATTTTTTTTTTTTGAGTTTCTTTTTTTTTTTTTTTAAATAATTTTATTTTTTTAATGGGGTGACATCAATAAATCAGGATACATATATTCAAAGATAAGACCAGGGTATCTTGTCGTTCACTTATGATGCATACCCGTCACCCAAAGTCAGATTGTCCTCTGTCACCTTCTATCTTGTTTTCTTTGTGCCCCTCCCCCTCCCCCTTTCCCTCTCCCATTCCCCCCTCCCCCCCGTAACCACCACACTCTTATCAATGTCTCTTAGTTTCACTTTTATGTCCCACCTACGTATGGAATAATGCAGTTCCTGGTTTTTTCTGATTTACTTATTTCGCTTCGTATCATGTTATCTAGATCCCACCATTTTGCTGTAAATGTTCCGATGTCATCATTTCTTATGGCTGAGTAGTATTCCATAGTGTATATGTGCCACATCTTCTTTATCCAGTCATCTATTGAAGGGCTTTTTGGTTGTTTCCATGTCCTGGCCACTGTGAACAATGCTGCAATAAACATGGGGCTGCATGTGTCTTTACGTATCAATGTTTCTGAGTTTTTGGGGTATATACCCAGTAGAGGGATTGCTGGGTCATAAGGTAGTTCTATTTTCAGTTTTTTGAGGAACCACCATACTTTCTTCCATAATGGTTGTACTACTTTACATTCCCACCAACAGTGGATGAGGGTTCCTTTTTCTCCACAGCCTCTCCAACATTTGCTATTACCTGTCTTGCTAATAATAGCTAATCGAACAGGTGTGAGGTGGTATCTCATTGCAGTTTTGATTTGCATTTCTCTAATAGCTAAAGAAGATGAGCATCTTTTCATATATCTGTTGGCCATTTGTATTTCTTCCTGGGAGAAGTGTCTGTTCATATCCTCTTCCCATTTTTTTATGGGATTGTTTGTTTGTTTGTTGTTGAGTTTTATGAGTTCTTTGTATATTTTGGATATTAGGCCCTTATCTGAGCTGTTGTTTGAAAATATCATTTCCCATTTAGTTGGCTTTCTGTTTATTTTGTTATCAGTTTCTCTTGCTGAGCAAAAACTTCTTAGTCTGATGTAGTCCCATTCATTAATTTTTGCCTTCACTTCTCTTGCCATTGGAGTCAAATTCATAAAATGCTCTTTAAAACCCAGGTCCATGAGTTGAGTACCTATGTCTTCTTCTATGTACTTAATTGTTTCAGGTCTTATGTTTAGATCTTTGATCCATTTTGAGTTAATTTTTGTACAGGGGGAGAGACTGTAGTCCAGTTTCATTCTTTTGCATGTGGCTTTCCAGTTTTCCCAGCACCATTTATTGAAGAGGCTTTCTTTTCTCCATTGTGTGTTGTTGGCCCCTTTATCAAAAATTATTTGACTATATATATGTGGTTTTATTTCTGGACTTTCTATTCTGTTCCATTGGTCTGAGTGTCTATTTTTCTGCCAATACCATGCTGTTTTGATTGTCGTGGCCCTATAATAGAGTTTGAAGTCAGGTATTGTAATGCCCCCAGCTTCATTCTTTTTCTTTAGGATTGCTTTGGCTATTCGGGGTTTTTTATACTTCCATATAAATCTGATGATTTTTTGCTCTATTTCTTTAAAAAACGTCATTGGAAGTTTGATGGGAATTGCATTGAATTTGTATATTGCTTTGGGTAATATAGCCATCTTGATTATATTTATTCTTCCTAGCCAAGAACAAGGTATATTCTTCCATCTCATTATATCTTTTTCAATTTCCCTTAACAATGGTTTATAGTTTTCATTATATAAGTCCTTTACATTCTTTGTTATGTTTATTCCTAAGTATTTTATTTTTTTTGTTGCAATCGTGAAGGGGATTATTCTTTTGAGTTCCTTCTCAGTTGTTTCATTGTTGGCATATAGAAAGGCTATTGACTTCTGAATGTTAATTTTGTATCCTGCGACCTTACTGTATTGGCTTATTGTTTCTAGTAGTCTTTTTGTGGATTCTTTGGGGTTTTCGATGTATAGGATCATATCATCTGCAAAAAGTGATACCTTTACTTCTTCTTTTCCGATATGGATGCCTTTTATTTCTTTGTCTTGTCTGATTGCTGAAGCCACTGTTTTAAAAATGAAAGTTTTGGCTTCCAAACCTATTGTCTGTGACCTAAGGATTTTTTTTTGAAGCATAAAAAAGTAAAATTATTTATGGCACCCTAAATTTTTCTTATAGAAATATAATGTTTATGACTAGAAAAGAAGTTCATATATATGAAAGAGCAAGAAAAATGGCACAAACATTAATATTTCAAAATTTCTCAGTAGCTGCTTCTTTGGCTAGAAATTTTAAGAAGCAATCAACCAAAGAAATAATAGAGGGCTCTTTACAAAAACAAAACAACTATAATTTTTTTAATTTTTATTGATTTTAATTTATTGTGTTTACATAGCTTCAAGTGTCCCACTGAATATATCTTGCCCCCCCACCTTCGTGTTCCCCTCAACATCCACCTTGCCTCCCTCCACCCAACACCTTCCACCCTTCCCTCCAGGATTTGCTTTCTGGCTCTCTATAATGCTGTTATGTATATATAATTTCATTAATCTCTCTTCTCTGATCCCATCCTTTCATCCCCTTTTCCTCTGTACATTTTCCCTCTGGTGCCTTTGATCCCGCTTCTGCCTCTATTCCATTCCTCAGTTCACATTGTTCATTAGATTCCTCAAATGAGTGAGGTGTTATGATATTTTTATTTCTCTGCCTGGCTTATTTCACTTAGCATAATAGTTTCCAGGTCCATCCATATTGTTGGAAAAGGTAAGATTTCCTTCTTTTTAATGGCCACATTGTATTCTATTGTGTATATGTATCACTGCTTTTTAATCCACTTGTCCTCTGACTGACACTTGGGTTGTCTCCAGATTTTGGCTATTGTAAACAATGCTACAATAAACATGGAGGTGCATTTTTTCTTTTGAATCAGTTATTTGGTATTCTTAGGATATATTCCTAAAAGTAAAATGGCTGGTCAAAAGGCAGTTCCATTTTAAAATTTTGAGGAATCTCCATACTGTATTCCACAGTGGCTGCACCAGTCTGCATTCCCACCACCAATGCAGGAGGGTTCCCTTTTCTCCACATCCTCGCCAAGCACTTATGTGTTATTTTGTTAATGAGCACAATTCTGATAGGTGTGAGGTGGTATCTCATTGTGGTTTTAATTTGCCTTTCTTTAATGATTAGTGATGTTGAACATTGTTTATATGCCTATTGGTCATCTGTATGTCCTCTTTGGAGAAGTGTCCATTTATTTCTTTTGCCTATTTTTGATTGGATTGTTTATCTACCTGGTGTTGAGTTTTACAAGTTCTTTATAAATTTTGGTTATTAACCCCTTATCAGACATATTGTCAAATATGTTCTACCATTGTGTGGTTTGTCTTTTTGTTTTGTTCATACTGCCCTTAGCTGTGCAAAAGCTTTTTAGTTTGATATAGTCCCATTTGTTCATCCTCTCCTTTATTTCACTTGCCCATGGAGATAAATTAGCAAATATAATATATTGCTGCAAGAGATGTCAGAGAGCTTACTGCCTATGTTTTTTTCCAAGATGATTATGGTTTTATGACTTACGTTTAAGTCTTTTATCTGTTTTGAGTTGATTTTTGTGAATGGTGTAAGTTGGTGGTCTAGTTTCATTGTTTTGCAGGTAGCTGTGTAATTTTCCCAACATTATTTGTTAAAGAGATTGTCTTTACTCCATTTTATGTTCTTACTTCCTTAGTCAAATATCCATTGTCCATAAAGGTGTGAGTTTATTTCTGGGTTCTCTGTTCTGTTCCATTGATCTATATGCCTGTTCTTATACCAGTACCATGCTGTTTTGAGTACAGTAGCTTTGAAGTATAACTTGATATCAGGAAGTGTGATACCACTCACTTTATTCTTCTTTTTCAAAATTGCTGAGGCTATTCATGTTCTCTTTTGGTTCCATATAAATTTTTGGAATATTTGTTCTATATCTTTGAAGTATGCTATTGGTATTTTAATAGGAATTACATTGAATTTATAGGTTCATTTGGGTAATATAGACATTTTATGATGTTTATTGTTCCTATCCATGAACACAGTATATGCTTCCCCTTGGTTGTGTCTTACTTGATTTCTTTTATCAATGTTTTAAAATTTTCAAGTACAAATTTTTAACCTACTTGGTTAAATTTACTCCTAGGTACCTTATTATTTTTGTTGTTGCAATAGTGAAGGGGATTGTTTTCTTAATTTCTCTTTCAGACAGTTCATTGTTGGTGTATAAAAATACCTGATTACTGAATATTAATTTTATATCCTGCCACCTTGCTGAATTCATTTATCAAGTTCAGTAATTTTTTTAATGAGACTAGATTTTCTATGTGCAATATCATATCACCAGAAAATAATGATAGTTTTACTTCTTTTTCAATTTGGATGTACTGAGCAGTTTGGGGGGCAGTGTAGCCCAGAACTCAGCACTCAAAACCTGTGTCCCTGATGCACCCCCTACTTGTAAATGACTCTGCACTGACTGGAGCAGGAGAGCCTCTGTTGGGTGGGGTAATTGCTTCCCTTTGCTGCCATTGGTTCTCCCAGGGAAAATAGCCACTTTAATTTTGGGGAGTGACCCAGTACAGGGGTCAGGGTGGCTGTCCGCCACAGTCTCCCCCTGTGCCTCCGAGTTTACATTCTCCTCTCACAACTCCAGTCCTCTCAACACTCACTGCTCTCGGAGCCCCAGGTAAGTGACTATGAACAAGGTTTTCTGCATGGTTCTTTTAAGACGGAGCCTGGGTCTGAGATTTCTGTCTCCCTCTCTCAAACAGTAACTCAGCTCTTCTTTCAGCTAAATACTGACCATATGCCTCTTCTAGTCTCTGGGGCTCTAGGCTAGGGTTCCAGTCTTGGGGCTTAGGACCCACAACTCTCTGGGCAACCCACCCCACCATGAGAGACCCTCCAGGCCGCCTCTCACTCCTGGGAGCAGGGCAGCCCTTTCCACATTTCCACATTTCCTACCAGTCAGTGTGGTTTCTTCAGTGATGCTTCATTATAGATTCCTCTTAGTTTAGTCCAAAGTTGGTTTTTCAAGATGATTGCTCCTAAGTGAAGTTGTAATCCACTTTGGTTCTGGGAGGTGGGAATTGTAAAGTCTGCCTACTCCATCTCCACTGTCTCTTCCAAAACAACTATTCTTATTGGAAGATATAATAAAATATATTGTATTTTTTTGCTCATCAGTGAAAATATATACTCAGTTTCCCTCAGTTTTTCAACCAATGATTTAGTTCAACTTCATTTTAAAGATAGTACATTGGTCCAAGCCTGTTATTGTAATTCTCACTTGAAGTAGTGTCTTCAAATTTCCTTCTGTTCTTCATGTCTGGATGGGTCTTACATACAGGTGGGATTCATTTACTCCCTCCATTGATGTTAGGATTTAGCTCCTGGAGTTCAGACAGATAACTATTTTAAGTGAGAATTCACTAAGTCCAACCACATAATTTATTTTAGATTGATTTTTAAAGGATTAAATGATAAAAAAAAACCAGTTTGATCATATTTATGTGTGGTTCCAAATATTAGGCAACAATTAGAAAAGAAAAATGCAACATGTTAAACCAATCTGTATTGTTATAAACTTCTATTAAATTGACAACTAAATCCTTTTTGACTATCTTCTTTACTGATTCTTAAAATGAAACTTTTGGATACTTTTCAAAATAAGTAATTTGTGCCAAGTTTTAAACAACAGTATTATCCCAAATTGGCTATACAGGTATAAAGAACACAGGCATATTTATTATATTCATTAATATTAATATTTGCTTCTAATTATCTCTTAGCCATATGCATATTTCTGATAGAGTGCAATTAAATTTCAGAAAATGCTTGATGAAGCTATTGAAGAAATAAATTAGTATGGTTCAGCTTATTTTACACTTAATTGTCACTGTTCAACAGGTATTCTCAAATGCAAAACTATCAGATTTTTGCTGGTTCTTTTCATGTGTATATCAATACACAATTTGCAACTTGACTCATAACCTGAAATTACAATTCTAACTTCAGGAGTTATAAATTTTTCTCATATTAACAACAAACATTTGTTTATGAAGGGTTAGAGAACATGTTTACTTCAGGGCTTTTACTTTATACTAACATTTGAAAGGTAAATAAGTATGAAAATGGGAGATGTTTATAATGTCATAGTTTATATAGAATAACTTGTTAGATTCTATTTATTATGTGACTGAGATTTCCTAACTTTGCTATTAATCAAAATTCCAAAAACTCTGTTATGCTTATATATTTTGCTTAATTTAAATAAAACATCAGCTGCCACTAATCTTATTTTGCATCACAGTTACAGTGTTAAAGATAAATTACAAATAATAGCTAGAGTTTAGAAAAGTCAACAAGTATTTTCTTTAATATTTATTTATATTTATTATATATTCTCCCAAAAAGCATTGTTCTTTCTGTTAAATTTATTTTTAGGTCTTCTGTAAATCTTCCTCATTCCTAAGATCTTGTTTGTGCTAAAAGCACTTAAGCACATTTGAATTATCTAGTTTAATAAATATAATGTCTGCTTTAGTTCAGCCTATTAACCCTACAAAATTCATATTACTTACAATGTAGGAGCTTCACTTAATATTTTTTGTTTTGTTCTAAGAAAACCTTCAATACAGCAATCTTGCTCTATGATGACTATTTCTTCATAGAGTTTACAATATTGTCATTTATCTTATCAAAAAAAACAATATTTTTGTCACTGAAAATAAAATAATTCTATTAGAAAGACTAAGAAGTCACAATGATAAGGTAAATTGAAAGAACTAAAAAAGTCCAATAAAAAATATACTCCGCTTTTGAAACATGCCTTCCTCTTTTGATTCAAAACAGGTACAAGCTTCATACCAGGCATATGATATGGTGCCACCATGGACAAATTTGTAATACATTCCTTAGGCTAACAATTTGAAATCCGTCAGATTCCTTCAGATTTATAAAATTTAACCTACCAAGAATGCTACTATTGGTTATATATTTTCTTAATACACCAGTCCCCCTTATCTACAGTTTAACATTCCAGTTTTAATTACCCGTGGTCAACAATGGTCCAAAAATATGAAATGGACAATTCCAAAAATAATCAATTCATAGGTGTTAAATTGCATGCCATTTGAATAGCATAATGAAAACTTGCACTATCCCACTCTGTCCTGCCTGTGATGTGAACCATCTTTTTGTTCAGTGTATCCTTACTATACATACAGTACAATAAGAGATTTTGAAAGAGAGAGTACATTCACATAATTTTTTGTTACAGTGTTGTTATAACTGTTCTATTTTGATATTAATTATTGTTAATCTCTTACTGTGCTTAATGTATAAATTAAAGTTTATCATAAATATTTATGTATAAGAAAAAATCATATATAGGGTTCGGTACTATCTACCATTTCAGGCTTCCATTGGAGGTCTTGGAATGTATCTACTATAGATAACGAGAGAGTACTATACCAGTGTAAAGCAGTCTAACTGAAAATGCACTTGATAATAACAATAAGTATTTATATCTCATCCAAATGAACTTTGGAAATCATCTGATCTACTCTGAGCTTGATTGACCTTGTTCCCATTCTCAGGTGCCTTGATCTAGAGACCTATCAACTACACAACAACACCACTAATATGTAATATAGAAACAAAGATGTGTTCACATTCAAAAGAGGAAAAGTGGGAGATATAACATTTTCTGGTCTATAAGAATTCTTAAATCCTGCTGGTAAATGTTGCTAAATAATTTTACCTGGAGATAAGAAATGTTCTTAATTAGGTCCTTGTAATAGTCCCTGGGAGTGGCTCCTCAGTCTATTGTTCTCCATAGCTCTTTGCTCCATCAAGGTTCCTTCCTCTTCCATCGTGGTCTGCACTGCAGAGGGCATTGAAAAATATTACCTTCTTGGCATAAAAAATATTTAATTTATTGGAATGACATTGATTTGCAAAACCATATAGCTTTCAAATGTAAAACTCAATGAAACATCATCGGCATACTGTATCATGTGCCCATCGCTCCAAGCCAAGTCTCTTTCTGTCTCCTTTCTCCCTGCCTTTGCCCACCTCCACCTATAACCACCCACCTCTCCCTCTGGCTATCACCACACTGTTGTCTGTCTCTATGTATTATACATTTGGTGGGTTTTTTTGTTTTGTTTTTGCTTAATCCCTTCACCTTCTTTCATTCAGCCCCCCAGACTCCTACTCCCCTCTGACAGCTGTCAGTCTGTTCCATGTATCTGACATAAAACACATTTTGAGACTCTTTTTTGCTGGTAGAAATTTAGATGGTCAATGAACTTTTTGAACAAGAATGTGCCAAATTTGGATTTTCTGTGTATTGGCTTTATAACACAGCAACCCCATGAGTAAACTAGATTCACCATAATTTTGTTTAACAAGCCAACCCACTCTGTAGCTTCTAACAACAAACATTTATTTCTCATTTCTACATCTGTGAATTGCTTGGCATTTGGCTGACTTAGGCTGGTTTCATCTGAGCTTGGCTCCAGGCCTCGGGGTAGAGGTCCACTATACACGTCCCTGATTCTTCAGAGACCAGCAGACTATCTGGGCTAGCTGGGAAAGCTCCTTTCATGGAGATGGCACAAGACCAAGAGGGCAAGGCCAAGTGTAAAAGAACATTTCAAGCCTCTGCTATTTTCATGTCCACTCACATCACATTTGCCAAATCAAGTCACATAGCCAAAACTAGGTTGTTTGAGGGAAGCTAACTAAAGACAAGGGTCATGATGGAAGCATTTATAAAAAAGTCACAATGCCCTAGTATATTTGATTTCTGTTTAATTATTTGCCTGTACTTAAAATGTTGAAAATTGCTAAGACTCAGAATTGGGAAAAAGGTTCATGAAGAATAATAACCCCTCATACATTTGTAGAAAATTTTAATTTAAAAGAAATTTGTACATATTACATGTCATATGATCCTTATAACAATTTACTAAGGCAGACTAAACTGGTACAATTATATAGTTTTACATATGAGTAATTTAGACATAACAAGACCAGAATGTGGCAGAGTAAGACTCAGATCTTACGAGTCTCTGCTTATCTTCTGTATATAGCACATTGCTTTTTCAGGAGTAGTTTCTAGAAAAACAACCTCCTAAGGGAATATCATTAGTGGTAAATGATGGAAATGTTGCCATTGAAAAGCTTGTTTCTTCATTGTTAGTCTGTATCTTCATGGATGGTTGAACCTCCAATGATTTTTTTCCTGCTAGTTTTATTCCAGAGCAGTAGGCACCATACTCAGATTTCTAATCCATCTCTTAAGGTTATCATTACCTCTTGATTCCTAGGTACCAATTTTGTGCAGTTAACCGTGATTCCATTTTGGCTGTAAATCAACTTGAATTCTTGGTCTTACTAAAAATCATCTAACAGATATTAAAACTCATTCTTCCTCTTGGTCAAAGCAAGGCTACATAGGAGTACATGTACAAATTTCTGGCTGATTTAGCTGAATAAATATAGGACAGAAAAACATTGTTGTCTAATATTGACAAAGGCAAAACACATTTTAGATATTTCCTCTCAATTTTTTTTCATTTTTAAAATTTTTATATTTAATTTATTGTGTTGACATGGCTTTAAGTGTCCCACTCAATGTAACACCCTCTAACCACCACATTGTATCCTCATGCCCCAAGCACAGTCTCTTCCCACCCTCGATTTACCACTTTTCCCCCCTATCCCAAATCCATTCTGCCTTTCCATCTGGGAATTGCTACCCTGTTGTCTGTATCTATGTGTTATGTATATATGATTTAGCTCATCCCTTCACCTTCTCTAATCCTGTTTCCTCTTCCCTGTTCCCTATGACACCTGTCCATCTGTTCCCTGTGATGCCTCTGTTTCTAATTTGTTCTTCACTTTATTGTGTTCATTAGATTCCACATATAAGTGAGATCATATAGTATTTGTCTTTCTCTGCCTGGCTTATTTCACTTAGCATAATAATCTCCAGGTCCATCCATACCATTGCAAATGGTAAGATTTCCTTCTTTTCAAGGGCATGAAGTATTCCATTGTGTTAATGCACCATGGCTTTTTTATCTACTTGTCCACTGACAGACATTTGTGCTGTTTCCAAATCTGGCCTATTGCAAACAATGCTGCAATGAACATGGGGATGCATATCTTCTTTTGAATTAGTGTTTTGAGATTCTTAGAATATATTCTTAGAAGTGGAATAACTGGGTCATTAGGCAGTTCCATTTTTAACTTTTTGAGGAAACACCATATTGTTTTTCATAGTAGTTGCACAAGTCTACCTTCCCACCAGCAGTGCAGGAAGGTTCCTTTTTCCACACAATCACCAGCACTTGTCTATTGATTTGTTAATGAAAGCCATTCTAGCAGGTGTGAAATGGTAGCTCATTGTGGTTTTAATTTGAATTTCTATAATGATTAGTGACATTGAACACTTTTTCATATGCCTATTGGCCATCTGTCTGTCCTCTTTGAAGGAGTGTCTATTTGGGTCCTTTGCTCATTTTTTAACTGCATTGTTTACCTTCCTGGTGTTGAGTTCTACACATTCTGTATAAATTTTGGTTATTAAGCCTATCAGACATATCGGCAAATATGTTCTCCATTAAGTGAGTTGTATTTTTATTTTGTTAATGGTGTCTTTTGTTGTGTAAATGCTTTTTAGTTTGATATAGTCCCAATTGTTGATTTTGTCCTTTATTTCACTTGCCTAAGGAGATATATATGATATTAGCTAAAATATTGTTTCAAGAAATGCCTGAGAATCTACTGCCTATGTTTTCTTCTAGGATTTTTATGGTTTCTTGACTCACATTTAGGTCTTTTATCTTTTTTGAGTTTACTTTTGTGAATGATATAAGTTGGTGGTCTACTATTGTTTTCTTGATTGTACCTGTCCAGTTTTCCCAATACCATTTATTAAGGAGACTGCCTTTATTATATTGTATAGTCTTGCCTCTTTTGTGGAATATTAATTGACCATAAAGGTATGGGTTTATATCTGAGTTCTCTGTTCTGTAACAGTGATCTATATGCCTGTTCTTATGCCAGTTCCAGGCTGTTTCAATTACAATGGCCATGTAGTATAGCTTGATATCAAGAAGTGATACTTCCCACTTTGTTCTTCATTTTCAAGATTGCTGAGTCTATTCAGGTTCTTTTTTGGTTCCATATGCATTTTTGGAACATTTGTTGTAGATCTATAAAGTTTTCCCTTTGGTATTTTAATAGAAATTGCATTGACTCCCTAGATTGCTTTGGGTAGTATGGCATTTTAATGATGTTAGTTCTTCCTATCCATGAACATGGTACATACCTACACTTGTTTGTATCTTCCTTGATTTCTTTATTCAGTGTTTTATAATTTTCCAAGTACAAATCTTTTACCTCCTTGGTTAAATTTATTCCTGGGTACTTTGTTTTTTTTGCTCTTGTTGCAATAGAAAATGGGATTGTTTCCTTAATTTCTCTTTCTGACAGTTTATTATTGGTACATAGAAATGCTACTAATTTCTGAATATTAATTTTATATTCTGTCACTTGCTGAATTCATTTATCAGTTCTAGTAGTTTTCTGGTTCAGACTTGAGGTTATTTTATGTATAGTATTATGTCATCAGCAAATAAAGACAATTTTACTTCTTCTTTTCCAATTTGAATGCCTTTTATTTCTTCTTCTTGTCTGGCTGCTGTGGCTAGGACTTCCAGAACTATGTTGAATAAGAATGATGAAAGAAGGACATCACTGTCTTATTCCTGATCTTAAGGGAATTGTTTTTAATTTTTGCCCATCTAGTATGATGTTGGCTGTCGGTTTGTCATAGATGGCCTTTATTATGTTGAAGTATGTTCTCTGTATTCCCACTTTGCTGAGGGTTTTGATAATAAATGGGTGCTGGATTTTACCAAATGCTTTTTCTGCATCTATTGATATGATCATGTGATTTTTATCCTTAATTTTATTTATGTGATGAATCATGTTTATTGATTTGCAAATACTGTACCAGCCTTGTCTCTCTGGAGTAAATCCCACTTGGTCTTGATATATAATATTTCTGATATATTGCTGGATCCAGTTTGCTAATATTACATTGAGAATTTTAGCATCTATGTTCATAAGGGATATTGGCCTATAGTGTTCTTTCTTTGAAGTGAGTGTCTTTATCTACTTTTGAAAACAGGAAAATTCATGCCTCGTAAAATGAGCTTGGAAGTCGTCCCTTCTCTTGAAATTTTTGGAATAGCTGGAGAAGGATAGATTAGTTCTTCATTGAATGAGTGGTAAAATTCAGCTGTGAAGTCATTTGATCTGGGACTTTTGTTTGCTGAGAGATTTGATAACTGTTTCACTTTTATTTGTTATAATCAGTCTGCTCAGGTTCACTGATTTTTCCAGATTCGATTTTGGAAGATTGTATGTTTTAGGAATTTATCCATTTCTCCCAGGTTGTCCAACTTTTGGGCATATACTTCTTCATAGTATTTTCTTAAAATCCTTTGTATTTCTGTATTGTCATTTGTTACTTCTCTACTTTCATTTCTAATTTTATCTATTTGGGTCCTCTCTCTTTTTTTCTTGATGAGTCTGGTTAAGGGTTTGTCAATCTTGTTTACCTTTTCAAAGAACCAGCTCTTGGTTTCATTGCTCTTTTCTTTGATCTTTTTTTTTTTTAGCTTCTATGTCATTTATTTCCCCTCTCATCTTTATTATTTCCTTTCTTCTACTTCTTCTGAGCTTTATTTTAGGTTGTTATTTTTCTAGTTCTTTTAGGTGCAGGGTTAGAATGTTTATTTGAGCTTTTCTTTCTTTTTATCGTATGCCTGTAATATGGAAATGACCTTCCCTCTCAGGACTGCTTTCACTGTGTTCCATGAGGTTTTGGTTGTTGGATGTTCATTCTCATTTGTTTCAAGGTAATTTCTGATTTCTTCCTTGATCTCATTTTTAACCCATTCATTATTAATATCATGCTATTTAGCCTCCCTGTGTTTGAATGTTTTTCAGTTTTCCTCTTGTAGTTGAGTTCTAGTCTCATGCCATTGTTGTTGGATAAGATGCTTAACCCTATGAGTAGTGAGGTCTTTTTTATGTTCACTGACCCCTGGGGGTGAGTTTTTTTTTTTCAAAAAATGAAATTAGTTTTAGTTACAGTTTTATTAATTTAAAATCATGTTTGTTTGATAAGCAATTTATGGAAACAAGAAGAACATACATTTGCCTTTTTTTAATGTTGCTTTACACATTTTTAAGATAAATCAATCATACTCTGGATAGTCAGGAGGCACAAAGACATACATGAACATTTGTACAATTCAAAGGGTTAATATGATTCCAATTTTCTTATATTTATTGAGACATTTTGTGTGTCCTAACATGGTATATTGTAAAGAATGTACTATGAGCTCTTGAAAAGAATGTATATTCTTCTGCTTTGGGGTGAAATGTTCTGGAAACACCAATTAAATCCAGCTGATCTAGTATGTCATTTAAGGCTACTGTTTCTTTGTTGATTTTCTGTCTGTAGGATCTATCCATCAATGTTAGTGGGGTATTAAAATCCCCACTGTCGTTGTATTGCTGTTGATGTCTCCCTTTGTGTCCATCAAGATCTGCTCTATGTATTTAGGTATTCCTATATTAGGTATATAAATATTTGCAATGGTTATATCCTCTTGTTGGATTGCTCCCTTTATCATTCTGTAGTACTGTTCTATATCCCTTACTATTACTTTGTTTTAAAGCTGTTATGTCAGATATAACTATTGCTACCCCAACATTTTTATTTTTATTTCCATTTGCATGAAATACTTCTTTTCATCTCTTTACTTTCAATCTATATATAGGTGGGTCTCTTGTAGATGATATATATATATATATATATATATATATATATGGATCTTTTTCTCTTATTCATGCAGCTACTCTATCTATTTTGATTGGAGCATTTAATTCACTTACATTTAAGGTTATTATTGATATGTACTTATTTATTGAGACTTTATTCTTTAAACCTTAATCCTCTTTCTCTTTATTTCTTTTTTTCTTTCCTCATCTTATAGGAAGCCCTTTAACATTTTTTGGAGTACTGGTATGGTAGTAATGAATTCCTTGAGCTTTTTTGATGTTGTTCTTGGAAATTCTTTATTTCTCCTTCCATTTTAAATGGTAATTTTACTGGATAGCGTAGTTTTGATTGTAAGTTCTTGTTTTTCATCAGTTTGAATATTTCTTACCAATCCTTTCTAGCCTGAAGTGTTTCTGATGTAAGCTTTATGGAGACTCCTTTGTAGGCAATTAATTGCTTTTCTCATGAAACTCTTAGGATTCTTTCTTTGTCTCTTAACTTTGCCATTTTAATTATGATATGTCTTAATGTGGGCCTCTTTGGGTTCATCTTTAATGGGGCTCTCTATGCTTCTTGAACCTGTATAACTTTTTCCTTCATTGGGTTAGAAAAGTTTTCAACTGTGGTTTCTTTTTTGTTTTATTTATTTATTTATTTGGTGAGAGGAGGGGAGATAGTAAAACTGACTCCCACATGTGCCCTGACTGTGATCTATCTGGCAACAACTATCTTGTGCCAGTGTTCACAACTGAGCTATTATTAGTGCTTGAGGCTGACAGGCTCAGACTAACAGAGCTGTCTTCAGTCCTGAGGCCACTTCTTGAACCAATCAAGCCACTGCCAGCAAGAGAGAAAGAAGAAGAGAAGGGGGAGAGGGAGGAACAGAAAAGAAGATAGCCGTTTTTCTTGTGTTCCCTGACCAGGAATCAAGCCTGGGCCATCCATACACCAAGCCGATGCTCTATCCACTGAGCCACTAGCCAGGGCCAGCTATGGTTTCTTCAGTGTGGACAAGTCCTGCTGGGGGTGAGGACGACGGAGATGCAAAGACCCGACTCCGGGGACCAGGTTCAGTGACACAGATCCACTTTATTCAGGAAGTTAGCTAGCTTATATACATGGGTTCAGCCAATAGGATGTTACAGCATGTCCTTCACAGCCAATGGCTGAAAAGATCAGGGAGCTCACTGGTTGGCACTAAGTCACTTCCTTATAGCGGGTGAGCTTCCTTCCTGGGTGTGCCCAGGAGGCTTCTGGGAGCTGGAGTATTTTCACAGCATTGCATCAGCCACAGCTGCTAGGAATATACTCTGCACTCCACCCACACTTCAGACAAGTTCTCTATCCTTTACTCACTCTCTTATCCTTCAGGAACCCATGTGATGTGGATATTGTTTCTCTTCATGTTGTCCCAGAGGTCTCTTAGAGTTTCCTTGGTCTTTGTGAGACTGTTTTCCCTTTGCTGCTCTGCTTCTGTGCTTACATTTATCTTGTCCTCTAAATCACTGATCCAATCCTTCACTACATCCAACCTGCTGGGCATTTCTTCTAGTGCTGTCTTCATTCCAGTTTTTGTATTTGCCATTTCTGACTGGCTCTTTTTTATGGCTTCAATGTCCTTTTTAATGCTTTATAAGCTCCCATGTGATCATCTAGTCTTGCTCTAAGATCCTTGAGCATCTTAATAACCATTATTTTAAAATCTGTATCTGGTAGTTTGGCTACTTCCGTTTAATTTAATTATTCTTTCTGGAGATTTCTCTTGTTGATTTATTTGGAACATATTTCTTTGTCTTCCCATTTTCTCTGTGCATTAAGTAGTTTTGCTCTTACTCCCAAATTTGTTGTAACATCTTTATGAGAAAGATGGGCTCAGTGGTACTAATCTCCAGGGCATCTAAGCTCCTTGCTCTAGGAATGTTTCTTGAGGCTTATTTTTAACCTCCTGTTGGATATGAGTCTTGAAAACTATTGGCCCTTTCATGGGTGGACATAAACCTTAAGGCTGGCTCTAATACTCAACCTTGATTATGTGTATTAGAGCCAGTGCAGTGTCTGGCCTATGATGTGTAGTTGTTCTCAACATGGTTTGGTGCCTGCTAGACTCCTCCTTTGGGCATGCTGTTTATGTGGATAGTTGAATCTAACATTGGGGTGGTCTGACACCCACCACTTGTTGTGTTGGTTCTACATTCTCTTAGGCAGGGTTCGGGTACAGATTGATGTCAGAGGTTGTTTGTAACTCACCATGAGCTACTTATCTGTAGCTAAAACTCTGTTCACTGTTTGTTTCTGTGTTTTCTGTTTCTGAGTATGTGTGGGAGGGGTCAACCTGTGTATAAAGATCAACTTCCTCCTGCTTAGAGCTGAGAGCAGCTCTGTAAAAGGGCCCAAGTTCCTTAAGATTTGCCTTCACTTTTCAGCTGCTCCACCTCTTCTTGCAGCTGCCTGGTTTTCTTGCAGAGTGGGTACAGAATGGCCTCATTCCATCAACACCTCCACAGGTTGCAGGCTTTGTAGATTAGAGTAGCTGAGGTTAGAACGACAACTTTAGTGAGACCCTCCTAGTTTGGAGGTCTCTTGATCAGGAGCTCAGTATGAGGAAAATGGCCCCTACTCTAGACCCTAAGCCCTCAGCTATTGTTTGATACTCCAATTCTATTTCTCCCCAGCAAGGTGAGCAACAAGTTTAGATACTGTGGGACTGACAGTCCCCTCTGCAGAAGGATTTTTAGGTGAGGAGCATCTGGTCTCAGCAAGAAAGATTTTGACAGTCTTCCACTGGGGCTGATTGTGACCCTTCCCTTGACCAGTCCCAAGAATTGGCTCCAAGGAACTCACACCTTGAATGTCTGTGCTCTAAGCCTCTCTTCCTTTGGTGGAACTTAGCTCATTAAGGTTGAATATCCAGGACTTGGGCTAGCTGACTGTGAAGTTCTACCTCATCCAAAGCCTGTGAGCTTCTGTGCAGATGTTGACCATAGAAAGCAGAATTTGCCTTAGCTGTGTTTTTGTGCCTGATGAGTTTTCCCTTTGGATATGCTGCTAGAAAATCTAGTTGGTCCCTCTGGTGGTCTCTGTAGGTGGCCACTGGATGTGTTGGTTCACATCAGTGTAAGATACTGCCATGACTGGTGCTCAGCAACCTTTTTGGAGCTATAAGAAAACCAGAGTTTGTAGTTGCCTCTGCTGGACTTAGATACACCTGGAAGGACCAAACTGTGCCCTTAATCTGGACTATACAGCACTGGGCCTGGGAGCAAGTCAACAAAAAGCTCAAGGTTCCCTGAGAACTACCTCCTGCTGCCTCTGTCTGTTTATTGGGTTAGGCCCCTGAAAAAGCTTCTGGTAGAGTCTAGAGCCTGTGGCAATTCAGGAATTAAATAAGATGGTAGGTATGGCTCCTACCCTAGGGTTCCATGTGTCAGTCTGCCCTGAATTTTTTTCACAGAACTCAGTAAGGAGTGGTCCTTAGGAGTCTGGTGAGGATGGCCTCTGAAACCTCAAGATTTGGTATGCTTGCACTCTGGACAGTTTCTGCTGGATCTTCCACAAGGTGGAAGCACCAGTCATATTCTTGATAAAGTTGGGGAAAAAGCTCTGGCCTCAACACCAAACAACTGAGTCTCTGTCATTCCCCCTGCCTCCTGGCCAAGGCTTCTTACTCTCAGCAGGACCCAATATCCATAGGGTAGGTCAGGAGAGATTCCCAAGGGTAGGACAGTTGCTATCCACCAGGCTGATGTTGCATGGGGGGAACTGCTTCACCTAAGAAAGATGCTAACTGTAGTGTTGGAGAATGATTAAGCACAGGGGTTCTGGTGGCTATCGCCCACCATGTCTCTCCTCGGTGCCTCCAATTTCACACTATCCTCACACAACTCTAGTCCTCTCAAACCTCACTCTGCTGGAGCCCCAGGTACGTGGCTATGAATGAGATTTTCTGTGTCAGCCCTTTTAAAAGATGCCTGCATCTCTGAAATCTCCTATCTCTTGCAGATAGAAACCTCACCTCTTTTAACCACCAAATGCTATGTGGCACCTCTCCTAGTCTCTGGTGTTCTAGACTGTGATACCTGGTCTAGGGCTTAAGGCCCATGATGTTTAGGGAGAAACTCTCCACAATAAGAATCCCTCTGGACACTCAGCCACCACTCATTCCTGGGAGCAGGGGCAGCTCTTTTTGCATCTCTGCCCTTCCTACCAGTCTCAGCGTAGCTTATTCTGTGATTCCTGGGTTATAGACTTTTCTTCTTTTAGGCCTAAGTTGGTTTTTCAGGGTGACTGTTTCTAAATTTAGTTAAAACTCCAGTTTGCTCATTGGAGGGGCAATTGGAATGTCAGCCTACTCCATTGCCATCTTGAAGTTGTCTCAATTTTTTAAAAATGGGAGAAAAAAAATTAAATTTTTTATCTTTTTATGGGCCAAACCAATATCCCATCTGTACTATGAAAATTCATTTCACAAAGAAATATGTTTGAGCTTGTTTATAGTATTTGGGAGGACACATTTCTACTGTTTCCTGGTTCTATAGAATTTACAGTTAGATTAGGAAACTATCTTTAGTTGCATTATTAGAATTTTTTTCTATCAACTATAATAAAAAATAGTACATATTTCACTGTTCTGAAATATTTCTATTGCATGTGTCCTTTTTAGTGCTGCTAATATTTTCATGAAATTAAGCATTCAAGAATAAAATTATTTAAAGTAATTTATTCAACTCACTTATTAATCATCTAAATTCTGATTGAGAGGTTTATAAGAAATACAGGAATTAGAACTGATATGTGAGTTGATAAAAATTCATGAAAGTTATGTATAGGCACATTGAAATGAGAAAATATAAGCTAAAAGTGAATGGAAACCACATTCCAGGTGATGATGAATTTTAAAAATTTGAATGTCTTGACAGGTTCAGCAAGGTGAGTAAGCCCCAGGATATCAACACATGAACACTGAGAAAATGTGTCAGATTTGCTTGCCATTCTTACTCATAATGGATTTTCCTAAGTGCATCCTGAAGGCTTCCACTGAAGAATAAATACAGACGCTTAAAATTTGTGATTGCTTGAAGAGATAAAAAAAATCACACTGTAACTTTTGAAGTCTAAGGTTAAGCAAATTTAAAGTGAGATCACGGCTTTATGCCATTGGTCTGAACATGATTTGGGGGATTGGAGATAAGTGAAGCCTAAGGCTGATTTAGATGAATAAATCTATGGAAGCTGAACTTGAAAAAGTCGAATGAAATACCTAAGCAATAAAACTATAAAATGGCACTGTAAAGTTATTTTCTTTTCCCCTGAAACTATCAAAAACTAAGAAGAAAAAAAATCTACTCAACGTGCAAGGGATACCAGTATGCCTTTATTGGAAATACATATAAATGTGTTGTCTTAGCCTCCTGGTCAGCATGGTTCCAAATGTATGGGGCAATAAGTTTTCAGAAAATTTTGAAGCTGCTTTATGCTTTTTGGTTATATATCTCAGCATTCTCCATCTAACATATACTCTTATGTCATGCTTTTTCAAATATGTTTAGAAAAAAATCTTCTCAGAATAAAAACAAATCTGCATTTTAAAAGATTCTCCTTCCAGAGTACACCCCTTTTCTAGACCTAGTAAATCATATAAATCTCTCTCAGATTGATGGCATCAGAATATAGTTATTCCCAGAGAAATAGTTGTCAAATACCTATCATTTACAAAACATTGTGCTGTCTATTGTAGGGAACATAAAAATAAAATAAACGATACCTAATAACCGTTAATTTACTGTGCATCATGATATATACAAAATGTGTTTTTGTAATCTCAGTTAAATCTAACAGCATCCCATTTGTCAGTACTGTAATGCTTATTTCATAGTCAGATAAAGAAACCTAAAATCACACCTTTTCTAAAAGACTGAGCCAAGATTAGATTCTAAACTGCTGAGGTCCTCAGTATGCACTCTCAAATGCTTTTGTGTTTTGGTTTACAGCCAGTATGGACAATAGATGAATAACACAAGGAGTCATAGCAAAGGATGGCAAGTACAAAATGAAAGTCTATTACTCAAGAAATGTAACTTCTGAATAAAGTCACTTTAGTATCAAATAGCCAATTTGGCCAAGGACTGACATGCCAATTTAGCAGGAAATTTAGCCCTTTTGCAGGATTTTCCCTTTTCAAATATTTCAAAGAATCCCTAAGTTTGCTTATATTGCCCACTGTCTTGCAAGCACCTGTTTGTGCCTGCCTGAAGTGTGCCAGTGGATAAGGCTGCCTTTTTCAGCAACTGGGCTCCTAAGAATTGTCCCTGTAGGATCCAATTGTCTGTGCTGCTGCATAAATGCCACTCTTGGACAGTTACAGTTTCTGATCAGAGTGTTGAAGCCCTGATCACAAAAATAAGATTCTGTTTAAGCTATTCATGCCACACATCCCTTATCCTATTTGTGTCCACCATTTGTCACTAAGGAGTATTTCTGCCAATTGTCCACAATGGAAGTGATTTGACAACTCACGATAGAATATGCTTAGTTATGTTCAATTAGAAGGAATGCACGGTGAAACTGGCAGTAATCCAAATGGCATAGTCCTTATTTTTAATATCCTTTTGAATCTTTAAAAGACATTTAGACATTTTTCATGGAGTTCACAGGAGGCATGAGATATCTGGGCAAGAAAAGGATACAACAAGATTTTCCCAGTTGACCTTCACACCAAAAGATAGCTCAGATAACTAGCCCACTATCTTGTAGTAAATTTCTTCTTAAGAGTGACAACTGCCCCTTTTCATAATCTGGTTCTTAAGAGCATCACTTCAACTTGTCATATATATTTAAATATCTTTAATTCTGATTTGTGGTTTTTCACCAGCTTTAGTGGGGTATGCCCAAGTCATGCTTACCTGATCACACCTCAGGTAAGTGAAATCAGAATGTATGGAGGTGGGAGCCAGGCAACAGTGTTTTTGTAGATACCTGGGTGTCCTGGCTGGTTTGCTCAATGGTAGAGAATCGACCCAGTGTATGGAAGTCCCAGGTTTGATTCCCAGTCAGGGCACACAGGAAAAGCAACCATCTGCTTCTCCTCTGGTCTCTCTCCCCTTTCTCTCTCTCTCTCTTCCCCTCCTGCAGTCATTGCTCAATTGATTTCATTGCCTGGGCCCCAGGTACTAAAGATGGCTCCATGGTTCTCCACCTCAGGCACTAAAAATGACTTGGTTGCGAGCATGGACCCAGATGGGCAAAGCATCAGTCCCAGATGAGGGTGGCCTGGTGGATCCTGGTAATGCAGGAGTCTGACTCTCTATCTCCCCTCCTCTCACTTAAAATAATAATAATAATATAAATATAAATAAATAAATAAAAATATATCCAGATGATGCCGCGTGTAAAAAAGTTTGGCAACCGCAGTCCTTAACCCCTTTTCCCAAGAAATCTAGTCTATACCTATGTAAATTTGTGGGTCTAAATGCTGATCATCTTTATTTATGGCATCTAGGATTAAATTTTTATCTTTTTATATATCATCTGTATCTCATGTGAGATGGCACCTAATTTTTACTATCAACAGCATCAAAACTTCAGGATTTGTGAAGATAATACTGTTTAATTCATAAAGAACTATTAGGATTCCAAGAAGAAAAAATAATTCCAGCCTGTTTTGGGAATCATTAAAGAAAGAAATTCCTTAAAGAAGGAAACAATTGAACAGATATTTGACATGACTAGGATTTATATTTTGAACCACCACAGTGAAGTTTGTTGAATTTGGTTTGCTTTTCATTTATAACCTAATGTTTGTTAACATTTTATTTCTGATGTCAAAGCCAGAGGATTAGTAGAGGAGAACTTAGTAGAACTTTATTAATATCCCATGTATCAGAGGGCTTAAGGTAGTGGTGGGATTCAGCCAGTTTGCACCAGTTGGGCAGAACCATTACCTAATTTTTTGTTGAGTTCTGTGAACTGGTTGTTCAAATGGCACTTGTAATCAGGGTTCTGTCTAAGGTGGGCACCTGAGCAGCTGCCCAATGTGGAAATTACAAATTTACATTCCTTACTATTTTTTAATGTTCATCTGTGCAACAGCATATTCTAAGTGCCCGTAGTCATGTTCATTACGTCCATAGGTGAAAAAAATTGCAAATGAGGATGCCAATCAAGAAGCAATATAGAATACCTTAAATAACAGTTTTATTGTTTTTGTCAGATATTATTTAATATTTTTCTTAATATTTTAAAACTCGTTCTTATAACATAATCTAGTTTTGTGTACATCTTTTATTGTTCTTATTTAAGTATTAAATGCATGAAATAATAAACTACATTTTGGTATATCTTTTTTGTTGTTGTTGTTCTTAAAATGGTCATTAGGGCAGAGAACTGGTTGTTAAATTATTTGAATCCCATCACTGGCTCAGGCCTTACTATAAGGCTGATGGATGCACACACTGTCAGCAAGGCAACAGAAAAGACAGTTTTTTTAAGGTATTTCTCTGGAAGCAATTGGTCACAACAAATCAGGAACAGAGTGTTTCCTTCCAGGGAAGCAGTCAGAACAAGAACAAAATCAACATAGCTTAGCTTCCTCTAGAAACAGAAAACAAAATGCACTGGACTTGTAGAAAGGTTCTACAGGTCACATGAAAGGCCAGGAATTCTCAAAGTAAATACCACTTTCTAAAGGTACAACCCTTGTTTTACATTCTCAACGTATAGGTCATTGCCTCTTAGCACTTATGATGCAGTCAATAAATATTTCTGGTATACATTTGCAGCAAGAAAAGAGAGAAGAATGTGATGCAGGGTGGGGAGGGAGGCAGAGGCAGAGAATTTTAGATAATATTTATTTTTCATTCACTTTCCTAGACATTCAAGTGTTGACAGTCATTTTCATCCTTCAATCCCCAACCTCTAGCACCTTGTCTGAAACATAAATATACTAAACAAATTCTCTTCAATAAAAGCCTCAATAAGAATCAAGAAATTTTATGAAACTAGCACTCAGTAATAAAAATCAAATGATTCTATGAACATCAAATGTTTAAGAAATTAAAAATATATTGCGGTTGTAGGGGAGATCATTGGGCATCATGAGGTCCTCAGTTCTATTCTACTGACAGTTCATACACCCAGACATCCATAGATTATTTGTTTAAAATAATGTTATATGTATTAAATAAAATTTTTAGAACTTAAAAGGTATTCTTCTTGACCACATACATGACCAATATGTAAATATTTTATTTGAATTTCACTGAAATTGGAGTAAAACCAAACTTCTTACCATGACCTAGTAAGTTCTGTGTGTACTGTCTCCTGCCTACCTCACAGGCTCTCTTGAATGCAGACTCTGGGACAAAGTTTAATATGCAGTATGTTTATTAAGGAATGACTTTGGGATTATCACCTGTAGAGAGGAGAGGAAAAAAGCAGGATTAAGCAGAGAGGGAGAAGTAGAGCTCTGACAAAAACTTGACAGCTCTGCCAATCCATTGGGATGCTCAGGAGACTATCTGTTCACCCATCAGAGTTGTCTTGCATTGCACTAAAGTGGCTGGGCCTTCATAGCTCTGTCTTGATTTGTCATAGAATGTGGGACCACCTTGAGAAGACCTTGGACATGGCAGTGCTCTACAGCTAAGGGGATGGGAACTAAACGCTGTCATTCTCCGCTGACTCCTTGCTTTCCCCACACTGACTTTCTATTCCATTTCTGCCCAAGGATTAAGTTTCTCTTTATTCTATCACCCTTAATAGTTTTATCATAGATCTTACAGCCGTGATGGCGAACCTTTTTATAAAAACCACCCACTTTTGTAGTGCTGGTCATTCTGGTCACCTCCCACCCACTAGTGGGGTTCCAGCTTTCATGGTGGGCCTTAGCAAAGCAACCAAAGGGCACCACGATTGGCCCACCATGAAAGCTGGAATGCCCACTAGTGGGCGGAAGGGACCAGGTTGACCAGCACTGCAAAAGTAGGCGGTTTTTATAAAATGGTTCCCCATCACGGTCTTACAGCAAACTAAGTATTTCTTCTTTTCTTTGTTTTTTGTCTCCCCAGTTTGAATGTAAGCTTCATAAGAGTACCAACTTTGTTAGCTTTAGTCACTGATTTTCACCCATTCCTCAGAGAATGTATCAACATATTTTTATTGAATGAATAAATCTTTAGTTGAGTTTGCATATGCATTCATATATTTTCTTTGCTTATACTTTGTATATTTAATAGATCAAATTTTATAAAGGCCACAATCATTATGCAGTTTGTCAAAATTTCTTTTTATTTCTAGGATAATTTTTTCTTGTGTATTTACAGTTATGTCTTTCGTCACATAAAAGTCAACTACTGTTATCTGTAATTAACAGAACACTTTTTTATGATGCCAAAATATCTTTTCTTGTCATGTTTGATGCATTTGGCTTTAAATTTCTTTCTTTCTGGTACTGAATTGTTGTATCCATATTCCTGATATATCTTTGTAAGTACCCTGCTCACTATCTGAAAGTCAATTAGATTTTCTCTCAACTTAGAACTTGAGGAACACTTTCAAATAGAAAGCTTATTTTTCCTTCATTTCATGGACATATCTATTATTTTATTCATATATTCAGTAGATAACCACTAACCGATGATAATGGAGGCACACATACAGATTTGAAGACAAGTATTATGATCCAAGACTACTTGTTTAGGGTATCCTGCAAACAATAAAGACAATTATCAGATTTGTGGTGGTTTAGGGAAAAAATACCACTTTGTATCTTTCCTAGTATCATTATTTAAAGGTATATTATACCTATATATAATGAAATTCAAAGGAAGGATTCAAGAATGGAAAAGAAAGGTGTGGTGTTAGAAGAATGATGATGTATGTATTCTCTGAACCACTAACAAAATAAAGATGTTTATTACATTTTGGTGGAGGCTTATGTAAGCACTGCAACAATATAAAAAACACACACAAAAATATTGATGTATAGGAATAACAGCAGTAAAAGTATAAACTTCCATGCTACAAACAATACAATCCATATGTAAAACTAGACTTTATTCATAGCAATAGAGTCTATGTAACTGTTGGAAAACATCGTTGAAGAAACCAACTAAACAACAAAGTAGATAGTTAATGAAATTAAAAAATAAAAGTACTAAAAGTAATTATTTGCCCAAAGATTGCACTTAAAATATGCAGGCACGATTCTGAGGACTTTCCATCACTACCCTATCAATTCTTTCTGTCCATTATTTGAAGCTCCAGAAAAGGGAGGCCAGAGCCAGTTTTGAAGGAAACAACACAACAATTGTTCTATTACTGAAAGATATATTTTCCATCAAATACTCAAAACAATTAGAAGGCATAACTTCCAAAGCAAAGCATAGTCATTTGACTATATTCGCTCCAGATGTTTAAAAGGAATAGAACATGATAGACTTGAAACTCCTGAGAATCCCTCTCCAAATTCATTTCTCTCTCTCCCTCTGCCCTTCCCTAGGTGTGATTTTAGGCTATGATTAAGTAGATATTTATCCCCAAGACACTGATTTAATTCTTTTTTCAATCTGTAAGTAAATTATTTCTGTCATTTCCTAGTTTCCTACAAATTCTGATTTTTTTATGCAATATTGTGTTTTTGAACTTTATCCATGTTAAAAAAATTAATGCTTGTTTCTTCATTTTTTAATACTTGGGATGTAAACAGATTGCCCTGAGAAGGTTTGTGTTAGCTTCTTCCTGGTGCCTCAGCAGTTATCAACAGGGTAGAATGTGATTTTTATTTCAATGGGAAAATGTATGGCCCCTCACCAATCTGTACTCTGAGCTCAAGCCAAGACAGACAAGCATTTCTACCATTTTCTTGTGCCAGTGGGAAGATATTTTTGTGTGTTATATGACATTGAATTGGCTCCAATTTCTGGTGACTCTATGAAGTCCATAATGTCCTGTCCTCAGCACCCCTGCTCAGCTCCTGTACACTCATGACGATAACTTCTTTTATGGAGTCAACCCATCTCATATTTTCTTTTTCTCTTTTCCTGTTGCCCTTTGATTTTTCCCAGAATTTTTGTCTTTTCTAAGAAACCCTATCTTCTCATTATGTACCCAAAGGAGGAAAGCTTCCATTTTGTCATTTTTGCTTCTGGTAATGTTTCAGGCTGAATCTGCTGTAGGACACATGTGTTCATCTTCCTGGTGGTTCAGGATATCTGTAGAACTCTTCTCCAATACCATATTTCAAAGAAATCAAATATTTTCCCTATCAGTTTTGTTACTATCCAGTTTTTATCCATGCATAGTAATTGGGAATATGAAAGCATGGATGAGCCTTCAGCTTGGTTTCTCATTACTTTTTTGACCTACTTTTACTGAGTGGGTAGTGTTAAAATTCTGCTTTTTTTTTCTTTACTGCTCCAGCTCTTGGTGACTCTATAAAGTCTACGATGTCCTGTCCTCAACAGCCCTGATCAGCTTCTGTAGACTCATGACTACGACTTCTTTTATAGAGTCAATGAATCTCATATTTGCTCATCTCATAGTTGCAATTCTCATGAACCCTAGAATGACTTTCATTCCTTTGGGATTAAAAAACTATCTGTAAAACCACACAGTGAAACCATTGTACTACTTTCTTAATACTCTTAGTAGTTTTCAGTTCCTTCAGAAATGCAAAATTCCTGAATGTTTTATATTAGATAAGAATTCCATATTGCTGATGATGGAAATAGAAGATATCCCCAGATTTATATTTATCTATTTATCCCTTGTTATAGGGATTGCTAGATATCCCTTCCTAAAATCTGGGAGAAATATTTCAGTGGAGAATCAAAAGAGTAAATCAATGACATTCTTCTTTAATTGAGAATTTCATTAATATTAAACATTTTTAGTTTGATTGACATTTATTTTAGGGAATTATGTGATAATCTACTGTTATTCATTAGTTTTTAATCAATTTTTCCAATTAATTGGTATAGTAATCATTTTTCAATCATGGCAGACTAGAGAGACACTGCCCAGACTACCCTTAAAGAAAGTATTTGTTGCCCAACTTCTGAAAATGTCAGCAGACAGCCTCCCACTGTCAGCTGTTTCAGGGTCTATTCTTGTTGCTAAGAGCTACCTTACCCACTCTTCCTTGAGAAGTCTATGTCTGGTGCATAGTCTCTTCTGACCATCTGTGTCCAACTCAGGAAAGTATATGCATTCCTCATTCCAGAGCCAACTGCTGAGATGACTGAAGATGTTTCAGGCCTCCACATGATTTGACTTCTCCCTATGTCCCATGCTGTTTTTCCTCCTTCAATTCATAGATATTAAACCATAATAAATACTTTCAATTCATAGATATTAAACCATAACAGATACCCAAACATTATCCCAGCATCTATTCAGGAGAAAACAACCTATGACGATTGTCTATGTCATTTCTTCTATATTACTTCTTAATGCTATCTTTATCATACCTTAACATTTTTAGAAGGACAGAAAAGTGCATTTTCACTTGTAAAGCCAGTATCCATGGCCGCTGTCAGCCGCCTGAACCATGCAGGTTCGCATTATATTCAGACAGACGGTAATGAAACACCGGAGCCAAGAACTGGTGGCCCAACAGCTTTAATCCTAGCTTGCACCTGGCAGGCAAGTAAAAGACCCACTGAGCTCCAAAACCCACTCATTCAGGGCTCACAAAGCCACTTACTTATCCGAGTTTCCTAGAATCAAAGGTTTCTATCTCACCAGACTTATTCACCTCTGTTCCTCATCTCCTTCCTTCTCCTTGCACAAACTCTGCACAAACTGGCTTCTCACTCAGCACTCCACCATCTTGGCTGCTTCTCCTGGCCACGTGGCCTTTCTCTGTTCTCTTCTCTAATGCTAATCCCAGGAACCTAGAAAGAGCAAGCTCCCAGTCTGCCCCACTTTATAGTGTAGAAATCAAAACCTTTAATCCAATATATAAACAAGGAAGTCTCTGATACAAAGTCACCCATCCGAGGCAAAATGGGATTCCTCATGAGAATGCATCACCCTACATCAAAAAGGGTGGGAAAGGTTAAGTCTTAAAACTAAGCCTTAGGCTATAAGAATCCTGCCTGCCCACAACCTGTCCCCCACACACAATGCAAACTATAAGCAAGCAAACATATATATCATATTTACAAACTTATTTGACCAACAGCATATTAACTTTTTCAAACAGTTGGTTGCTTCTCATGCCAGTATTACATATTTAAATATTACAGTTTATCATTTGGTTAACATGTTCTCCCATTCAGTGGGTTGTCTTTTCATTTTGTTGACATTTCCTTTGCTGTACAAAAATAAAATAAAATAAAATAAAATAAAATAAAATAAAATAAAATAAAATAAAATAAAACCAGTTTAGTTTGAAGTAGTCCAATCTGTTTATTTTTTCTTTTGTTTCCCTAGCCTGAGGAGATATATCAGAAAAAAAATGTTGCTATGAGAAATGTGCAAGAATTGACTGCCTGTGTTTTCTTTTAGGATTTTTATGGTTTCAAGTCTAACATTTAAGTCTTTAATCCGTGTTGAGTTCATTCTTGTGGATGGTATAAATTGATGGTCTAGTTTCATTTTTTTTGCATGTATCTGTCCAATTTTCCCAACACAATTTATTGAATAGACTGTCTTTAACCTATTGTATGTTTGTGCATCCTTTGTCATATATTAATTGACTGTAAAGACATGGGTTTATTTTTTGAGTTCTCTATTCTGTTCCATGTCTGTTTGGTTTTGGGTTTTTGTTTGTTTGTTTGTTTGTTTGTTTGTTTGTTTTTTGGGGTTTTTTTTGCCAGTACCATGCTGTTTTGATTATTATGACTTTTTCCTATAGTTTGATATCAAGTAGCCTGATTTCTTCAGCTTTTTTCTTCTTTCTCAAAACTGCTGTGGCTATTTGGGACTTTTAGTGGTTCCATAAAAAGTTTTGGAATATTTTTTCTAGGCCTGTGAAATATACAATGGAATCTTGATAGGAACTGTGTTGAATTTATAAATAGATTTGGGTAGTATGGACATTTTAGGTTTTTAAAATTCATTCTAGAGAGGAAATAGAGAGGGGGGAGAGGGAGAGAGTAGGGAGGGGGGAGCAGGAAGCATCAACTCCCATTTGTGCCTTGACCAGGCAAGCCCAGTGTTTTGAACCAGAGACCTCAATATTCCAGGTAAACACTTTATCCAGTGTACCACCACAGATCAAACACTATGGGTATTTTTATTATGTTAATTTTTCCTACACATGAAGACAGTCTGCTTCCACTTACCGTATTTGCATCTTCAATTCCTTTATTCAATGCCTTATAATTTTCCAAGTACAGATCTTTTACACCCTTAGTCAAATTTATTCTTACATGTATTTCTTGATGCAATTGTGAATGAGATTGTTTTCTTAGCATATCTTTCTGATAGTTCATTATTGATGCACATAAATGGAACAGATTTCTGGATATTTATTTTGTATGTTGTTACTTTACTAAATTTATTTATTAGTTATTGTAGTTTTTGGGTAAAATCTTTAGGATTCTCAGTATGCAGTCTCTTGTCATTTGCAAATAATAATAGCTTTACTATCTTTCCAATTTGGATGCCTTTGTTTCTTCTTCTCTGATTGCTGTGGCTATGACTGCCTGTATTATACTGAATAAGACTGATGAAACGGGTCAACACTGTCATGTATAGGACTATAACTTTTTTCTATAGTTTGATATCAGGCAACCTGATTTCTTCAACTTTGTTCTCCTTTCTCAAAACTGCTGTGGCTATTTGGGACCTTTAGTGGTTCCAAAAATTTGCATTCTTGATCTTAAGGGAAACACTTGTAGATTTTGCCCACTGAGTATGATGTTGGCTATGTGTAATAAAGGGTCTTTATTATATTGAGGAATATTTCCTCTATTCCCTTTTACTGAGAGGTTTCATCATAAATGAGTGCTAGATTTTATCATTTGCTTTTTGATATGATCATATGATTTTTATCCTTCATTTTGTTTATGTGGAGTGACATCTCGGAAATGGCGCCATGAGCAGCACGTCCGACAGATCTCCCCAAAATCTCAACAAATTTATCAACTAGAAACAGAAAAATTTATCCTCGGAGCATTCCGGAGTTCCACACACACACTGAAAGCGAAAGGACTGTTGCTGAGGAGGGAGTACGCCTGTGGTGAGTCAACCCACGCGTGTAACTGCCCGCCCACACTCGGGGAGTGGCAGCTTGGGCACTGGCGGCTGCTGGCGTGCCCCGAGAATCCGCGCGCGCGCCCCGTGCCGCGATCCAGAGAGTCCCCGGCCACCGGCGTGCCCCGAGAAACCACACGCGCGCCCCGTGTCGCGGTCCAGAGAGTCCCCGGCCACCGGCGTGCCCCGAGAAACCGCAGGCGTGCCCCGTGCCGCGGTCCGGAGAGTCTCCGGCCACCGACGTGCCCCGAGAAACCGTGCTGCGGTCCGGAGAGTCCCCGGCCACTGGCGTGCATAGAAACTGCGCACGCGCCCCGTGCCGCGGTCCGGAAGGGGCGCCAAGGCTGTCTTTCCTAGTCGGGAGATTCTCTCCGTGGGCAGGGCACCTCACCCAGCCATTCAAGCTAACAATCAAGCGTTGGGGGAGGGGTGCGCAGGCAGCCTGAAATACTTTCTTGAGCACAGCTGCGGATCCAATCACTGAAATTAGCTTAACCCACGAAATCTGTGCACCCACGGGGCTCTAATTGATAAGATCTCTCCCAGTTCAGTGATCCAAGACAAGAGGTGTGATATTTTTCAGTGCCTTTCGCTAAAGGGGTAGGGGCAACTTCTGATTGACAGAGCCTCCATATTCAGGGATATACCTAACAAGAGGGACTTGGCAGATATTAAGATCTATACAGGCCTGACCTGTGGTGGCGCAGTGGATAAAGCATCGACCTGGAAATGCTGAGGTCGCCGGTTCGAAACCCTGGGCTTGCCTTGTCAAGGCACAAATGGGAGTTGATGCTTCCAGCTCCTCCCCCCTTCTCTCTCTCTCTCTCTGTCTCTCCCTCTCCTCTCTAAAAATGAATAAATAAATAAATAAAAATTAAAAAAAAAAAAAAGATCTATACAGCAAGCAGCGACTAGTGCCTCTTCTTCCCAGCCAAAACAGGCTACAAAGTGTAGAAAGCCTGGGTTGAGTGGTCCAACTGAATGGTAGGCGCTGAACAGTCACCTTGACAACAATTGACTCCCAGCCCCACCTGATTACGCTGGAGACTCTGACTGCCAGAGCCTTACCCAGAGCCTTGCGCTGAGTGAGGATAGAATGGGGATTTCCCAGCTCTTTGAGCCTCTTACTCCCCAGACAGAAGCATTGGCAGCCTCATAGCTGGATCACCAGGCTGCTAATTCAGGAAGGGGAGACTAGGGGAGAGACTCCAGGAAAGCAAACTCTCTCATTGTTGGACTCTGCAAACGCCAACAAGCCTTGACTACCAGCGAGACTAAAGCCAATTATATGACATTGCCATAGAATCCCATCAACTGCAAATCCCTACCTACCTAAGCGTGACACAGGGGCAGAACCTGGGGTACAGAGTCACTGACCAGGAAGAGGGAGAGAAAAGAAAAAGGAAGAAGTTAACCTCTCAAAATCAAGAAAAATCCACAGACTTTATAACTTGTTCCACTAATTCTTTGTTGTTGTTTCTTTCTTCTTATTGCCTTTATTATTATTTCTATTTCCTCACCTCAGTCCTTTTATTCTCTGCCCATCTTATGCTACCCTTTTCTTGAACTACACTACCCATGAGTGTTACATTTTATTTCTTTTCTTCATCCTTACTCTCCTTTAGGGTTACACTCCAAAACCCTTAACTCTCACTCTCTTCCTTTTTGTGTTTTTTTTTCCTTTCCTGTTTTTCTTCCTTCATTTCTCTCTTTTTATTATTTTTTCCTTTCTATTCGTTTCTTCTTTTCTCCTTTTACTTTTCCTCCCATTCAATCCTCAATCACGAACAAATTATTTAATTTGGGACTCAAGTTTTTTGTTTTTTTTTTTCTCTGCTTTTGTTCTTGGTTTTCCTTTATTTGTTTGTTTTTGTGGCATTTTGGGTACTTTTTACATTGCTTTTTAACTCACTAGCATTTTGTTTATGTGGTGTATCACATTTATTTATTTTTTTTTATTTTTTTTCAAACTTCAAAAAAGTTTATTTTAAGATTTTTTTGCATCTTTTCTGTTTGTTTTTAAGAAATTTGGCCAAATCTGATGTCATGATTTTTTTCTAAATTTTTTACTCTCAAAGTTTTATTATTATCCCCTTATGTTACAGTTATCATAATTTTCCACTCAGAATTTCTAATTAGTTCTTTTATATAATGTCTCTCATTTTTATATTCTTTATTTTATTTTATTTATTTATTTTTTTTTTATAATTTTATTTTTTTTAATGGGGTGACATCAATAAATCAGGATACATATATTCAAAGATAACAAGTCCAGGTTATCTTGTCATTCAATTATGTTGCATACCCACCACCCAAAGTCAGATTGTCCTCTGTCACCTTCTATCTTGTTTTCTTTGTGCCCCTCCCCACCCCCTATCCCTCTCCCATTCCCCCCTCCCCCCCCGTAACCACCACACTCTTATCAATGTCTCTTAGTTTCACTATTATGTCCCACCTACGTATGGAATAATACAGTTCCTGTTTTTTTCTGATTTACTTATTTCGCTTCGTATCATGTTATCAAGATCCCACCATTTTGCTGTAAATGTTCCGATGTCATCATTTCTTATGGCTGAGTAGTATTCCATAGTGTATATGTGCCACATCTTCTTTAACCAGTCATCTATTGATGGGCTTTTTGGTTGTTTCCATGTCCTGGCCACTGTGAACAATGCTGCAATAAACATGGGGCTGCATGTGTCTTTACGTATCAATGTTTCTGAGTTTTGGGGATATATACCCAGTAGAGGGATTGCTGGGTCATAAGGTAGTTCTATTTTCAGTTTTTTGAGGAACCACCATACTTTCTTCCATAATGGTTGTACTACTTTACATTCCCACCAACAGGTATCACATTTATTGATTGCAAATACTGTACCAACCTTACATCCCTGGAATAAATTACACTTGATCATGATGTATGGTTTTTATAATGTATTGCTGGATCCAGATTGCCAATATTTTTTTGAAAATTTTAATATCTATGTTCATGAAGAATATTGGCCTATAATTTTCTTTCTTTGTAGTGTCCTTATCTGGTTTTGAAATTAGGATAATACCAGACTCATAAAATGAGTTTGGGAAGTCTCTCCTCCTGATTTTTTTTTTTTTTTTTGGAATAGCTTGCAAAGCATAGGTGTTAGTTCTTTAAATGTTTGGTAAAATTTTCTATTGAACACATTCGGTCCATGACTTTTAGTTGTTGATAGTTTTTTTATTACTGCTTCATTTTTATTATATGTAATCTTCCTGTTCAGATTTTCTAATTCTTCCTGATTTAGTTTTGGAATATTATATGTTTCTAGGAATTTATTCATTTATACTAGATTGTCCAATTTGTTGACATAGTTTTTCACAGTAATTTCTTACAATCCTTTGATTTCTTTGGTGTCATTTGTTACTTCTCTTTCATTTCTGACTTCATTTATTTGGATCCTCTCTTTTTTTTTCCTTAATATATCTGATTAAATGTTTGTCAATCTTATTTATCTTTTCAAAGACCCAGCTCTTGGTTTCATTGATCTTTTGTATTATTTTTTTAGTCTCTATGTCATTTATTTGCCCTCTGATCTTTATTATTTCCTGTGTTCTAATCACATTGGGCTTTCTTTGTTGAACATTTTGTCTAGTTCCTATAAGTGTAAAGTTAGAATTTTGATTTTGATTTTTCTTGTTTCTTGAGTTAGATCTGTAATGCTATGGATTTTCCTCTTAGGATTGTTTTCAGTATAGGCCATAGATTTTGGGCTGTTGTAGTCTTATATTTATTTGTTTCAAAGTATTTTTTCTTGATCTCATTGCTAATTCATTCATTTTTAATAACACATTATTAAACCTCCATGTGTTTGAGTGTTTTCAGTTTTTTTCTTATACTTAATTTCTAGTTTCACATGATTGTGGTCAGAGAAGATGCTTGATATGCTTTCAATATTCTGACATTTATTGAGACTTGTTTTGTGTCTTAACATGTGATCTATCCTAGAAAATGTTCCCTGTACACTTGAAAAGAATGTATATTCTGCTGCTTTGGGGTGAAATGCTCTGAAAATATAAATTAAATCCATCTGATCTAGTATATCATTTAAGCCCACTGTTTCCTGGTTGATTTTCTATCAGGAAGATTTAACCATGGATGTCAAAGTTGTGTTAAAATTCTCTATTATAACTTTATTACTGTCTATCTCTCCTTTGATGTCAGTAAAAATTTGCTGTATATATTTGTTTGCTCTTATGTTGGAGATATATATATATATATATATATATATATATATATATCCAAAAATCCATTTGTTGGATTTTTTCTTTATCTTTACGTAGTTTCTTTCCTTGTCTCTTACTGCAGACTTTGTTTTAAAGTCTATTTTATCTAATATAATTATTGCTATCTCAGCTTTTTTTAAAATTTTATTTTGCACGAAATATCTTTTTCCATCCCTTTACTTTTAGTCCATGTGTATCTTTCATTCTGAGGTAGATCTGCTGTAGACATCATATATATATATATATATATATATATATATATATATATATATATATATATAGAGAGAGAGAGAGAGAGAGAGAGAGAGTTTTCTTTTTTTGTTGTTTTAGATTTTATTTATTCATTTTATAGAGAGGAGACAGAGAGAGAGACAGATAGAACGAGAGAGAGAAAGGGGGAGTAGCTGAAAGCATCAACTCCCATATGTGACTTGATTAGGCAAGCCTGGGGTTTTGAACCGGTGACCTCAGCATTTTAGGTCGATGCTTTACCCATTGCACCACCACAGGTCAGGCGCGTTTTGTTTTCTTATCTATTCAGCTGCCCTGTTTTGATTAGAGCATATAAGCCATTTACATTTAAAATAATTATTATAGGTACATATTTATTGCCATTTTGTTCTTTAAAATTATATTCCTCTGTTTTGTTTTGTTTTTTTCTTCTTCTTAAAGGAGACCCTTTGACATTTCTTGTAATACTGATTTGATGGTAATGAATTCCATTAGCTTTTTCTTGTCTGGGAAGCTCTTTATTTCTCCTTCAGTTTTAACTGATAGCCTTGCTGGATAAAATAGTCTTCATTGTGAGTCCTTGATTTTCATCACTTTGAATGTTTCATGCCATTCCATTTTGGCCTGAAATGTTTCTTTTGAGAAATCAGCTGATATACTTATGGGAGCTCCCTTGTAGATAATTAATTGTCATTCTCTTGCTACTTCTAAGTTTCTCTCTTAGTCTTTAACCTTTTCCATATTAATTATAATGTGTCTTTGTGTAGACCTTTTCTGGTTCATCTTGTTGATGACTCTCTGAACTTCCTGGACTTGCATATCTTTTTTCTTCACCAGGTTAAGAAAGTTTTCAGCCATTATTTCTTCAAATAAGTTCTTGATCCCTTGCTCTCTCTCTATCTCTCTATCTCATCCTTCTTGTACACTTCTAATGTGGATTTTTTATGCTTCATATTGTCCCAAAATTCCCTTAATTCATTTTTTTTAATTTTGCTGCTCTGTTGGGTATTTTTTGCTGCCTTTTCTTTCAAATTGCTGATTCATCCTCTGCCTCATGTAAGCTACCTTTATTCCTTCTAGTGAGTTCTTCATTTAAGATATTGCCTTCTGGCCCTGGCCGGTTGGCTCAGTGGTAGAGCGTCGGCCTGGCGTGCAGGAGTCCTGGGTTCGATTCCCGGCCAGGGCACACAGGAGAAGCACCCATCTGATTTTCCACCCCTCCCCCTCTCCTTCCTCTCTGTCTCTCTCTTCCCCTCCTGCAGCCAAGGCTCCATTGGAGCAGAGTTGGCCCAGGTGCTGGGGATGGCTCTATGGCCTCTGCCTCAGGTGCTAGAATGGCTCTGGTTGCAACAGAGTGACGTCCCAGATGGGCAGAGCATCGCCCCCTGGTGGGTGTGCCGGGTGGATCCCGGTTGGGCGCATGCGGGAGTCTGTTTGACTGCCTCACCATTTCCAACTTCAGAAAAAATAAAAAAGATATTGCCTTCTTCATTTCTGTCTGATTTTTTTTTATAGATTCTATGTCCTTTTTCATGCTGTGTAGTTCTAAGTAAGTTCTGTGAGCATCTTTAAAACAATTGCTTCAAACTCTATATCTCATGAATTGCTTGCCTCCAATTCATTTAACTCTTTTTTATATAGATTTCTCTTGTTCTTTTATTTGGCAGATGTGTCTTTGTCTCTCCATCTTGGCTGTCTCTTTGTGTTTGTTTCTATGTATTAGTTAGATCTCCTATAATTTCCTGTCTTAGTTGGGTTTCCTGTGGGACCCAGTGGGGCAGTCTCCTTGATCACCTAAACTGAGTGCTCCAGGAATATTTCTTGTGTGGGTTACGTGTGCCCTCCTATTTTATTGAGGCCTGGTTGCAATTGACCCATTTGTGCATAGGGTCAACCTTCAGGCTGGGTGGCTATGACGATAAATCCTAACCACAATTTAGAGCTATAAAGCAGGAGCTGACTTCACAAAGCAGAATTCGCCTCAGCAGGGTTTGGTGCCTACCAAGACATTACTTTGTATAGTCATCTGTGAAGCTTATTGGGTCCTGTTTTGATGTCTGAAGCTAGCCCTTGGCTGTGTTGTATCTGAGGCCTCCAGTAAGAACTCTGGTGCAGGCCAATATCAGTCACTGCCTGTGACTGGTCCTGGGCAACCTGTTTGGAGCTACAAAGCAATCAACAGTTTGTAGCAGCCTCTGCTGGGCCTGCGTATGGGAGGGAAGTACCAGGCTATATACCAAAGCTGGCTTTTACCAGTACCGGGCCTGGAGGCAGGTCATCAAAAGTTTTAAGTCAGTCCAAGATTCACCTCTGCCTGCCTCCAGCTGCCAGCTACCTGTTAAGCTCAGTCACTGAAAGAGCCTCTGATGGTACTTGAGTTGAGTGAGGTATGTTCTCAGTGAGTCACCAGGTTGGGACAACTTGTGTTTACCAGATCCATACAGGTTCAAACTCAGTGCCAGTGCTTAGTCTGTGGCCAGTCAGCAAATGTCCTGGCATATACCAAAGCTAGCTGCCACCTGTTGGGTGTTTGCACACCTTTGTGGCAGGGTGGAGTTTCAGGGAGTCATCAGAGTGAGGCCAGCAGAGTTTATCAGGGCCAAATAGACCAAGATTTCACTGTGTGAGCTCAGAGCTCTGCACCAGTTGGGCATGCTAGGGAAATATGACCCCTGTCCTAAGGCTATACAATTCAGTCTGTCCCAGATACTGCCAGGAGCCTAATCTCAGCAAGGTAGGATTGCTGAGAGTAGGGAGGGTGAGGCTGGTGGGATCCACATGAAGGGGAGATGCCTGTCATGCTTGGGGGAATGTGGAGGGAGTAGCCCATACCCAGAGCCACACAATTCAATCTGTCATGGCTTCATCCAAGACCTCAACAAAGTGGAGCCAGCAAAAGTTGAGAGGCTAGGAGTTGAGAGAATAAGACTAGCAAATGTACCATGATGGGGAGCGTCAGTCAAGGTCACAGAAAAGTGGGGGAATGACCCCCCTGCAGAGTCACACAATTCAGTTACTGATACTTATTGAGTCTGCCAACACCTCTACATCCTGTCCCAGGCAGCTGACTCTTCAGCAGGTTGTGAGCTGTACAAGTGGGGCAGCAGGGAGTCCAAAAGGTGGGGCTATTTCTTTCCCCAGGCTGATGCTGTATTGAGGGGAGTGCTGCACCTGAGAAAGATGATGTCTGTGGTGTGGGAGAGTAACTCAGCACAAGAATACTGGCAGCTGTCCCTTCAGCTCTCTCCCCAGAGAGACAAACCCTAGTCTCTCCTCAGGCAACTCTAGTCTGCTCTTCCCTCCCTTCACAGGTGCCCAGGGTGAATGGCTGTAAACAAGATTTTGAGTGTTGGTCCTTTAAGAGGATACCTGTGTCTCTAGCAGACTTTTATCTCTTCCTGGCAGACAGAATCCCTGCTGATTTTCACAACCAGATAATTTGTGTACGCCTCTTACTGGTACTCTGGGTGGGGAGTCTGGCTTGGGTTTGTGACACCATACTTCTCATGGGAACCCCCACAGCTGAGATATCTCTCCAGAATCTCAGCTGCCACCTGTTGCGGTGGGGCCAGCCCTTTTCGTGACTCTGCCCTTTCTACCAGTCTCTATGTGTCTTAATCTATAAATCCTTTGTTATCATGTAAGACTTCAGTGAGTCTTCTGTTGGTTATTCAGGTTGATTGTTCTATATTTTAATTGTAATTCCAATTTGGACCTGTGAGGAGGTGAATGCAATATCTACCTACTTTGACTCCATATTGTAACTCAATTGCAACTTTATTTTAACTAATAAAAATAAATACTTTAATCCAGAAAAAGAATTTTACAAAAATGGAACTATGTCAATATTGCAATATGTTTCATTTTTTTTTACAGTCTAAAAAAATACTTGGAGAATTTCTTTCCCAAAGTAAACTATAAAGTCAGAGGGACAGGTGCGACAGGATGACTCATTTCCATACTAAAAAGTTCAGAAAACTTAATCAGTTTGCCTTGAGTAATGGTTAAAGTCTGTCTGCCTCACTTCTCACTCTTGTTGCTACTTTTCCAAGGATTAGAATTATTAGTTATAATGTTATTTACTAACTCTAACATTTTGGAAAAGAAAGAAAAATAAAGCCATTGATCAAAAGTCAAAATTTTTTAAAAAAATTCCTGGTAATTTGGATCCATTGCTTGCATGGCGTAAGTACATTTAATAACATTGTGGAAACCTATGCCATAATGCTTTCCTCTCTGTGGAAATTTTTCTTAATACTATAATTTTTTTCTAAGTCTACCTTAAGTTCTTTTTGATGAAAAAGAAACTCCAGAATAGATTCTGTACCAATAATCATGCTGAGAAAAATCAATGATGCTTTCTAACTACTGAGAGTGCCTATTTTCATGCTTTCAGTGAAACTAAATTTTAAACCTATACTCTCCCGGATCTGCCCTATTCCATCATGAACATGTTAGTTCAGAAGAACAGAGAAGTAAAACCCTGCAAGACAACCAGCTATCAAAGCCATGCAATGATGCTCATTCTTGTATAAGATAAATGAAAATTATAACTGGTGAAGCCATTGCATATTTAAGTGTTTACCCAAATGAAATGAAAAATATGCACGTAGCATGGGAAATAAAGCCAATTTCCAGTAGCATTGGAACAGAATTACTTATTCATCAGTAGCAAGCATTATATATTGTACATTTCATTGATGATTCTTAACTATAATGCCAATGTGTTACCAGCCATGCTTAGTTATTACTGCATGCAGTGTTTATATTCTTTCCCCTCCTATTAAGTCTGGAAGCCAGTGCAATGCAAGAGACACACCTTAGATTTTGATATAGAATATGTGGTCAAAATGTATTTTTTCCTAATTTTAGTTTGAATATAAAATCATACCAAAACTTATATATATGTAAAAGGATTTGTCATGATTTATCAGTAAATATATATCTTGTATGTGCAAATGCTAGTGCAAACAAACTAGAAATTTACAAATGTGCTAATGTTTATAGAGGGATATATAGATAAGTAGAAAGATGGATAGGTGAATATAGATATGTTACTACACTAGAGGAACATTTAATATATATAATTTTTAATCATTTATATAAAAATATAAACATATTAGGTTTACAAGGATTTAATAAAATTAAGAAGAATTAAAATATTTAAATTCTGAAACCAGTCTTACTTCAGGAAGGAAAAGAAAGCTCTCACCAAGTAGTGCAATATCAAATATTTCAATATCTGGAAAGACATAAAAATACAAATATGAAATAAACCAGAGATTTTCAGCATCAGGAAGTTCTTACATCTATAAAGACAGAAGGATAAAACAGGTGAACCAGGCCCTGGCTGGTTGGCTCAGTGGTAGAGCATCGGCCTGGTGTGCGGGACTCCCGGATTCGATTCCTGGCCAGGGCACACAGGAGAAGTGCCCATCTGCTTCTCCACCCCTCCCCCTCTCCTTCCTCTCTGTCTCTCTCTTCCCCTCCTGCAGCCAAGGCTCCATTGGAGCAAAGTTGGCCCAGGCGCTGAGAATGGCTCTGTGGCCTCTGCCTCAAGTGCTAGAATGGCTCTGGTTGCATTCTAGCAACCAGAGTGATGCCTCAGATGGGGAGAGCATCACCCCCTGGTGGGCATGCCTGGTGGATCCCGGTCGGGCGCATGAGGGAGTCTGTCTGACTGCCTCCCCATTTCCAACCTCAGAAAAATACAAAAAATAAATAAATAAATAAACAGGTGAACCATCACAAAAATTTATTAAAAATGAATTTAAGACTTAAGTGTAAGACCTGAAACCTCAAAACTTCTAGAAGACATCAGAAGGAAAATGTTCCGTGACATTGGTCTTGGCAATATGTGTGTGTGTGTGTGTGTGTGTGTGTGTGTGTGTGTGTGTGTGTGTGTATTATACAAAAAGTACAAGCAACAGAAGCAAAAATCAATAAATGTGACTATATCAAACTATAGGTTTCTGCAAAGCAATAACAACAATCAACAAAATAAGAAGGCTACCAACAGAATGAGAGAAAATATTTGCAAACTGCGTATCTGATAAGAGGTTAATATTCAAAATGTATATATAAAGAATTCATAGAATTCAACCTAAAAAACACAAATAATCTAAAAACAGTCAAAGGACCTGATTGGACATTTTTTTTCAAAGAAAAATTTTTAAAAGGTGTTCTGCACCTCTACTAATTATCAGGGAAATGTAAGTTAAAACCACAATGAGCTATCCCCTCACACCTGTTAAGAATGGTTAGCATCAAGAAGATGAGATAACAAATAAGTACTGGGAAGGATGAGGAGAAAAGCGAACCCTTGTGCATTTTGGTAGGAATGTAAATTGTTACAGGCACTATGGAGAACAGTTTGGAGCATTCTAAATTTTTTTAAAATAAACCTACCCTATGATCCAGAGATTTCACTTCTGACTTCTATGTATATAGCCTAAGGAAATGCAATTAATATTTTGAATAGATATCGGCACCACTACTCCCACCTTCACTGCAACATAATTTACAGTAGCCAAGGCAGGAAAATAATCTGAGTGTTTGTCAACAAATGAATAGACAAAGAAAATGTGATATATCTATAGATATAGATGATATAGATATAGATATACATATACATATATATATCATATATTCTGCCATGAAAAGAAGTAAGTCCTGGCATTTCTGACAACCTGAATGAAACTTGAGGACTTTATGCTAAGTGAAAATAAATTACACAAAGAAAGACAAATACTATATGATTTAGTTATATGTGGACTCTAAAAATGAATACCTGACTCATAGAAAAAAGTAAATTGTTGGTTGCTAGGGTGGAGGTTAGGGATGAAGGAAATGTGTAAAGATACACAAACTTTCCATTATAACATGGTAAATTTTGAGGACTGAATTTATAGCATAATTATGGTTTACAATACTGTATTGTGAAAGTTGCTGAGAGCATAAATCTTAAAAGTTTTCACCAGGAAAACAAAAAAGATAACTACATGATCTGATGGATGTGTTAACCTCATCATGGTACTCATTTTGCAATATATTTGTATAGCAAATCATTGTGTTGTACACTTTAAACTTGCAGTGTGTCTGACCAGGCGGTGGCACAGTGGATAGAGCGTCGGACTGGGATGCTGAGGAACCAGGTTCGAGACCCTGAGGTTGCCAGCTTGAGCGCAGGCTCATCTGGTTTGAGCAAAGCTCACCAACTTGGACCCAAGGTTGCTGGCTCGAGTAAGGGGTTACTCGGTCTGCTGAAGGCCCACGGTCAAGGCACATATGAGAAAGCAATCAATGAACAACTAGAGTGTTGCAAAGAAAAATTGATGATGGATGCCTCTCATCTCTCTCCGTTCCTGTCTGTCTGTCCTTATCTATCCCTCTCTCTGACTCTCTCTGTCTCTGTAAAAAAAAAAAAAAAAAAAAAAAAAAAAAAAAAAACATACAAACAAAAAACTTGCAGTGTTATATGTTGATTATGTCTTAAGAAAGCTGAAAAAAAGCATAAAAATACAGGGGATAAGGATAAGAGTTGGTATTAAGGTAACACAGCTGGAGCTGCGAAGTATAAGAAATGACCATGTATGTCCAGCCTTTCTTTAAAAGCTGGAATCATAGGCCCTGGCCCGTTGGCTCAGTGGTAGAGCGTTGGCCTGGCGTGCAGAAGTCCCGGGTTCGATTCCCGGCCAGGGCACACAGGAGAAGCACCCATCTGCTTCTCCACCCTTCCCCCTCTCCTTCATCTCTGTCTCTCTCTTCCCCTCCTGCAGCCGAGGCTCCATTGGAGCAAAGATGGCCCGGGCACTGGAGATGGCTCCTTGGCCTCTGCCCCAGGCGCTAGAGTGGCTCTGGTCGCAACAGAGTGATGCCCTGGAGGGGCAGAGCATTGCCCCCTGGTGGGCAGAGCGTCGCCCCCTGGTGGGCGTGCTGGGTGGATCCCGGTCAGGTACATGCGGGAGTCTGTATGACTCTCTCTCCCCGTTTCCAGCTTCAGAAAAATACAAAAAAAAAGAAAAAAAAAGCTGGAATCATAGAGGGAACATGTTGCAGAAGAGACAACTTCATAGAAACACTGTGTATTCACAGAGGGGTGTAAATACTGTGATTTCTGTCTGCCTTCCTACTTCTAAAACCCTGTCAGGACCTCTTGGTTGAATATATCAGGAATTGTTTTGTCAAGGGAAGCCTAGAAATATGTTCTTCAGAAGTCAATCCCTGGCGGGACAGAGCAGGGGAAGGACAGGAATGAATCTGAGGGAAAAGGGGTAATGGCTGATTCAATTCTTAAAAACAAGGCAGGAGCAGGCTCAACAGGACATCTCAGGAAATCATAGATGGAAACTACAGTTAACCTAAAAACAAAATCATATAACCTCTATAGATGTTCAGTAAAGTACCAAAGGAAGGAGCTTGTAATCACAATTTGATATTTGAGGATTTTCTTGAAGAGGACTTTTTGCCACTGGAAAATTTTTTTCATGCAAAAATGGATGAGAATGAAAGAAAGAAATGTTTCTTCTGATAGCTTTGCCTAGAAAGCAGGCATTTTCCTACTCAAATGGCAAGGTTTCCTGAGGAGAAAAAAATAGCCCCTGCTGAGACTTAGAATGAAAACCACAGAGCGACTGAAACCTGAGAGTAATTACAGATAGCCCCTAGAAGAAGCATGAAAAATGGATAAGACAGTGAATTCCATTTAAAAAGTTGACTTCTATGCCACACACCTCTAAAGTGCTTTGAAGGGGCTTCTAGAAAAACCCGTATACAATAAGACTACAGAATAAAGTGAATATTCAGTCCAAGGAATAGAGTAGTTAAAATATCAACAACACAAAAAAATGTGAGTTTTTTAGATTTGTTGTGAATATGACTTGACTTTGGGGCAAAGAAGGCCAAACATGATACAGTGATGAAATTCTCATAATTAGAATAAGAAAGGACCTGACCTGTGGTGGCGCAGTGGATAAAGCTTCGAACTGGAAATGCTGAGGTTGCCGGTTCAAAACCCTGGGCTTGCCCGGTCAAGGCACATATGGGAGTTGATGCTTCCAGCTCCTCCCCCCTTCTCTCTCTCTGTCTCTCCTCTCTCTCTCTCTCTCTCTCTGTCTCTCCCTCTCCTCTCTAAAATGAATAAATAAATAAAAATTTAAAAAAAAAAAAAGAATAAGAAAGGATGCACTTATTCCAGAGAATTATAAATATTTCTGGAAGTAAATTCCTAAAAGTTCCCCTAAAAATTCATCTGAAAAACATTGTATGATAAAGTGTACATTGACTGCAATAACATTTTACAGCAAAGGTGGAGATACCATAGGAGAATCTGAACATGTAACCTTAAAATACATATCAGAAAAGTCAGTTGTTCAAGAGACTTACTTGATATAGTACAAATGAATGGTTTCACGGAGTATGTCCAAAGTGTACTCCAGGAATTACAAACTCCATAATATAAAAAGGTGGTCTAAATGCCCAGAAGAGTTTGTGAAATGCAGTGTCCTATATTATAACCCTCTAGGACCTAAGGCTCTGGATAGTCCCTCCTAAAGAAATTTATTAAAAACGAAGAACTACATGATTCCATACATTAGTGGGATATAAAAACGAGACTAAGAGACATGGACAAAGGTGTGGTGGTTACGGGGGGTGGGGAGAGGGAGGGGGAGGGGCACAAAGAAAACTAGATAGAAGGTGACGGAGGACAATCTGACTTTGGGTGATGGGTATGCAACATAATTGAATGACAAGATAACCTGGACATGTTTTCTTTGAATATATGTACCCTGATTTATCGATGTCACCCCATTAACATTAATAAAAATTTATTTATAAAAAAAAGTTTTTCAAACACAAGTATTTCCCAAACATATGTCACCACAGAACCTACTTGAGATTAAAGCTAGTCAATATACTGTGGAAGCAGGTTTTCAAAGTTTCCGCTTTGAGAAACTCTAGGCTCATTTTATCAAGTGAATGTATTATATCTGAAAGCATAAATGAACACTCTGTTGACTAATATCATTAATAGTAAACATTGGGCTGCCCCTGATTATACGCTATTTATAAGAAAATCAGTATTAGTCATAAGAATGACCATATTGAGCATTTGCTATACATCATGTATATTATATATATTATATAGGCCAGTAACTATGGCCTATATAATTATTCATCTCATCCCAACCAGTTAAGTATATATTATGCCCATTCAATAAATGGTGGTAAAATTTCTTGGAATACTTCAAAATATAAATCACTTTTTGTTTAGAAAATTAAAAAAATAATAACTGAAACTTCTCACCACAAAGAAAGTAACCCACCTTCTGCCAGTAGGCAGCATGTTCATGAAAATCTAGAAAATTCAAATTTACAACTGTTTCTAGCATTTGATACCTTTAGGTTATATATGTTTTAGCAGGAAATAGATGATGGTACCTTGGGAGCACTATGGGGCAAGTACTAGGAAAAACATAACTAATGATATGTTTATCTATGTCATTGTAATTACCATAAATTCCTGGTGATCCTAATAAGCCACATAACCTCATGTTTAATATGGAAAAATATCTCACTAAGGGGTATTGTGAGAATTAAGTAATAGGCTTCTTGAGAACATTTCATTGTACAGTTTTCCATATATTATATATTAAACACTACAATAAGTGTAAGGTTACAGTGCTGAACATTAAAATGACAAGGCACACACCAAACTATTAAGGGGTTTAAGGAGGAAAATATATATCAGGTGTTCCATTATTATTTACTCCTTTTAAAGTTCCAGACAAGATAATTAAGCTCTCAAATGGTGTCAAGCCTAGGTAGACACTGAAACCTTCAACAGAGCTTTCAAGTGGAAAAAGAAAAAAGAATCTAACTAAGCCTACTACAAATCATTAAATCAGATTTTCTGGGGTAGCACCTGGACATTAGTATTTATTAAAAGCTTCCCACATGACTCTAAATAGCAGCCAAGATGGAAAACTCTGAGTTAGTTGTAAACATTGTCTCAGGAGAAGCCCCAAATGAGGAAGTTGTACATATAGTCTCAGATAGAAGCATCAAATGAGTTGAGTTTAAAAATAAGAGATGAAAACATACAGGAACAGCATTCAGAGGTTATGGATAAAGTAAAGAATAAAAGTAAAAGTGTAATGGGTGAGATTAGCATAAGTTAATAAGAGGTATGCATTAAGATACTATTAGGGAAATCTGTAAACATCTTTAAAAGATAACGCCAACAGAAATGATTACAATCTTTTTGCGTAATTGAACCAGCTGGGGAAGACTGTAAAAAGCCTGATGCCTAGACCAAATAAACAGATATCTCTGGAGTTTGTACTTTCTGTTTTGGAGTATTAGTACTTTTAAAGTTTCACAAGTTATTTCAGTGAGCAATACTGAATGTTGCTCAAACTTGTGATTTTATATGAATAGCCAGGGAATTTTGTTCAAGTTAAGACCTGATTCTGCATGTCTGGGGCAGGACCCAAAATTATATTTTCTCTGTTTTTCCCATGTGCTGCTGTTACTGTTCCTGCTTAAGGCATATACTTTAAATAGTAAGAACTGGAACACTGGCTCTCAAACTTGGATGTATGTTGGAATTACTTAGGAAACTTTTAAAAATGCTGGTGCTTTGATCCCAATCACACATAGTCTGATCAATTAGGTGTGAGTCTAAGTATGGTATAGGCCAGTGGTCCCCAACCTTTTTTGGGCCACGGACAGATTTAATGTCAGAAAATATTTTCACAGACCAGCCTTTAGGGTGGGATGGATAAATGTATCACGTGACCGAGACAAGCGTCAAGAGTGAGTCTTAGATGGATGTAACAGAGGGAATCTGGTCATTTTTAAAAAATAAAACATCATTCAGATTTAAATATAAATAAAACGGAAATAATGTAAGTTATTTATTCTTTCTCTGCGGACTGGTACCAAATGGCCCACGGACTGGTACTGGTCTGTGGCCCGGGGGTTGGGGACCACTGGTATAGGCCACTCATTAATATATAGCCTTTGATATTCTTTCTCCCTTCCCTACGTTACCCTTCCCTCCTTGTGCTCCATTAAGATAATTTTTGAAATCCATTACCTGCCCCATATCCTAATGTCTAACTTGACTCTTATGGAATCCCATCCCAAGACCTCATCTTCTTGTAACACAACTCATTCTGAGTAAGGTATTGTCTTTCTCTTCTCCTCTTTTCTCAAGGTTCAATTTTTTCGTGACAATATTTGTTCTATCCCCTCCAGTCTAATACTCTTTCAATCTGACAGAAAAAGTATTAAAACAAAATAGAAACTGAGACATTCCACTGTTTTTCTGTCACCTCATAATATTGCCCCATGCACTCCCAATAAATTAAACTGAGATTTTTATTGTTTTGAGTCTTGCTCTGAAAATGATTCTAAAGCCCTGTATGTTATTGTTAACAGTTTTGTTTTTTGGGGTTTTTTTTGCAAGCTTCAATCTATTCTTAGTTTACCTTTTATAAAATTACTCTAAGGAGTTCAGGTTCTCTACTTAGTAATCATTGTTGGTCATTTTCTTAGAGTTCACTAACCTGACATTCCCAACTTTATACAAGGTGAGAAAACAGGCAAAAAAGTAAAGACAGTATGTGAATAAAGGTCATACAATAGAGATCCATTCCTCCCTCTTTCCCTCCATCCCTCCCTTCACCCCTCCCTTCCTCCTTCCTCCCTCCTTCCCTCCATCCCTCCCTTCATCCCTCCCTTTCTCCTTCCTCCTTCCTTCCCTCCATCCCTCCTTCCCTCCATCCATCTATCCCTCCATCCCTCCATCCCTCCATCCATTCATCCCTCCATCCCTCCATTTATCTATATATCCATTTAACCATTCGACCAATATTTACTGAATACCTACTCTGTGTCAGGGAGTTGTCTAAATATTGAGAATTAGAACAAAGTAGAAGACAGACACACATTCTGACTAATGAAGACTTAGTAAAAATAGAGATGCAAAGATATGATTACTTTCTATTGTGCCAATTACTGCCAAACAAATAAACAGAATGTGACAGAAGTGGGAGAGTGTGTTGCAAAGTACAACTTTATAGACAATGGTCACTGGTGGCTGTCCTGGGGAGGCGATATTTGAGCTAAATCCCAAGGGCTCAGTCACTTTATTCTAGGAAATGTTTTAGGCAAGTACTACAGCCAATAAGTAAATACAGTACAGTTCTAACTGGTGAGGTTCTTTGATTTATACTACCAAAATAAATTAGAAAGTGGAAAGGAGCTAGCTGCTAGATACAAGTATGCTTATAATGCAAATAAGACTGCTAAATAATGGAAAATATCTCCATATACCAAAGTAGGAAAATACCTAATAAGATTTAATGTCATATTTAATGCAGAATTATATTATCAAATTTGTTATAAAAAATAGACATATGCATACACATGTATATATAATGCTTGCATTTGCTTTAACTCATATGTATTTGAATACTTCTGAAATATACTTAGAAGGTTTTATAGAAAAGTCTTAGAAGTTTACCTTCAAAGTTTGAGATTGAGGAGAAAGTGCTAAGAAAATTTTGCTCAATGATAATTTATGCCCTCCAAGTTTGGTAGTATATTTATTTGTTGAAATATATATAATAATTACCAAAAAGGGGAGATAGAAAAATAAGAAAAAAGTGATGTTAAACAGTCACTACAGGTAGAAATACAAAAATTAATTTGATACTTTAAAAATACAAAAAAGTAATTGTGTAAAAATAAAAAAATAATTTAAAATTTAAAAACTTTAAAAATTTTGAAGATAATTTAAAAAATGAAACCTTTCTACAAAAAATTTCTTAATCATATTTTTCCTCCTCCCTTCCTCTTTTCTTTTCTTCTTTCCTGCCTTCCTTCCTTTCTTCCCTTCTTTCTCCAATTTAACCTATAAATAAATAACTCATATAATTAGAGAACACTATTTTTATAGGCTATTATTGAAATTCAATCAATAACTAATTTTTTTTATTTAAGAAAAAATAATTTAGGAGGTTGGTGTTACCATTTAGAAAACTGTCACAAATATTTATATTAAGCACAAAAGTTTTATAGTTCATGGGGATAAGTTTTAAATAAGTAGAAAATGAACTCAGAAGGAGCATCTCATTAATTGATAAATGGAATGTAGGTAAGAATTCAAAAAAGACAATTTTCCATTGTGCCCTCACATTTTTAGCCCCTAACCATTCATCCCTCTTTTGAAAACCATTGTGAAATAATTATTTTCAATCCAGCTGATGTCCAACTGCCCCTATTGCTAAAGGTAAAGTTATAGTTTAAAAATGTGTCTTTCTTCCTCTAAACCAGACATTCCCTCATAATCCCCATGTTGAAATAAAGGCTTAAGTTTAATAGTGTTTTGGTTGATTTTATTTTACAGATATATGTTTTACATAAAATTGCTTAAATATAAGTATAAAATATAAAACTTGATACACTAAAGTTTAATATGATAATATGTGGACATGTGAGTAGAGTGATTTAATAGTATTAAAATAACATGAATGATATTTGACAATACAAATTTATTATCTTACAATTCTGTAGGTCAAAGTCTAGGTTGGCTCAAGTGATTTCTTGGGTGAAGGTGTAATACAAGGCTAAAATTAAGGTACTAACTAGCTATGCTCTTATCAGAACCAGAAAAGACATGCCCATTCCTTCCCACACTTGGAATGTCTAACTTTCCTGCCATCCTCATCTCTCTTCTGCCTCCAGGTGGAGGAAGTTCTCTACTGTTAGGGGCTCATGCAATTATATCAGGCCCACATGAATAACCTAAAATAATATTCCTCTCTTAAAGTCCATAATATAAGTGACATGTGCAAAGTTCCTTTGGCCATGTACGATAACACAGTAACAAGTTCTAGGGATAAAAGAATGGACTATATTAGTTTATAAACAATATAAACTTTAATAGCCTCCTAGGAAAAAGCTATATGCATAAGCACGTATGTATGAAATGCATAGGTAAAGTATAAATGTTATATTTTATGTATGTTTCTGTTATCTGAATTTATCAAAATAAACACATTTTACTTGCAAATATAGGAATATTATTTTTAAATAAGAAAGCACAGGAAAAGTAAAAGTGCTTTATTTTTTAATTTCTAATTGATTGATTTTTAATCCCATATTTGAAATAGTATTTGTTACATTGTTTCCTTTTTGTGACAAATTGGAAAAAAAGAAGTTGACTATTCAATATGCGAGATTATAATACCCTCTTTATAACTTCTTGTTGCTAAAGAATAAGGATTAAAAAGCATTACAAGCTGTGTACTGTTTTATGAAGTATAAAGAAAGATATGTTGTACTATCACACTTGTATTATACTGTGAATCCTTTTAAAGTAAATCTCTACTAATTTTATGTAGATAACAAAAGAATCTCTCATGATTCTTTTTTTGTGTGTGTGACAGACCTAGAGAGTCAGAGAGAGAGACAGACAGGGACAGATAGACAGGAAGGGAGAGAGATGAGAAGCATCAATCCTTTTTTTGACATCTTAGTTGTTCATTGATTGCTTTCTCATTATGTGCCTTGACCAGGGGGCTACAACAGACCGAGTGACCCCTTGCTCAAGCCAGTGACCTTGGGTCCAAGCTGGTGAGCCTAGCTCAAACCAGATGAGCCCACGCTCAAGCTGATGACCTCGGGGTCTCGAACCTGGGTCTTCTACATCCCAGTCCCACGCTCTATCCATTGTGCCACCACCTGGTCAGGCTCTCGTGATTCTTAACAAGAAAAAATAGAGTGATAGTAGTACTGGAGTCTCTAATTTTACAATTATAATTTTCTTACCATATCAGCTACATAACCTTTTTCTCATAAGCATAAGCATAAGCATATGTATGTACTTTGGATACATTGTGTTTTTAGAATTTACTAGTAGAAGTAGGGGAAATAGTTCAAAATCATGTAGAAAAGTATCTAAAATATCTGTCAATATTTAGTAAACAAAGCACTTAAAAATGCCTACCACTTTAGGCCCTGGCTGGTTGGCTCAGTGGTAGAACATCAGCCCAGTGTGTGGAAGTCCTAGGTTCGATTCCCAGCCTGGGCACACAGGAGATATGCCCATCTGCTTCTCCACCTTTTCCCCCCCTTTCTCTTTATATCTCTCTTCCCCTCCCACAGCCAAGGCTCCATTGGAACAAAGTTTGCCCCGGGTGCTGAGGACGGCTCCATGGCCTCCACCTCAGGCGCTAGAATGGCTCCAGCCACAATGAAGCAAATGCCTCAGATGGGCAGAGCATTGCCCCCCTGGTGGGCATGCCAGGTGGATCCCGGTCAGGCACATGTGGGAGTCTGTCTGACTGCCTCCCCGGTTCTAACTTCGGAAACATACAAAAAAAAAATCCAAATAACCCTACCAGTTTACATTTTAAGGCTGTCTCTGTATATAATTATAAATTTAATATTCTTTGTAAAAACGTGTTACTTTTAATTAATTTTAACGCCAAAAAAGTAGAGTTAATTTGAAAAACAGTAATTTTCCAGATCAATTTTACATGCTTTGGGCAAAGGCCTTCGCAATATTTGCAGAGTAATGTTTGAGAGCTAAGAGCAGAGCTGGGTTTTTGATCCTGAAAATATTTCATACTCTATAAAGAGTCATCAAAGCAACATATCACCATGAAGATGTAACTAAAATTAATAGTGCCTAAAATAGTGTTGTGATTTTTAAACCAGACATATTATAAAAGAAAAAATTGTGTATGTTTGTAGTAACTAGATTTTTCCAGATTAAACTTAAATTACGTAAAGGGATTATCATGCATATTGTGGAATAAATCTAGAAAAACAGGTTTAGATAATGAAAAATATTGTACTTTAGAGCTCCCCAAATGTAAATTTCCTAGGCAAAAGAGGCAAAGGTGTGATCATGGCAATGTCTGTGGTCTGGAATAGAGGAGTACATTTCTAATGAGTGGTGAAGAACAGACTATACTAAATCAGTAAATGTGGCTAATGAAATTCACTGTCCATTTAAAAATACAATCCATTTAGACATATTTCACATCATACATAGAAGTAAACTCTAGATGAACTAAAGAGCTATACAATAAAAAAATGTAATAGTAGTTGAAAAAATTAAATCTCAGTATCAGACAGGCCTTCTTAAATACCACAAGAGCCATAAATGAAAATATTAACATAATTTAATAACTATAATGGAAAATGTGATCATATATGTAGAAAAAAATGTAAGTCATTTCATAAACAAAGATTAACATCCAGAAAATGAGTTTTTAGATATTTCATTAAAGAAAATGACATAACTCAAGAAAAAAATGTAGTAAAAGTTTATGAGCAGGAAAATCATAAAATACAAATGACCAGTAAACATAAAAATATGTACAAGTTTATGACAAATTATCACAATGCAAATTAAACATTGTAAAATATAATTTTGTCCTAATTGTATTCAAATAAGATCAATAATATTAGATGTTAGTGGGAATCTGGGAAAATGTAGACATAGATATACTCTTATTGGAGTAAATTGGTTAAGCATTTTTGAAACGTAATTTATTGACATCTATCAAAATATAAAAAGCCAATACTTCTTTTTCTACAAACTCCAATTCCACGAATTTCTGTTATGAAATACCTACACGTGTTCAATAATTTAGTGTTGAAGACATTATTGTACCATTGACTGAATAAGCTCAATAAGTAAATTTTTTTTAAAAACCATCATAGGAGAGTGCTTAAATAAATTGGGTTACACACTCTCTGTATAATACTTTGTAGTTATTTAAAAGAATGAAGTATATATCGTTAGGGAATAAAATTTTTATCAATCCTCATAATATATAAGGAACTAAATATATATGGTTGTGTGCACATCCACGTATAAGTACATGTATAGAAATTTAAATAGATAAATAATACCAATATCTGCCTGACCAGGCTGTGGTGCTGTGGATAGAGCATCTTCCTGGGATGCTGAGGAACCAGGTTTGAAACCCCGAGATCATGGGCCTGAGTGTAAGCTCATCAGCTTGAGAGCTGGATTGCTGACTTGAGCATGGGATCATAGACATGACCCCATGGTTGCCAACTTGAGCCCAAGATCGCTAGCTTGAGCCTAAGGTCGCTGGCTTGAACTAGGAGTCACTGGCTCAGTTGGAGCCCCTGGTCAAGGCACATATGAGAAAGCAGTCAATGAACAACTAAGGTGTCACAACTATGAGAAGATGCTTCTCATCCCTTTCCCTTCCTGTCTGCCTCTCTCTCTCTCACCAATTTCTGAACAAACGTGATTCTCTGAGCAGTAAAATACAAGGAAGAAGACAAACAGGCATTTTTATCTCACACATTATATTTCTGTATCATTTGGATCTTTTACATTTGTGTGTTCCTGTATCACCTATAGAAGGAAGGAGAGAAAGAAGAAAGGAGGAGGAATGGTATATGCCTGTATTGCCTGTATAACGTAAGGACAGAGGAAGAAAAGAAGGGAGAAAAGGAGCAAATGAAAAAGAAAAGGAGAAAAGGCTTGGTGTTTTATCCTAAGGGCAGAGCTTTTGAATTTTTGTTTTCAGTGTATTGGTATGTATGAGTACTCAGAAATATTTGCGAAAAATAGTGAAATGGAAGGAGAAAGGAGAGAATAATTGATTACTATAAATTCTTCTTACTACCTTGAATATATAGAAATAATATAATAATATCTCTTGTGATCACATATTTTTTCTTAGCTACTTGGTAGAATCTATTTTTAATATACACTTCTGTGGGTCAAATATATATTTTAAAACAAAGGAATATAAGTATTGAAATAGTAGAATCTTAGAAATCAGACTTGGAAGCAATTATATCAATTCACCTAGATCAGTTTTTTAATTTTCAGTGCTAAGGGACTCTACTTCCACTAAGAAAATTTTTTAAAAAGCAAATAATCTTTTTTGGTCAAATATTTATTTTCTGCCAACAATGTGCATCATTGTAATATATATTTTCTTAATCATAATTTCCATCAAAGTTACAAATTAAAGTACACATGAGTTGAAATTGAATTAGGAATTAGGAAGTGAAAGATCATAAAACTAGGAAAACATCTGATTACTAGGGAAAAATTTATGTCATATTCCCCATTGCTTCCTCCACTTTATAGTTTTCTTCTGTGAATTTACATAAAAATTATAATAAAGCAAATATTATCCTAGCATATTTTAATCATCATTAAATGTCATTTCCTCTGAATTTTCACATATTTTGCCCTTTATTGCTGATATTTGCATTTGATCTCTAGACAAATAATGGCAAAGTTTAGTTGTCATTGTGAAGATATAAATGCACATTTTATTTTTAATTAAGTTCCTCCATCTCCTTATTCATGTTCTTTCCTTTTCCTGTTCCATTCTCATTATCATACATTCTTCCATGTAAATTTCCATAAATAAAACCACTTGTTATAGCATTTTATGTATTAATAAATATAGCAACTTTTTATTGAGTATTCATTACTCTTTTAGGCACTAGAGATCCAAATAGAAAAAAAAAAGATCAATGTCATTTATGGAGCTTCTATTCTATTTGGAGGTGACAGACCACAAGCCTAATAAATTAACATATGCTACCTCAGATTGTAATAATTGTTATAAAAATAATGACAAGATGAAAATGAAGGGCAAGAGTGAAAACTCTCAAAGTGATAGGAAGTGAGGGAGGGAGCCAAATTAAGTCTCTAGGGGAAGAGATTTCTAGGCACAGGAAACAAATGCAAATAACTGAAGCAGAACAGTGCTTGGTGATATTCCTAGAAGATTAAGCAGGGCAGTGCACTGGAATAGAGTTGGATAGGTTTAAATGGGTGGAAATAAGGTCACAGGAGACAGAAGTCATAGCAAGATAAGTCATGTAGGCCTTAGTGAGCCTTTGTAAGCCTTTTTACTTTTATTCTGAGTAAGATGAAAAACCACTGCAGGCTATTGAACAGAGAAGTGAGATCATTTGTTATGCTTTTATAAAGATCTCTATGACTGCCATTGAAGAATGAACTTTAATGTGGCAAAGGCAGGAGCAGGGCAACAAGGAGGCTGTGCTGTCATCCAGAGAGATGATGGTGCTTGGACCACAGTGGTTAATGCTGTGAGACCATTTCAGATATTACACACACTTTAGACTAAATATGGGATAAGAATGAAAAGAAATAATAAAGATGGATACAAACAATAGGATTTCACTCAGTTTAGCTCAACAAAAAAGAATTACGGTCAACCCTCGCCATATTGCGGTTCACTTTTCATGGTCTCACTATATCGCGGATTTTTAAATTGTGTATATCTAATTTCGTATCACGGATTTTTTTGCTACATTTTGGGATTTTGCGGTATATAGGTATTCTTATATGTTTATTATTTTAATTATTTTGGGGGTAAAATAAGCATTTTCTAGCCTAAAAAATTGAAAACAATATAAAAATAGTAAAAATGTTAATGAAAACATATTAAAAGAATATTAAATCAAAATAATATATAAGGTCACTACTTCGTAGATTTTTGCCTATCACAGGGGGTTCTGAAACCTAACTCCCGTGATAGACAAGGGACCACTGTGCTGTGTGGATGCCCATGAGCTAAACCTAGAGCTGTGCTGGTTTCAACATGAAATATGGCAGCCCTTGACTCTTCTCCCCGTTTGGCATGTCTGCTTCTGTCAATTTTTGCAACTAAATGTCTTCCTCTGTTTCATCTTAAATTTTGCTCTTGCCCTGGCTGGATAGCTCTGTTGGTTGGAGCATTGTCCCAATATGCAAAGGTTGTAGGTTTGATTCCTGCTCAGGGCACATACGAGATCAATGTTTCTGTCTCTCTGTCTCTCTTTCTTCCTCTGTATCTCTAAAATTAAAAAAAGAAGCCTGACCTGTGGTGGTGCAGTGGATAAAGCATCAATTTGGAGCACTGAGGTTGCCAGTTAAAAACCCTGGGCTTGCCCAGTCAAGGCACATATGGGAGTTGATGCTTCCTGCTCCTCCCCCCTCTCTCTGTTTCTCTCCTCCCTAAAGTAAATAAATAAAATCTTTTTAAGATGTTAAGTAAATAAATAAATGAAATTTAAAAAAAAATATTTTTGCTCTTACCAGCCAGATATTAGATTTTTAAAATTATATCACATCACCAAGTTCAGTTACTGACCTTTAGAATCATTTAGGCCAATAGCAACTTCCCCAATTGAATATTTGCATTTTAGTCAATGCAAAATTGCATATTTTATCATGGCATATCATAGTGATTCCTGTCTTTTATTCTGCATCAGATGCCTCTTAATCTTTACATTTTATTGAATTACACAGTTTAAATGCTAACAGAGAAAAATATTTCTTATCAAGCAGTGCTTAGCCTTAATGGCATAGCTGCCCTTGGGTGATAAAGGGGCAAGGAGGAAAATTGAATGGCCACCTAACTGTCAAGGCCTACTCTATCTGTGTTACCCAGTTTCTCTTAAATAAAGAAAGCATGAAAGGCATTCCAAACTCAATACCGCCTAGCCAAGGAATTACTTGATGATGTGTTTTTGGTTTTTTTAAAGTTCTTATTTGACTTGATCTTCAATTAGTTGCCTAAAATATAATGGATTTTAACATAAAACCAGAGAGAATATTTGAAAATAAAAAGAGTTTTCCAAAGAAAGGAAAATGACAGAATCTTGAAAACAATGATCAGTATTTGGAAAATAGAGATGAAAAACAGAAAACACTGAAAGAAAATAAAACAAACTTGACAGAATGGTTCAAAATACCACTGTTCCCTAGTATGACAGTTTCATACTTAAATGCTTTCCACTCAGTATCAAGCTTTGTTTACACTAAAAGGAAATGTTTTGATTTTCTTAAAAGGATGGATGGATTGTACATATATTGGTGGTCTTAAATATCCGGTTACTCAACAGTGTTCTTTATCATGAAATGAAGTTTATTACCTGATGATACAGGCCTTACCAGCCAGATATTAGATTTTTAAAATTATATCACATCACTAAGCTCAGTTACTGAACTTCAGAATCATTTAGGCCAATAGCATCTTCCCCAATTGAATATTTGCATTTTAGTCAATTATCATTATTAATGGTGATGCTTTAACCCTGAAAAAGAGACTATCCCTAGGCCAAGGAAAGTTTTATTATAGTAATTAGTTTACCAGATACAGCTTAACTATTTGGAATCTTTGAGGTCACACAAGCCAGTGAATTTCAAGTATGTGCAACTGATGCACAGGTACATATCTGGCATTTCTAATCATGTTATTAATATCCTTGTGAGGCATTGGGACACATTTGCTTTTCTCTCCATTCAAAAGTTATTAATTCTGTTGATAAAGTCTTTTTTATATTTTGTTGCTGATACAGTCATTGCAGGAGATCTAAATTGTGTTGTGAAATTGTGAATTTTATGCTACATAATACACCCCCCTGTTTGTACCCACTAGATCCATGTTATTATAGAAATTTTAATCTCTGAAGTATAAATTTAAAAGTGTATCCATATTCCATGTAAGAATAATATTTATCTATATTCAGGCCTAATACTTAATAATGATATTCATTATATTGTGTTTCAATAAAAGTCTGTCTACTGAACTAAGTTATTTTTATATCCAGAGACAGAACCCCTATTTAAAACAACAAGAGTTTAAGATATAGAGAGAAACAATAAAAATTCAATAGACATAAAGGTGATAAAGTATTGCTTCAGAAAAAAAGTATGCTGCTGGTAATATTTTCATGGCAATTTTAATTCTGTAATGTCTTTCAGAAGCTTTAAAGTCATGAATACCAAGTTGATAATAAACATTTCTGGAAGCGAGATTGAATTTTGTGGAATTTGTGGACTTCTTTGTGGCCTCTTTGACTTTAGAATAATACAAAACAACGTGAAAAATGTTTGTAATGTTAAGAAAAGAAGGCCTGGGATAATTGGGAGGATAAGATTAGAATCATGTTAGGATGATCTAGTTTTATATCATATTTCTCGGAAGAACTTGAGAACATACATACCTAGAGTTTTGCATACTGCTTCTAATACCTACTCTTTTTATTGAATTAATTGAACTATGGAATTAACAAATACGAATATTATGACTGTAGATAAATTAATTAATTACCCCTGAAGATCTTTATACTTTCCAGTTCTACAGGTGTCATTAATCTTGAAAATGCATTATGGTTCTCCAATCACATGGATAAAATGAATTAAAACGAAAATGAAAACATAGTTATTTAATAAATTTAGTAAAAAAGAAGAGCTAGATTAGAGTGAATTTTAGCCTCACAAGTTGTGATGTCATACAGTTTGGTTATAAGTAACATCTTAATTATGAAAAAGTAAAGCAAAGTAAATTTTCTTTGGAATCCCTATTCAAAATATATTTATGCGAGAAAAACATAAAACCCTAACCAACTCTAAGAATATTCATTTTGTAGAGCAGTATGACCAATATGAGTTTTTTACAAGTGACACGAAATGATTAAAAACACACATTATTTTCATTGCTTAATATACTTGAATAATTTCTTTTTCCTGATTTCCATTGATAGAAATGTTTGATAATTGCCTCTTGCAGTACCATCAGAAAACAAGAATTTTGGAGGGAAGTTATTTGCTTTCAAGTAACAAAGCTTCCAAATATGTGGAATATTATTTAGAGCTACTAAACTTCAATTTCACCTATTGAATTTATGTTACAGAATTTCTGTTGCTACTAAACTTCAATTTCTCCAATCCCTCGCCTCCCTTTAAGGGACACCTACTTCCAACCTAACTCTCAACATTCTTATGCTGGGAAGCCCTCTCCCTCTTCAATATAGTCTGAGAAAAGTATCTAAAATAAATTCACACTGAGGTATTAATAACTGTGTCTGTATGGTTTCTTCTCATGCATCTCCTCTTTCTAACTGTGAGTTACTTAAAGGCCGGAATCATGTTTTATTCATGATTATATTTAGGACCTCTCCTGATGCTAAGGCTGAGGCACAAACACTACCTCAATAATTCAACAAAAAGAATTTTTTAGTATAATGCTGAACCACTCCCCTCTACCTTATTGGGAACCCTCCAGCTATTTTTTAAGTTGTGTTCTGGGATCTGAAGAAATAGAAAAGGGAAAATAGAGAAGTTTGGGTGATGGTGGGGAAAAGAGATTGGGTGACTGAATAAACATGGTGCAAGGAGAAATCATGCAAGGGATATTTGGATCACGTCCTTCCCATTTAAGAATAGGAAAGTATTTGAGAAATGAGGAGGAAGGTGACATGTACTGAGATTTTCACTCACATACTCCTGTAATCAGATACACTCACTGTATTATGTTTTTGGTATTGATAACATATGAGAAAACTTAGGTTCAGGGAGGTACACAAATTATGTAACTAGCAAGAGGCAAAATCAGGAAGGCGGTTTGTCTTTCTAAAATCCATCAAAAGAAAAATAAAGGCCCAACAATGTGAATAAATGAATGCAGAGATTGCTGTTGTTTTAGATTAATACTCTTTTAATAGCAGTTTTTGGTTCACAGAGAGATTGAGCAGATACTCCAGAAAATTCAAAACACTGCTTCCCCATTTCCCACTATTTTTAACATCTTGAGTTTGTATGATGCATTTGTTAAAATTAATGAACCAATATAGATATGTTATTCTTAAATAAAAACATAGTTTACATTTGGGTTTACTCTTTGTGTTATACAATTTGTAATGTATCCACCATTACAGTATCATTCAGAGTAGTTTCATCTCAGGATAGTTTCATCGCTGTAAATAATCCCTGTGTTCTACCTAGTCATCCTTCTGAACTCCTGGGAACCACTAATGGATTTTTGCTCTGTGGTTTTATCTTTTTCAGAATATTATATAGTTGAAATCCTATAACACATGAGAGAGACTGACATATCTTACTTATCAATAACTTTTAAGCTTCCTCCATGCCTTTTTATGACTTTATAGCTCATTTATTTTTAGTGCTGAATAATCATAATTAATGCTGTGTGGAACTACCACAGTTCTATTATTCATTTGTCTATTGACATCTTGGTTGCTTTCAGTGTTTGATAATTATGAATAAAGCTGCAATAAGCATTCGTGTAAAAGCTTTTGTGTGGACATAAGTTTTGGACTCATTTTAATAAATTGCTAGGAGGATGATTGTTGGATTGTATGATAAGACTATGTTTAGCTTTGTAAGAAACTGCCAAATTGTGTTCCAAAGTGGCTGTACCATTTTGCATTCCTACCAGCATAAATGAGAATTTCTGTTTGCTACACATCCTCACCAGCATTTTCTATTACCGGGCTATTTATTGTTTTAATTTTAGCCATTCTAAAAGGTGTGTAGTTATCTCATTTGTAATTTCCTAATAAGCTGAATGTATTTTTATATGCATACTTGCTATATGTTTAACTTCTTTGGTGAGGTGCCTATTCAGATCTTTTGCCATTTTTAGTTAGGTTGTTTGTTTGCTTATTGCTTAGTTTTTAGTGTTCATTTTATAACCTGGATACAAATCCTTTATCAGATGAATGTCTTGCAAAGATTTTTTCTAAGTAAGTAGCTGGTCGTTTCATTCTCTTAACATTACTTCATACACTACAATATTTTAATTTCAGTAAAGTCTAACATCATTTTTTTTTCTTTTATGGACCATGTTGTAACTAAAAACTCACCACCAAATGCAAGGTCACCAAGATTTTATCCCATGGTATATTCCATTCTAAAATCCTATAGGCATAATTTGGAGATACTGTGGGTTTGGTTGCAGACTATGATAATAAAATGAATATAGCAATAAAATGAGTCACATAAGCCCTGGCCGGTTGGCTCAGCGGTAGAGTGTCAGCCCAGTATGTGGAAATCCCTGGTTTGATTCCTGGTCAGAGCACACAGGAGAAGCACCCATCTTCTTCTCCACCCCTCCCCCCTCCTTCCTCTCTGTCTCTCTCTTCCCCTCCCGCAGCCAAGGCTTCATTGGAGCCAAGTAGGCCCAGGCACTGAGGAAGGCTCCATGGCCTCTGCCTCAGGAGCTACAATGCCTCCCGTTGCAACAAAGCAACACCCCAGATGGGCAGAGCATCGCCCCCTGGTGGGCATGCCAGGTGGATCCCTATCAGGTGCATGCAGGAGTGTGTTTGACTGCTTCCCAGCTTCTAACCTCAGAAAAATACTAATTATTATTAAAAATAAATAAATAAATAAATAAATAAATAAAATGTGTCACACAAGTTTCTTTGGTTTTCCAGTGCATATAAAAGTTATGTTTACATTACTCTGTACTTGATTAAGTGTGTAATACAATTATGTCTAAAAGAACAATGTACATACCTTAATTTAAAAATACTTTATTGCTAAAATTTGCTAGCCATCATCTGAGCCTTCAGGGATTCATAGTCCTTGCTGGCAAAGGGCCTTACTTCAATATTAATGGCTGCTGTTGATCATGGCAGTGGTTGCTGAAGATTGGAGTGGCTGTCGCCATTTTTAAAAATAAGGCAATGAAGTTTGCCATATTGATTGACTCTTCCCATAGAGAATGAGTTCTTTGTAGCATGTGATGTTATTTGATAGCATTTTGCCCACAATAGAACTTTCAGAATTGAAGTTAATACTCTCAAATTCTACCACTGCTTTATCAACTAAGTTTATACAATGTTCTATTTATTTGGTATCATTTCAGAATAGACAGTCTCTGGGTTATGAATGAGATGAGTTCTGTAGGTTTGTTCTTAAGTTGAATTTGTATGTAAGTTGGAACAGGTACATTTGCCTATTAAATGCAACTTAGATGTTTGTCCTAACATAGTATTTATTTTTACCTTTCTTTGCATATAAATACTTAAACAATTTCAAATACAACTTTGGATATATTATCTTGGATGATGCAGAAGAAGATGGACTTGTTGGAGAGGTTGGGGCTGGTGTTAGAGAGTCAGGGTTTTATTCTGCTTCTGGAGTAAGTTTCTTGGAGTAGGTATCAAGGGGGGGTTTACAGAGCTTTTCTTTATCTCATCATAAGTGGTCCTGTAACATCTCGTGCCTTCGGTAACTGTACAGTAAACTTTGGTGAACTTCTCTGTGTCAGGATCTTGCTCTTCTAACTTTGACATCCCTGCCTCAATAAGATGAGAAATATTGGCCCTGGCCGGTTGGCTCAGTGGTAGAGCGTCGGCCTGGCGTGCAGAAGTCCCGGGTTCGATTCCCGGCCAGGGCACACAGGAGAAGCGCCCATTTGCTTCTCCACCCCTCCCCCTCTCCTTCCTCTCTGTCTCTCTCTTCCCCTCCCGCAGCAAGGCTCCATTGGAGCAAAAATGGCCCAGGCGCTGGGGATGGCTCCTTGGCCTCTGCCCCAGGCGCTAGAGTGGCTCTGGTCGCAACAGAGCGACGCCCCGGAGGGGCAGACTATTGCCCCCTGGTGGGCAGAGCGTCGCCCCCTGGTGGGCATGCCGGGTGTATCCCGGTCAGGCGCATGCGGGAGTCTGTCTGACTGTCTCTCCCCATTTCCAGCTTCAGAAAAAGAAAAAAGAAAAAAAAATAAGATGAGAAATATCAGCTAACTCTTGTAGAAAACGTTTTTGGTTCTGAAGTTTCTAGGTCCCTATTTTCTTCCCTAAATGCTATCATCTGCTACTCTAGTTCCCTGAGGTCTTCATTCTTTGTCATGGGAGTCAAGTGACTCTATGATATCAGTTTCACTGATTTCCAACTGCAGTTGATTGCCAATAGCCCTTTTGGCACTCCATTCATAAGTACAAGTTGTTCGTAAATTGGATGCTTGTAACTCAGGGAGTTACTGTAATTTTTACAGCTTCTTTTCCAGGAGTACATTTCATCTCAAGGAACCAATTTCTTTGCTCATCCACAAGAAGCAACTCCTCATATATTAAAGTTTGTCATGAGTTTGCAGCAATTCATGCAGATCTTCAGGCTCTACTTCCAATTCTAGTTCTCTTACTCTGTCCACCACATCTGCAGTTACTTCCTCCACTAAAGCAGTGGTCCCCAACGTTTTTTGGGCCACAGACTGGTTTAATGTCAGAAAATACTTTCACGGACCGGCCTTTAGGGTGGAATGGATAAATGTATCATGTGACCAACCGAGACAGGCGTCAAGAGTGAGTCTTAGACGGATGTAACAGAGGGAATCTGGTCATTTTTAAAAAATAAAACATCATTCAGACTTAAATATAAATAAAACGGAAATAATGTAAGTTATTTATTCTTTCTCTGTGGACTGGTACCAAATGGCCCATGGACCAATACCGGTCCGTGGCCCGGGGGTTGGGGACCACTGCATTAAAGTGTTTGAAGCCCTCAAAGTCATCCATGACAATTATAATCAACTTCTTTCAAACTCTTGTTAATGTTTTAACTTCACCTCTTCCCATGAATCATGACTATTCCTAATGGCATCTAGAATGGTGAATCTTTTTCAGAAGGTTTTCAATTTACTTTGCCCAGATGCATTGGAGGAATCACTAACAATGGCAGCTATAGCCTTATGAAATGTATTTTCTTAAACAAAAAGAGCTAAAAGTTGAAATTACTCCTTGGTCCATGGGTTGCAGTATATGTGTTCTGTAAGCAGCATGAAAACAACATTAATCTTGTTGTATGTCTCCATCAGAGCTCTTGAGTCACCAGGTGTATTGTCAAGAAGCAGTAATATTTTGAAAGCAATTTTTTTATAAGCAGTATGTCTTAACAGTGGGCTTAAACTCTTCGATAAACCATGTTATAAACACATGTGCTGCCATCCAGGCTTTGTTGTTCCATTTATAGAACAAAGGCAGAGTAGAATTAGCACAATTATTTTTATCTCCTCATCTTTATTCTTTTTTTCAAATTTACTTATTTATTTTTTAATTACAGTTGACACTTAATATTATATGAGTTTTAAGTGTACACCATAGTGGTTAGACATCTATATAATAAATAAAGTGATCCTGCCAATAAGCCTAGTACCCACCTGGCACTATACATAACTATTACAATATTACTGACCACATTCCCTGTCCTGTACTATACATCCTCATGACTATTTTGTAACTACAAATTTGTAGTTCTTAAGTTAGGTGACATTGTTCACCTTCAGTATTGTGTTGGCTATTGTGGGTTGTTTGTTTTTAACTTGCTAAGTTATCAAGAACACACAGTTAAAAAATTCAACCTTGGTCAGATAGCTCAGTTAGAGCATTGTCCTGAAGGGTAGAGGTTGCTGGTTCAATCCCTAATCAGGGCACATACAGGAGCAGATCAATGTTCCTGTCTCTCTCCCTCTCTCCCTTCCTCTCTTTCTAAAATCAATACAGTAAACTTTTTTTTTTTTAAAGAAATTTGTTGTGTGATTCTCCCAGAAAAAAACTTCGTTATTCTTTTTCTCTTATGGCTTTATTAATCAAGAAGGATAAGTTTAGACTCCATATAATACAGCATAAATTTATTAATCTGTACTTTATTTATTGAAATACAATCTGATATTTATTTTCTGGAAAGAGTCTTAGTAGCTAGCATTAAGTTATGCCACTAATTTTTTTCTTTAAATGAGAACTTGAAAGGAGAGTTATTAGCTGAAAGCCTCCAGCTAACACACTCTATGTCTCTACCTCTGCATTCTTGGGAGGCTATCCTATCCTCAGGCTGGGTTCAGCCAGTGACTAATCAGAGTGGGTTTACTGGAGCCCAAACATTCCTGCCCAAAAAGGGCTCATTATATGGACATTTATGGCCAGCGATTCCCCATCAGTTTGGCCAAGACTTTCTCAAAGCAGCACTGCAGTCTGAACTTCTTTCTACCAAATTTCTCTTCTTTCTCTTTCCCCTTTCATGGAGACCAGACCTGTATTGCGGTTTGATGTCTCTTCACATCTAGTCCTGTTCCCATTCTCCTTTATCCTTCAGAAGCATCTCTCAGTAAATTTCCTGCATGTTCAATACCTTCTTATTGACTGCTTCTTAGGACTCACACTGATACAGTATTTAATTAGATTGGGTAGGGTTGAACAAGCTAGGGTGTTCAAAGTTCATACATTCAAGGCACATGGAATTGAGCTTCACAACTAAGCTTATTAACTCTCAAATTAAAGTAGAATGTACAAGGCAACCTACAGACACATGAAGGAACCCAAATGCAGAGCTTCTACCCGAGCTGGGTCTAGACTAAACCAGGTGGCTCCCGGGGAATTCTAATAATAAATTATTATTTTAAGCCATTTACTTTGAGTTATTTATTTAACAAACTCTGATTTGTGTGTCTAACCAAACTATTGTCAGTCAAAAAGTAATGGAATCAGTTAAAATGCAGATAGAATGAATTTATAAATGAAAAATATAAATCTAATGCTATGGTATTTTCTCTAAGTTACCAAAATCAAGAGAAGCTTTAGTACAGAAAAATAAGCCTAATAGAAGAAAAGTAAATGAGAACCCAGCTATAGTAAGTGTAAGCAAAACACAAGAGGACTACAACAGGCAGATATAGAGAATTAGAGGAAAATTTCAAAGAATCCAGAATTCAATGGATTTTACAAATAGGACCTATTCCATGCTTAGCACCTGACAAAGTAAGATATATTAGGTTTCTAGTACAGGAAGTGAATAGAATTTCTCTTTAATAAGAATTCTAAAAAGCTCTGCTAGGCAAAGCCCCACATTAGAAAAACAAATGAAGTAAATATATTGTACACACAATGCCAACCACCAGCAGGCGGTTAATGATGAAAAAGGGTGCCAAATATTTCTTTTCTTTTTTATTGAAGTCAATTCTCTCTCTCCCTCTCAATACTAGAAGAAAGTTGCCTTATGCAAATAAAACAAAACACACACACACACACACACACACACACACACACACACACATGCTTTGTTTGGAAAAGCTTAGAATATCTAGAAATATATAAGTACCTAGTAACAATATTGTCTTTGCAAAGAACTGAATGACTGTGGGGAAAAAATAGTTTTTGCACCTTACCATTTTGTATCTTTTGAATGTAATAGTATGTCCATGTATTTTCTAGAGAAAAAGATTTAGTTCAAATGGTCACTACTGTAATAATCAGATTACAATGTAAAAAATGCACCAAACCAATGCGTTATACACCTCAAACTTATATATGTTGGTCAATTATATCAATCAAAATGGAAACATTTAACTTTGAAAAAAAAGTGACTCAGTTTGACCTATTCAGAATGATCCTATCGTAAAATTTGAACACTTCAACACGAGTACATTCAACTGTGTATATGCAGGAAAAAAAAACATAAACTCTTCACAATATTAATGCTGTTATTGTGAATTTGGGAAAAATATAGAATAAGTGAGTTGTCAGAGATTGAAATTTGATGCAAGCATATGCATAATATAGGTTCTATTGTGTGGGCATCAATAATCACAGTAAAATAAGAGGAGTGAGATCATGGAGGTATGCATACAATGCAACAGAGAGAAAAATGGGCACTGTCCTTAGAAAATAGCAAGAAAGGGTGAAATAGGGAGGGCAAACTAGAAGAAAGCAGTTAGCATTGCTTTTAAAGTACTTAAAATATAAGACAAGGGCCTGGCCAGTTGGCTCAGTGGTACAGTGTCCGCCAGAGTGTGGATGTCCTGAGTTCAATTTCCGGTCAGGGCACACAGGAGAAGTGACCTTCTGCTTCTCCACCCCTTCCCTTCCCCCTTCTCTCTTTCTCTCTCTCTCTCTCTCTCTCTTTCTCTCTTTCTCTCTTCTCCTCTTACAGCTATGGTTTGATTGGTTCGAGGGCATTGAGAATGGCTTCATAGAGCCTCTGCCTTAGGTGCTAAAAATAGCTCAGTTGCAAGTATGGTCCCAGATGAGCAGAGCATCGGCCCCACATGGGGGTCACCAGGTGGATTCCAGTCAGGACACATGTGGAAGTCTGTCTTTCTATCTCCCCTCTTCTCACTTGGAAAAGAAGGGAAAAAAGGATATATATATATATATATATATATATATATATATATATATGACAAATGTATTGAAAGATAAGCCTGGAAAGACAGGCAGAGACATGGCTTTGGAGACCATTCATGACTTGCTAAGGAAAGTAGAAATTTTGCTTTATTTTAGGTGACTTAGGGGCCATTGCAAGATAGAACTGTTTGTATTGGGGAGGGGACTCTTGAGGAGGTAGGGGGATTAGATATTTGAAAAGTTTTAATTTGAGATATATTACCTTATACAGTGTGTCTGTAAAGTCATGATGCACTTTGACCCGTCACAGGAAAGCAACAAAAGATGATAGAAATGTGAAATCTGCACCAAATATAAGGAAAACCCTCCCAGTTTCTGTAGGATGATGTGGCAGCATGTGCGCATGTGCAGATGATGACGTAACACCGTGTATACAGCGGAGCAGCCCACGGCCATGCCAGTCAAGATGTGGACGGTACAGAGGAAAGTTCAGTGTGTTCTGTGGCTCGCTAAATTCGAATCCGTGACCAAAGTGCAACGTGAATATCGGCGCATTTAGAACGAAGCGCCACCACATAGGAATAACACTACTCGGTGGGATAAGCAGTTGAAGGAAACCGGCAGTTTGGTGGAGAAACCCCGTTCTGGTAGGCCATCAGTCAGTGACGAGTCTGTAGAGGCTATACGGGATAGCTACCTAAGGAGCCCTAAACAATCTGTGTGTGAGCCCACATCGAACTGCACTGAATAGGTATGAAACTGGGAGAGTTTTCCTTTTATTTGGTGCAGATTTCACATTTCTATCGTCTTGTTGCTTTCCTGTAACAGGTCAAAAGTGCACCGTGACTTTACGGACACACTGTACTATAATATGGAGAGCAGATAAAGAGGGCCTAAAAGTATGTTCTGTTTAAAGATGCTTAAGGATTTATCAGAGTTTAGGAAAAATATTGTTTTCAAAGATTGAGGCCACAAAATATACTCACGTTGTGTTTTGAGGAAATTTCTTAGCACAGAACTAATGCGCTAGAAAAACTATATATGTAACAGAATTGTGCTTAAATATGTTGTGTTTGGAGAGGCATATGAATATTCTGGAAATTTTCACTCTCGAGACCAATTAAAAAGATAGCTGAAGTTGCCAGGGAACAAACTACTCTCTAATTGACAAGACTTATCCCAACTACAAATTAAAGATATGGAAATAAAAGGGACATTCTGTATCATATAAAATAAGTTTTTCTAAATGTAAAGCATTTCCTTTAATAATTACACATTGCTTAAATCAGTTTCTTCAAGGTAATCACTTGAAAAAGGTAGGGGGTTAAGTTTCTAAACTAAGATGAAGCATTTTGGAAATATTAATCAATGTCGAATGTAAATTATAAAATTTTAAAGCTATCTATTTTTTCTCTTTATTTTTGTTCATTGCCTAATCATACTTAACAATTTTTAGCATTTGTTGGGATAGAATCTAGATATAAATTATTTAATTTTGAGTTACTTTTAAGGATACTACACACGTTTACAAAGTTTCAAAACTGAACTGCTTAAGGTTAAAATTATAGATTGTATCATGTTCAGCATATATGCCTTGGGCTATTAATTCAATCACTTTCACAGATACCTCTCAGTTTTATGGACATGCCTATAATTCTTTAGCCTCTGGATACATTTTTTTTCACCTAATTGTTCTATTTCCCTCTTGCATGTTTACCTTAACTAATACAATAATTTGGATTGAGAAGGAAAAATTTAAAAGTGGATATTTAAGCTCTGAATGAGTTGCAAAGCCTACTCTCTTTAAAACCTGTGAAGTTTTATTTTTAGTTTATTTGAAAGTCAGTAATAGCCTAATAATCAATAGATTCAAAAGGGAAATGTTTATAGCCCAATACTAAGAATTATACATGTATCTAAGCATTCATATTCATCAATAAATTTGGCTTAGGAGATTATTAAACGGCATGCATTAATTTCTATTTGGAATTTTGTACTATTTTTATGCTAGAATATTATTCTAAATAAATGACTCTCATAGTAATTGAATATTTTTAAATCAGCATATGTGCCAATAAAACTGAGATACTCCTTTCTGAACAATGCAGTTTGTAGTTAATGTTTCTTGATGCCCAAATATGAGAACTAAAATCATTGACAGTAAAACATTTCATTTTGAATACTTATGTTTTTCCTCCTCTTTGTGTTGAAAAAAAATCAAGAAATTAAAATAGTGCTATGAAGTGCTAATAGTGTCAATTACATAGTGAATTGCCAAAAATATTAGTTATTATTCCTATTGCTTAGATATTCAAATTGCTTTTTGTTTCTTTCCTGTTTCATATATCTGTTAAAGGTTTGAGATTTAAATTTTGTTGCTGACCCAGAGATAAAACAATTAGATCACTCTTTAAGAAAGAGCTTGCTGCCCAGCTTCAAGGTCTGCAGTTAATTGACATGCCCCAGCTGGAAGTGTCATCAGGGTCCACATTAACTTGCGAGCCAAGGTTCTGATCTTCTAGAGCAGTTGAACAATGATGGAGCAAGGTGGGCTCCAATGGTCTACCCAACCCTCCCAGTAAGGATCTCTGTATTGAGTAACGTTTGCTCTGGAGCTCTCAGTTAAACTGTTAGAAATTTTATCAGGTCTGAGTCATGTTCTGACAGCTCCTTAAATCTAGTTCTACTGCCTCCTTTTTCTTTCCCTATCCATTATTTTACAATAAACATTCTTACTCCTAACTCCATCTCGTCATCTGCTTCCCAGAGATCTCCACCTGCAGCTAACATCGTTTCATTTTGCATATATCTGAAAGAAATGGCAACATGAGGTTTGAAATAGTTGGTCTACCAAAGCATGCTTTTTAAAATAGAGAATAGAGCCCTGGCCGGTTGGCTCAGCGGTAGAGCGTCGGCCTGGCGTGCAGGGGACCCGGGTTCAATTCCCAGCCAGGGCACACAGGAGAAGCGCCCATTTGCTTCTCCACCCCCCCTTCTTCCTCTCTGTCTCTCTCTTCCCCTCCTGCAGCCAAGGCTCCATTGGAGCAAAGATGGCCCGGGCGCTGGGAATGGCTCCTTGGCCTCTGCCCCAGGCGCAAGAGTGGCTCTGGTCGCGGCAGAGCGATGCCCCGGAGGGGCAGAGCACCACCCCCTGGTGGGCAGAGTGATGCCCCTGGTGGGCGTGCCAGGTGGATCCCGGTCGGGCGCATGCGGGAGTCTGTCTGACTGTCTCTCCCCGTTTCCAGCTTCAGAAAAATACAAAAAAAAAAATATAGAGAATAGAGACGGAACATGTCAAATATTTATTTGGGAGACCACTCAAACTACTAACATATAATATGAAAAAAAGGTAAATACATAATTCTTTTATGTAATGGGATTAATAGTGTCCTGCCTAACCCCCAGTACTTGAAAATGTCAACCTTCTTCATGATCTGAACGTTATTTACCATCCTGGTGTTAAGATCTAAAATGAACTCAAAATGAAAGGAAACACAACCAGTATTCCTAAGCCTTTTGGAATCCTGGAAGCAAAGGCTGCATAAAGGGAGTTTCTGTGAATCTGATGTTACTGCCAAGCATTGATCCTATATATCGATGAAATCCTTGAGGATGAGGGACAGCTCTTTACCACAAGGGTTTACAAAAAAAATGATTGAATTTTTCATGGAGAGTATGTCTGAAAGAGAAGTGTTGTAGTTTATTCGCAACCTGAATTTCAGGTGCTATAGTGCAGTACTACTGATTAGCTCAGAGGGTATCTTCAAAGTGAACCCTTTCAAGATTGAACTGCTCATACAGTATATGTAGTCCTGCAATGGTATCATGACTTGGCATCTACCTCAGCAGGGGGAAAATAGAAGAGAGTTCATAGAGCAAACCCACAATAGTAGGAAGAGGTTCCTCTTAGCAGGGACATTACACACTACTGTCAATGTCAAAATAATCATAGTATATTAGATATTAGTATGGACCAAAGGAGTACTACACCAGGGACTAGAGCAGGGTTCCCCAAACTACGGCCCTCGGGCCGCATGCGGCCCCCTGAGGCCATTTATCCGGCCCCCGCCACACTTCTGGAAGGGGCACCTCTTTCATTGGTGGTCAGTGAGAGGAGCATAGTTCCCATTGAAATACTGGTCAGTTTGTTGATTTAAATTTACTTGTTCTTTATTTTAAATATTGTATTCCCGTTTTGTTTTTTTACTTTAAAATAAGATATGTGCAGTGTGCATAGGGATTTGTTCATAGTTTTTTTTTTTTATAGTCCGGCCCTCCAATGGTCTGAGGGACAGTGAACTGGCCCCCTGTGAAAAAAGTTTGGGGACCCCTGGACTAGAGTATTCATTGAATGAGCCAGGAAAACAATTGTGTTGTTGTTGTTGTTTTACCTCAACTGTCTACTTAATGGTTTGAGGATTATATATAACTTTAGGTCTCGGGAATTATGTTAAATACTAGATTAATGTTTTTCATAAAAATGTTGAATGTATTTTCTGAATTCAAGAGAAAAAGTTATGAGAAATGATCTTCTAAAAATTAAAATCTCGAATTATAATTTTTACTCCCCAAGCTGCTTCCAAACAAAAAGCCTTCAATAGGCCTTTATTGAATAGGTTGGTGGTCATAATGTGCAGACAAAATGATGAAATGGGACCAGCAGGAGGCATTTCTAGTTCATACATACAGTACAACAGAGAAAGGCACCACTAGTTTTTCATCTTGTCTGTTGGCATTTGGCAGCATCCCAGACTTCCATGAAGCCTCTGATGTGAAATAAATACTACAGTTGAACTGTGAACAATCTCACCCAAGCAGAGGTGCCTTATCAGCACAGAGGACAATGGCCTGATAACACTATAGCATAAAGAAGTAGCATCTCTCCACACTCCAATTTTAGTTCTGAAGCAGCATTATTTAACCATTAAACATGTTCAGGATTGGAAGATAATGCTGCTACAAAGGAAGAAGAAAGTATTTCAGGGCACTGGGAAGCCCCCATATAACTTAAACAGAAAGAAATTCTTGTAATATTTTGAGATAACATAGACTATCAAAGCAGGAAAAACACATGCTACATGCCATCTAATGGGAGTTGGATCTGTTAGACACCAGAGCCAGTATTTCCAAACACGGTTTCATATTTTTTAATTTTTTTTCTTAAATTTATTTGGTGGCCATTGGTTAATAAATTATATGTTTCAAGTGTACATTTCTATGATGTATCATCTGTATATTGCATTATATGTTCACCATCCAAAGTCAAATCTCCTTCTGTCACCATACACTCAACCTTCTTGTTCTTCATACCCCCTAACTCCCCTTTCCATCTTGTAACCACTGGACTGTTGTCTGTGTCTATGAGTTTTTGTCTTGTTTGTTCATTTCACCATTTCAATGTTGTTTTAACATTTTGAAACTGAATTAAAGATCAGCCATTTAGTTCAGTTGCAAATCTCCAGGTGTCTAATCTGACAAGCCTTATGACTGCCATGTAAGTAGGATTTTATAACTTCAAAAACTGAAATTCCTCTCTTGCAATACAAGTGATATAGGTGAAAATACTCTATGTCTGACAACCATACTTTGCCTTTGTAGTACTTCGTTTCTATTGTCACCTTCCTCTAGATATAAAACATGTTTGCTACTTTAATGAGCACTAAATGACAAAGCTAAAAAACTGCAGAATTCTGTTACTTCCTTTGAGAAACTATGTTAACCAATTCTTGGTTTTCCTGCTCTTCCTAGGCATACAGCTCGTCTATAATTTCCAGCCCCCACAACTAGTAGGGCCATGTGTTTAGTTCTCACCAAAAGAAGAACAGAAATGTCATGTGTCACTTCCAGACTCAGGTAAGTAAGAGAAGCTATCTCTATTCCCCCAGTTGCATTTTGAGTCTTGGATCCCTACAACACCTGACCACAATCACACATATTGGGCCATTGTTTCAATGAACAATAAACTTCTATTTCACTGTTATTGACTTTTTCCTTTTGACAGTAGTTAGGCTACCCTGAAAATTCAGTGAGGAGGTAATCTTTGTTATGTTTTATTTGCTCAAAAAATGGCTGGTTGAAGGCAAAATGTAAACACTACACTCTTGAGGGGAAGCAGCATAGGTGATCCAGAATGTTCCAAATTGGTATGTGGATTGTTTTGAGCTGAAAGCCATTGAGACCCAACAGACTCAGGAAAAGTTCTTAAGCAGCTCTCCTTTAGCTGCTTAAAAGAATTTAGGCAGTAGGCCTGGCACAGGAGGAGAACTACAACTAGAAATAACTTCTATAGAAAAGGCTTGCCTCTATGGCCTGGCAAACATCTGATTATCGGACATCTATTCTTCTTATTTTTCAGTGAATTGCCCTCATCTTCTTTGCAACCCCAGGCCCATATCCTATTTTTTAGTTCATGATGGCATATAAGCCTTTATTGCGTGACTGCCTGGAATGCATTTATTTTTCTTCTGTTATTCTGGCTTCTGTCAATTTAATTATGAGATCCACCAAAGAACTGAGATGGGAAAAAGGGAAAAGTTTTCTGCCTCTACACTGTCTACTTAAACAGAAATTATTTGTCTTGAAAACTTTAAGATAGAAGTTATTATATTAAAGTTCTTTATTATTCATTTCCTGACTATCTCTGTATATATTGAACTTGGTTCCTGATACTAAGATATGGAAATATCTGAAAAAGATTTTATTTGTATAATTTTGAGTGTGTGTATTTGCAGTGTGTGTACATGTGCATGAATATTGGTTCATGCATCTACCTCATTGATTCATATTTTCACTTTGTCCCCCTTAATATTTTCAGCTTTAAATATATGGAAAATTATAATCATCTATGCATTGATTCCCTGATACCAAGCAATTAACATTAATTTCCAAAACCCTAATAACTACTTACTAAATATGATGACTCATCCAAAGTTATCTTTGATATCTGCAGCACTATTTTGTTTTGTTGTGCTTTTTTTTTTTTTTACAGAGAAAGAGAGAGAGTCAAAGAGAGGGATAGATAGGGACAGACAGACAGGAACAGGGAGAGACGAGAAGCATCAATCATCAGTTTTTCATTGCAACACCTTAGTTGTTCATTGATTGCTTTCTCATATGTGCCTTGACTGTGGGGTTACAGCAGACCAAGTAACCCTTTACTCAAGCCAGCGACCTTGGGTCCAAGCTGGTGTGAGCTTTTTGCTCAAACCAGATGAGCCTGCGCTCAAGCTGGCGACCTCCTGGTCTCAAACCTGGTCCTCCGCATTTCAATCTGATGCTCTATCCACTGCGCCACCACCTGGTCAGGCTTTATTTATTTATTTTTTTTAATTTTATTTTTCCGAAGTTAGAAGCAGGGAGGCAGTCTGACAGACTCCTGCATGTGTCTGACCAGGATCCACCTGGCATGCCCACTAAGGGGCGATGCTCTGCCCATCTGGGGTACTCAGTTACAGCTGAAGCCATTCTAGCACCTGAGGCAGAGGCCATAGAGCTGTTCTCAGTGTCTGGGCTAACTTTGCTCCAATGGAGCCGTGGCTGCTGAAGGGGAAGAGAGAGATAGACAGGAGGAAGTAGAGAAGCAGATGGGTGCTTCTCCTGTGTGCCCTAACCAGGAATCAAACCCAGGACCTCAAAACACCAGGCTGACACTCTACCGCTGAGCCAACCAACCAGGGCCTGCAGCAGTATTTTGAAAGGTTATTTTTTTGGAACACTTTTCAAAAATTTCTTTCTGAAAATTTGGTAAGCCAGATTTACCTTATAGAGTCTCATTTTTAGTAGTCAATTGTCAGTGAAAAAATATATACTAGTACAATGAAAAGTTTAAATAAATATAAATTTTAAATGTGCTTATTCATATGCCATGTTTTCATCAGGTCTCTTACTCCATTCAATAAATTATTTACTTTTCAGTCTTCGGTGTCAGGTATGGGGCAAAACCATTTCACAGCCCAAATCCAATAAATATGACAGAAAGAAGGGTGATAAGAGGGAGAATCATTCAAGTTGGCATTTATAAATATTAATACCATTAATTCTCCCCATTCATCTTGGGTGTGAAATGAGAAAAATAGAGCTTTTAGAGAGCTTCTTTTCACTTCTCCCCTGCTAAGTGAATCAAGTCAAACTAGCATGAGAGGTCACTCCCCTTTATAAAAAATAACATCAGGAGCCCTGGCTGGTATACTCAATGGATAGAGCATTGGCCCGGCATGTGAAAATACTGGATTTGATCTCCGTTAGGGCACACATGAGAAATGACCACCTGCTTCTCCACCCCTCCCTCTCTCCCTTGTCATTCTCTTCCCCTCCCACAGCCAGTGACTCAGTTTGTCCAAACATCAGCCTCAGATGCTGAGAATAGTTAATTTGATTTGAACATCAGCTCCAAGAAGGGAGTTACCGGGTGGATCCTGGTTAGGGCATGTAAGGCCAGTAGCCATGGCCACCATCACAGCTGCCTGGCCTGTGCAGGTTCACATTTGATTCGGACAGATGGTAATGAAACACCAGAGCAAAGAACTGGTGGGCCATTAGCTTTAATCCTAGCTCGCACCCAGCAGGCGAGTAAATACACACAGTGGGAAAACACTTCTCATTCCATTCAGGGCTCCCAAAGCCACTAACTCATCTGAGTTTTCCTAGAATCAAAAGTTTCTACCTCACCAGCCTTATTCACCTCTGTGCCCCATCCCCTTCTCTTTGCACACACTGTGCACAAACGGTTCCTCCTTCAGCACTCCGCCATCTTGGCTGCTTCTCCTCTGCAATGCTGATGGCAGGAACCAAGTGAGAGTGCCCTCAGTCTGCTTCATTTTATAGTGTAAAAAATTAAAGCCTTTGAGCCAATATACAAATAAGGAAGTGTAGGATATAAAGTCTCTTATCTGAGGCATACTGGGATTCCTCATGAGAGTGCACCACCCCACATCATGCAATAGTCAAGGATGTGAGGAAAAGCTTAATTTTGAAAAGGTCTTAGCATTAAAAGAATGGGAAAGGCTTAGTCTTAAAACTAAGCCTTAGGCTATAAGGACCCTGCCTGCTTATAGCCTGTCCCCCACACCCAATGCAAACTATAAGTGAGCAAACATATACATCATGTTTGCAAACTTATTTGTCCCACATATATAACGGAGTGTCACTTAAGTACTGACATCAGTGTGTGCCTGATGACTGGGGATGGGGGGAGAGTATAAAGAAGAGAGCTCAGTGATTTATAAAGTGTTGGAAAGGTGGGTTCTACGTATAGGATTTCCCATTTTTTGTAGCTTTGGGGTGTGAGGATAAGAATTTTTTGTGTCAAGAAGGTAAGATACCTGGAAGGAGCAGCCTTATTGGTAGACTCCAAACTTTCCTCAAAGCTATAGGTGTCTTTAAATTCCTAGTAGTTTTATCTTGTCATCTGGTTGACTAATTATTGAAATTCACTCATACCATTCAGAGGGGTTTTTTTTTCTTTTGCTGCCAACTCTGCTATTGACTGACTTTAGACCAGCCACTCAGACACTCAGGCAGATTTCCTGACTTAAGGTGTTGGCCTTCCCTGGATTCATTTTAAATTTGATTCCAGATCTAACATTCTAGACATCAAGATATATTCCAGGGCCTGACCAGGTGGTGGTGCAGTGGATAGAGCATTGGACTGGAATGTGGAGGACCCAGGTTGGAGATCCCAAGGTCACTAGCTTGAACAGGGGCTTATCTGGTTTGAGCAAGGCTCACCAGCTTGAGCCCAAGGTCGTTGGCTTGAGCAAGGGGTTCCTCGGTCTGCTGTAGCCCCCCTGATCAAGGCACATATGAGAAAGCAATCAATGAACAACTAAGGTATCGCAGCGAAGAATTGATGTTTCTCATCTCTCTCCCTTCCTGTCTATCTGTCCCTATCTGTCCCTCTCTCTGTCTCTGTACAAAAAAAAAAGATATAATCCAGGGTCTGACCTTGGTAGAAGCCTGCAGAAGATCAAGGAAAGAGGTACAGAGAGGTGATTTCAATTTACTCCCCCAGGCAATGCTTTGCCTGGTCCTTGAACTCTATGCCACACACAGATAATGAGTATTCTAATGTAAATTTCTAAGGTGACTTATCTGCCAATGAGAACACTACTAATATTAACTAAAAAAATATAGCAACAACAGAGGATCATTTTTGTGATTATAAAGACTATGTTCCTTTCTTTAGCACTTAATCTCTCAGGTGTTGTATTAAGGGTTTTACATACCATTAAAAAAATTTTTAGCCCTGGCTGGTTGGCTCAGCGGTAGAGCGTCGGCCTAGCATGCAGAGGACCCGGGTTCGATTCCCGGCCAGGGCACACAGGAGAAGCGCCCATTTGCTTCTCCACCCCTCCCCCTCTCCTTCCTCTCTGTCTCTCTCTTCCCCTCCCGCAGCCAAGGCTCCATTGGAGCAAAGATGGCCCGGGCACTGGGCATGGCTCTGTGGCCTCCGCCTCAGGCGCTAGAGTGGCTCTGGTTGCAACATGGCGACGCCCAGGATGGGCAGAGCATCGCCCCCTGGTGGGCAGAGCGTCGCCCCTGGTGGGCGAGCCGGGTGGATCCCGGTCGGGCGCATGCGGGAGTCTGTCTGACTATCTCTCCCTGTTTCCAGCTTCATAAAAATGAAAAAAAAAATCTTTAATCTTTAATCTTTAACAAATTGCTCTGTGGCAAATACTATGATTAGTCCCAGTTTACAGAAGTGGAAATTTAGGTTTATTCCTGAAAAGTAGAATACATTACAATGCAGCTCCTGGAGAGGTTCAAGGTTTCAGAAAACAAGAGTTAAGGTGTTGGTCAAATAAGTTTTTAAATATGACATATATGTTAGCTCCCTTTTGGTGTGGGAGACAGGCTGTAAACTGGCAAAGTTGTTATAGCCTAGCAGAGGTCCCCAAACTTTTTACACAGGGCCCAGTTCACTGTCCCTCAGACCGTTGGAGGGCCGCCACATACAGTGCTCCTCTCACTGACCACCAATGAAAGAGGTGCCCCTTCCAGGAGTGCGGCAGGGGGCCGGATAAATGGCCTCAGGGGGCCACATGCGGCCCACAGGCGTAGTTTGGGGATGCCTGGCTAAGGCTTAGTTTTAAGACTAAGCCTTTCCCACCTTGTGGTGGTGCACTCTCATGAGGAATCCCATTATGCCTCAGATAAGTGACTTTGTATCAGAGACTTCCTGGTTTGTATATTGGATTAAAGGTTTTGATTTCTACACTATAAAGTGGGGCAGACCCCGGGAGCTTGCTCTCTCTCTCTCAGTTCCTGAGATTAGCAGTAGAGAAGAGAGCAGAGAAAGGCCACATAGAGGAGAAGAGAAGCAGCCAAGATGGCGGAGTTCTGAGGGAGAAGCCAGTTTGTGCAGTTTGTGTAAAGAGAAAGAGATGGGGAACAGAGGTGAATAAGTCTGGTGAGCTAGAAACCTTTGATTCTAGGAAACTCGGATAAGTCAGTAGCTTTGTGAGTACTGAATGAGTGGGTTTTGGAGCCCAGTGTGTGTTTTACTTGCCTATTGGGTGCAAACTAGGATTAAAGCTAATGGCCCACCAGTTCTTGGCTCCGTTGTTTCATTACTGTCTGTCCGAATCTAATGTGAACTTGCATGGGCCAGGTGGCTATAATGGTGACCGCGGCTACTGGCTTTACATAAGGGACCCTCAAATATATTACATTAAATATATTGTTATAATAAAAATCTTTCTAAATACAATGTAAGGCCTCAACATCAAAAATAAGTGCTTTATTGGTCTGAATCCACTATCCACTCCCTTTTTTTCTGATATACCTGTGTATTTAGGAAACTCTTTGATAATAGTGTTGTGCTGAATACTATTCCTTTTAGAGATTTTTCTATGCAAACTATATATTTTTAAGTTTCCAACAGTGTTTTTTTGTTTGTTTGTTTGTTTCAATTTTATTGTATGTTATGCTTTCAATCTCCTTGGTTTGATTTTAAAAGTCTCAGCAAAATACTTATATAACCTCTGCTCCAGGCCTTTTACAAATTCACAAGCTGTTAAAGGGTCCATTTTTCAAATCTCCCTCTTGCTATCTCTATAAAATTGCTCCAATTCCCATTCGATACTCTGTGTAAGCCCCAAACTTTCCTGAAATTTCTGGAAAGCCATAGAAGCATCTATTTTCATGGTAACCTCTGCTTTCTTTTCTTTTTCCAGCTTGCATGTCAATTGTATGCACCTGTTTGTTTGTTTGTTTTGGTGGTTTGGTTGTTCCCAAGAATGTAATCCATACAAAAACATGAATATTTGCAATCATTAAGGATTTTCAAAGGCATGTGATATAGTCTATAGTAACATTTCAGTGGGAAATTTGAGTAACAATAGGGTAACAATTGAGCTTCCCACCAGGTCAACATGGACTTTAGTGGTTAAATTCTGATATATTTCCATAAAAAAAATAGTTTGCAATATGCCTGAGCTGCTATTGGTATTCTTTCCTCCTTTTATTTATTTTCATTTTTAATTTCTTCTATTGACATGGTTTCAAGTGCCCCACTCAGTATAACACCTACACACCACATCATTTATTTATTAATTTGTATTTTTCAGAAGTGAGAAGTGAGGGGAGGGCAGACAGACAGACCCCCACATGCATCTGACCAAAATCCACCCAGCATGCTCACTAGGGGGTGATGCTCTGCCCATCTGGGGTGTTGCTCTGCTGCAATATGAGCGATTCTAGTGCTTGAAGTGTAGGCCACAGAGCCATCCTCAGTACCCGGGCCAAGTTGGCTCCAATGGAGCCTTGGCTATGGGAGGGGAAGAGAGAGACCGAGAGAAAGGAGAGGAGAAAGGGTGGAGAAGCAAATGGGCGCTTCTTCTGTGTGCCCTGACTGGGAATCAAACCCAGGATTTCTACACGCCAGGCTGATTCTCTACCCACATCATTTATTTTTTAAAAAGCCATAGAAGTTCCATAATTCACATATTTCCTAGTGGCTATTTAATAAGGTGGCCAACTTTTTACAATGAAAAGGAGGACAAAATAAATTGAAGAAAACAATATCGTAAATAAAAGAAACATTTTATTCATTGCAACAGTAATACAGTATAATATAATAAATGCATATAGCATAACTGAATGACAAGATAACCTAGACAATTTTTCTTTGAACATATGTACCCTGATTTATTGATGTCACCCCATTAAAATTAATAAAAATTTAAAAAAATAAATGCATAATAAAAACATTTGTAATATTTTATATTGTAATTATGCTTACATGCCTATTAATTTGTGATAATTATAAGAAAAAAGTACTCATTTAGATACAAATATGTCACATCACAGGCAATGGATTGACTCTGCATCAATTGAATATGGACATTTACAGATTAGACTTCCAATATCAAAAAGGAGGACATGTCAGAGAATACTTTTGAGGGAAGACGGAACTTACAAAAGAAGGACTGTCCTCCCTAAAGGAGGATTGGTCAGTTTATATTTAAGGCACTGAATTTATATATTTTTTATATTTTTGTTTATGTATTTTTTTTACCAACTGAGATTTATGTACTTCAGGAATGGTTGGTTTAACAAATGAATATTATTAATGTAATGTATAATAGCACTGGAATGAAAGACATAGGTCTTTATTTTGTTAATGGTGTCTTTTACTTTGCAAAAGCTTTTTAGTTTGATATAGTCCCATTTTTATAAGTATTTTTTAAAATCTTTTTTATATTTTATTTATTCATTTTTAGAGAGAGAAATGAGAAAGAGAGAGGGAGAAGGAGGGGAGGAGCAAGAAGCATCAATTTCCATATGTGCCTTGACCAGGCAAGCCCAGGGATTCGAACTGGTGACCTCAGGGTTCCAGGTCAATGCTTTATCCACTGTGCCTCCACAGGTCAGGCTATTTCCATTTTTTTATTTTTTGTCCTTTATTTCACTTGCCTGTTGAGATACATCGGAAAAAAATACTGCTATGAGAAATGCCTGAGAGTATACTGTTTGTTTTCTTCTTGGATTTTTATCGTTTTTTGACTTACATTTAGGTCTTTTATCCCTTTTAAGTTTATTTTTCTAAATGGTGTAAATTGGTTGTGTGGTTTCATTTTCGTGCCTGTACCTGACCAATTTTCCCACTACTATTTATTAAGGAAATTGTCTTTATTCTATTGTATAGTCTTGCCTCCTTTGTCAATTATTAATTGACCATAAAGTCGTGAGTTTATTTCTGGGTTCTCTGTTCTGTAACATTGATCTGTATGCCTGTTTTTATGCCAGTACCAGGCTGTTTGTATTACAATGCCCTTCTTGTATAGCTTGATATCAGGAATTGTGATTCCTCCCACTTTGTTTTTCATTTTCAAGACTGCTGAAGCTATTCAGGTTTTATTTTGGTTCCATATAAATTTTTGGAATATTTGTTCTAGGTCTGTGAATTATGCCATTGGTGTTTTAATAGGGATTGCTTTGATCCTATAGATTGCTTTGGGTAGAGTGGACATTTTAATGATGTTAATTCTTCCTATGCATCAACACAGTATATGTTTCCACTTGTTTGTACCTTCCTTGATTTCTTTGTTTAATGTCTTATCGTTTTCTGAGTACAAGTCTTACCTCCTTGATTAAGCTTATTACTAAGTTGTTTATTTATTTTGTTGTTGCAATAGTAAATGGGATTATTTCCTTAGTTTCTGTTTCTGATATTTCATTATTGGTGTATAAAAGTGCCACTTCTTTCTGACTATTAATTTTATATCCTGCCACTTGCCAAATTCATTTATCAGGTCTAGTAGTTTTTTGGCTGACACTTTAGAGTTTTCAATGTACAGTATCATGTTGTCAGCAAATAATGATAGTTTTACTTTTCTTTCTAATTTATAATAGATGGCTTTTATTTCTTCTTCTTTGATTGCTGTGTCTAGCACTTCCAGAACTATGTTGAATAAAAGTGGTGAAAGAGGACACCCCTGACTTTTTCGTGATTATAAGAGGATAGATTTTAGTTTTTGCCTTTTGATTATGATGTTGGCTGTTGGTTTGTCATATATGGCCTTTATTATGCTGAAGTATGTTCCCTCTATTCCCACGTTCCTGAGAGTTATGATCATAAATATATACTGGATTTTATCAGATGCTTTTCTGCATCTATTGATATAATCATGTGATTTTTATCCTTCATTTTGTTTATGTGATGAATTATGTTTATTGATTTGCAAATATTGTACCAGCCTTGCCTCCTCGTAATAAATTCTGCTTGATAATCATGAGTGATTTTTTAAATATATTGCTGGATCAGGTTTGCTAATATTTTATTGAGAATTTTAGCATGTATGTTCATCAGGGATATTGGCCTATAGCCTTCTTTCTTTTAGTGTCTATACCTGGTTTTGGAATACGGATAATGCTTGGCTTGTAAAATGAGCTTGGAAGTTTGCCCTCTTGAATTTTCTGGAATAGCTTGAGAAGGATTGATGTTAGTTCTTTTTTGAATGTTTGGTAAAATTCACCTGTGAAGACATTTAGTCCAGGACTTTTGTTTGCCGGAAGTTTTTTAATAACTGTTTCAGTCTCATTGGTTATAATCAGTCTGCTCAAGTTTTCTAATTCTTCCAGATTCAATTTTGGAAAATTGTATGTTTTTAAATTTTTATCTATTTTACCCAGGTTTTCTAATTTTTTGGCATATAGTTCTTCATAATATTTTCTTACACTCCTTTTTATTTCTGTGGTACCTGATGTTTCTTTTCCTCTTTTATTTCTAATTTTATTTATTTGGGTCTTCCCCCGGCCATTTGTTTTTTTGTTTATTTATTTATTTATTTATTTATTTATTTTGATCAGTTGGGTTAAAAGTTCATCAATCTTGTTTGCCTTTTCCAAGAACCAGCTCTTGGTTTTATTGATCTTTTGTATGTTTTTTCCCCTATGTCATTTATTTCCACTCTAATCTTTCATATTTCTTTCCTTTGACTCCTTCTTGGCTTTGTTTGTTTCTTTTTATTTGTCTCTTTGTTTTGTTTTGTTCATTTAGGAGGAGGGTTGGATTGTTTATTTGAGATTTATCTTCCTTCTTGAAGTATGATTATAATGCTATGGACTTCCCTCTCAAGACTGCTCTCACTGTTTCCCATAGATTTGATTTGTTTTATGTTCATTTTAATTTTTTCAAGGAAATATTTTATTTCTTACTTGATCTCATTATTAGCCCATTTGTTATTTAATAACATGCTACTTAGCCTCCATGTGTTTGAATGTTTTTCAATTTTTCTATGGATTTCTAGTGTCAGAACATTGTGCTCAGAGAAGAGGCTTGATATGATTTCAATATTCTTAAATTTACTAAGACTTGTTTTGTGTCCTAATATGTGGTCTATCCTAGGAAATGTACCATGGGCACTTCAAAAGAATGTATATTCTTCTGAAATGGGGTGAAATGTTCTGAAGATAGTAATTAAATCTACTTGGTCTAGTACAGGGGTAGTCAACCTTTTTATACCTACCACCCACTTTTGTATGTCTGTTAGTAGTAAAATTTTCTAACCACCCACCGGCTCCACAGTAATGGTGATTTATAAAGTAGGAAGTAACTTTACTTTATAAAATTTACAAGGCAGAGTTACAGCAAGTTAAAGCATATAATAATAATTACTTACCAAATACTTTATGTTGGATTTTCGCTAAGTTTGGCAGAATAAATCTTTATAAAACAACTTACTATAGTTAAATCTACCTTTTTATTTATACTTTGGTTGCTCTGCTACCACCCACCATGAAAGCTGGAATGCCCACTAGTGGGCGGTAGGGACCAGGTTGACTACCACTGGTCTAGTGTGTTATTTAAGGCTGCTGTCTCTTTGCTGATTTTCTGTCTGGAGAATCTATCGCTTGACATTAGTGGGGTGTTAAAATCTCCTACTATTGGAGAGAGAAGATGGCAGTAGAGTAGGCGGATGCACAGACGCCCAGCTCTCAACACCAAACTGGAATACAAATCAATTTAGAAAAAATCAGCATGAAAAACCAACACTGAACTGCAAGAACAGCTCTCAAAAACCAAGGAGCAAAGAGGAAGCCACAATAATCCTGGTAAGGAGTGCCTGAATCTCCTCTGCTTACAGGAACGGAAGGAGGGGGGTGAGGCTGAGAGCCCAGAGAGGATTTCACAGAGGAAAAAGAGCAGAAACTACTGCTCACAGCCACTTACCTGGCGACCAGGGAGCAAGGTGGGTTGAAAAGACCAGCTTATCTCCCAAGTGGAAAAGACAGGGAGAGGGACAGACTATGAGGGGCTAAGGTATGCAAGAAACAAAATAAAAAAGCTGACTCATTGTGCTGGAGGCGGCCATAGCTGGGGGAGGGACTGAACCTTTCACAAAACAGAGCTGAAGTGCTTCCGGATCAGAGATCTCCGGACATCTATCCAGCTCCAATCAGCACAACAAGACACAGCTGAAAACAAGAAGTGGGGAGGAGGGGCAGTAACTCAGGTCTCCATGGAGAGCTGAGATACACCTCCCCCTACTGAAGCTGAGAAAAAACCCTGCCCCCAGTGAGATTAGTTGGTGGAAGAGACCTTCAGCGTCTCAGGTTACACCCACAGCATTCCTGGTTACAGTTTCAAGGAAGCCCCCTGCTGAGATCAGTTAACAAGACTATCACCTGTTAAGAAAACAAACAAATCAAGACTTCAAAGCTGCCCAAATCCGAAAGTGGATTACAAATAATAGCTGATACCAACTCACGAAGACCTAAAAATAACACAACTGAAAACTGGAGGCAGACAACACCAAGCCTAGACTCAACCAACTCTACAAATAAAAAAAAAAGAAGATGAAAAGACAAAGGAGTGCAATCCAAATGAAACCACAAGAGACACCTTCGAGAGATGAACTGAGTGATATGGAAATAATCAAACTTCCAGATGCGGAGTTCAAAATAATGATTGTAAGGATGCTTAGGGATCTTAGAACAACAATGGAGGGGCAGTTTGAAAACCTAAATAAAGAAATAGCAAGTATAAAAAAGAATCAGTTGGAGACGACAAATACAATATCAGAAATAAAGACCACAATGGAAGGAATTAAAAACAGGATAGATAGAGCAGAGGATCGAATCAGCGAGTTAGAAGACAACTGGAATGAAGGCATGAAAGCAGAGAAGAAAAGAGAAAAAAGACTCAAAAAGTCAGAGGAAACTCTTAGAGAGCTCTGTGACAACATGAAGAGAAATAACATCCGCATCATAGGGGTTCCTGAAGAAGAAGAAAAAGAACAAGGGATAGAGACTTTGTTCAATCATATCATAGCTGAAAACTTCCCTAAATTAATGCAAGAGAAACTCTCACAAATCCAAGAAGCACAGAGGACTCCATTAAAGAGAAACCCAAAGAAACCTATACCAAGACACATCATAATTAAAATACCAAAGCTAAGCGATAAAGAGAAAATATTAAAAGCTGCAAGAGAAAAAAAAGTTATCACCTACAAAGGAGCCCCCATACGGATGACATCTGACTTCTCAACAGAAACACTTGAGGCCAGAAGGGAATGGCAAGAAATATTCAAAGTAATGCAGAACAAGAACCTACAACCAAGACTACTTTATCCAGCAAGGCTATCGTTTAAAATTAAAGGAGAAATAAAAAGCTTCCCAGACAAAAAACAACTCAAGGAATTCATTACAACCAAACCAATGCTGCAGGAAATATTAAGGGGCCTGGTGTAAACAGATAAAGTGGGAAAAGAATACAGAAAAAAAAAAAAGAAATACACCTTTAAAGAAGAAAATGGCAATAAACAACTACATATCAATAATAACCTTAAATGTAAATGGATTAAATGATCCAATCAAAAGACATAGGGTAGCTGTGTGGATAAGAAAACAGGAGCCCATATATATGTTGTCTACAAGAGACACACCTTAGAACAAAAGACACACACAGATTGAAGGTAAAAGGATGGAAAAAAAGTTTCATGCAAACGGAAATGAAAAAAAAGCTGGGGTAGCAATACTTATATCAGACAAATTGGACTTTAAAACAAAGGATATAGTAAGAGATAAAGAAGGCCACTACATAATGATAAAGGGAGTAATCCAACAGGAAGATATAACTATTATAAATATCTATGCACCTAATATAGGAGCACCCAAATATATAAAACAGACTTTGATGGATTTAAAGGGCGAGATCAACAGCAATACTATAATAGTAGGGGATTTCAATACCCCACTAACATCACTAGATAGATCCTCAAGAAAGAAAATTAACAAAGAAACAGCAGACTTATTGGAAACACTAGATCAACTTGATTTAATAGATATCTTCAGAACCTTTCACCCTAAAGCAGCAGAATATACATTCTTTTCAAGTGCTCATGGTACATTCTCTAGGATAGACCACATGTTAGGGCACAAAAGTGCTCTCAACAAATTTAAGAAGACTGAAATCATATCAAGCACTTTCTCCGATCACAACGGCATGAAACTAGAAATGAATCACAGCAGAAAAGCTCAAAAATTCTCAAACACATGGAAACTAAATAGCAGGGTGTTAAATAATGAATGGATTAAGAATGAGATCAAAGAAGAAATAAAGAAATTCCTAGAAACGAATGACAATGAGCATACAATAACTCAAAATTTATGGGACACAGCGAAAGCAGTGCTGAGAGGGAAGTTCATAGCACTACAGGCACAATTTCAGAAGCTAGAAAAAGCTCAAATAAACAACTTAACCCTGCATCTAAAAGAATTAGAAAAAGAACAGCAAGTAAAGCCCAAATGTAGTAGAAGGAAGGAAATAATAAAGATCAGAGCAGAAATAAATGACATAGAAGCTAAAGAAACAATAGAGAGGATCAATGAAACCAGTAGCTGGTTCTTTGAAAAGGTAAACAAGATTGATGAACCTTTAACTAGACTCACCAAGAAAAAGAGAGAGAGAGGACTCAAATAAATAAAATTAGAAATGAGAGAGGAGAAATAACAACTGACACAACAGAAATACAAAATATTGTAAGAAAATACTATGAAGAACTGTATGCCAAAAAACTAGACAACCTAGATGAAATGGACAAATTCCTTGAAACATACAATCTTCCAAAAATCAATCTGGAAGAATCAGAAAACTTAAACAGACCGATTACACCAAAGGAGATCGAAACAGTTATCAAAAAACTCCCAACAAAGAAAAGTCCGGGGCCCGATGGCTTCACAACGGAATTCTACCAAATATTCAAAGAAGAACTAACTCCTATCCTTCTCAAACTATTTCAAAAAATTCAAGAGGAAGGAAGACTTCCAAACTCCTTTTATGAGGCGAGCATAATTCTGATTCCAAAACCAGGCAAAGACAACACAAAGAAAGAAAATTATAGGCCAATATCTCTGATGAATATAGATGCTAAAATCCTCAACAAAATATTAGCAAACCGGATCCAACAATATATGGAAAAAATCATACACCATGATCAAGTGGGATTTATTCTGGGGAGGCAAGGCTGGTACAATATTCATAAATCAATCAATGTGATTCATCACATAAACAAAAAGAAGGAGAAAAACCATATGATAATTTCAATAGATGCAGAAAAAGCATTTGATAAAATCCAGCACCCATTCATGATCAAAACTCTCAGCAAAGTGGGAATACAGGGAACATACCTCAACATGATAAAAGCCATCTATGAGAAACCCACAGCCAACATCATGCTCAATGGGAAAAAATTAAAAGCAATACCCTTAAGATCAGGAACAAGGCAGGGGTGCCCCCTTTCACCACTCTTATTTAACATAGTCCTGGAAGTCCTAGCCACAGCAATCAGACAAGAAGAAGAAATAAAAGGCATTCAAGTTGGAAAAGAAGAAGTAAAACTATCATTATTTGCAGATGATATGATATTGTATATAGAAAACCCTAAAGTCTCAGTCAAAAAACTACTGGACCTGATAAATAAATTCAGGAAAGTGGCAGGATATAAAATCAATACTCAGAAATCAGAAGCATTTGTATACACCAACAATGAACAGTCAGAAAGAGAAATTAAGGAAACAATCCCCTTCACAATTACAACCAAAAAAATAAAGTACCTAGGAGTAAACTTAACCAAGGAGACTAAAGACTTGTACTCGGAAAATTACAAAACATTGATAAAAGAAATCAAGGAAGATACAAACAAGTTGAAGCATATACCGTGCTCATGGTTAGGAAGAATAAACATCATTAAAATGTCTATATTACCCAAAGCAATTTATAAATTCAATGCAATACCAATTAAAATACCAATGACATACTTCAAAGATATAGAACACATATTCCAAAAATTTATATGGAACCAAAAAAGGACACGAATAGCCTCAGCAATCTTAAAAAAGAAGAATAAAGTGGGAGGTATCACACTTCCTGATATCAAGTTATACTACAAGGCCATTGTACTCAAAACAGCCTGGTACTGGCATAAGAACAGGCATATAGATCAATGGAACAGAACAGAGAACCCAGAAATAAACCCACAGTTCTATGGACAACTGATATTTGACAAAGGAGGTAAGGAAATACAATGGAGTAAAGACAGCCTCTTTAACAAATGGTGTTGGGAAAATTGGACAGCTACCTGCAAAAAAATGAAACTAGATCACCAGCTTACACCACTCACAAAAATAAACTCAAAATGGATAAAAGACTTGAATGTTGGCCGTGAAACCATAAGTATCTTAGAAGAAAACATAGGCAGTAAGCTCTCCGACATCTCTCGGAGCAATATATTTGCTGATTTATCTCCACAGGGTAGTGAAATAAAAGACAGGATAAACAAATGGGACTATATCAAACTAAAAAGCTTTTGCACAGCTAAAGACAACAAGAACAGAATAAAAAGACAACCTACACAATGGGAGAACATATTTGACAATACGTCTGATAAGGGGTTAATAACCAAAATTTATAAAGAACTTGTAAAACTCAACACCAGGAAGACAAACAACCCAATCCAAAAATGGGCAAAAGAGATGAATAGACACTTCTCCAAAGAGGACATACAGATGGCCAATAGGCATATGAAAAAATGCTCAACATCACTAATCATTAGAGAAATGCAAATTAAAACCACAATGAGATATCACCTTACACCAGTCAGAATGGCGCTTATCAACAAAACAACACAGAATAAGTGCTGGCGAGGATGTGGAGAAAAGGGAACCCTCCTGCACTGCTGGTGGGAATGCAGACTGGTGCAGCCACTGTGGAAAACAGTATGGAGATTCCTCAAAAAACTGAAAATCGAACTCCTTTTGACCCAGCTATCCCACTTTTAGGAATATACCCCAAGGACACCATAGGACGGCTCGAAAAGGAGAAATGCACCCGCATGTTTGTGGCAGCATTGTTCACAATAGCGAAGATCTGGAAACAGCCCAAGTGTCCGTCAGAGGACGAGTGGATTAAAAAACTTTGGTACATATATACTATGGAATACTACTCAGCCATAAGAAATGATGACATCGGATCATTTACAATAACATGGATGGACCTTGACAACATTATACGGAGTGAAATAAGTAAATCAGAAAAAAAAAAACTGAGATGAATCCATACATAGAAGGGACATAAAAATGAGACTCAGAGACATGAACAAGAATGTGATGGCAACAGGGGCGGGGGGTTGTGGGAGGGGGTATGGGGTGAAGAAGGAGAGAGGGGTTAGGGGAGAGGAGGGGCACAAAGAAAACCAGATAGAATGTGACAGAAGACAGTTTAACTTTGCGGGAGGGGTATACAGCACAATCAAATGTCAAAATAATCTAGAGATATTTTCTCTCAACATATGTACCCTGATTTATCAATGTCACTGCATTAAATTTAATAAAAAAAAATCTCCTACTATTATTGTATTGCTATTGATCTTACCCTTTATATCCATCAAAATTGCTTCATATATTTAGGCGTTCCCATATTGGGTGCATAAATATTTACAATGGTTATATCCTCTTGGTGGATTGCTTCTTTTATCCTTATGTAATGACCTTCTTTGTCCCTTACTATATCCTTTCTTTTGAAGACTATTTTGTCAGATATAAATATTGCTACCCCAGCTTCTTTTAATTTTCATATGCATGAATATTTTCTTACATCCATTCACTTTTAGTCTATATATATATCTGTGTTCTGAGATGGGTTTCTTATTGACAGCATGTATAGGTCATGTTTTCTCATCCATTCAGCTACACTATGTACTTAGATTGTAGCATTTAATTTATTTATGTTTAATGTTATTATTGATATGTACTTATTTATTGCCATTTTATTCTTTAAAACTATAATCTTCTTTCTCTTAATTTCCTTTTTCCTTCTTCTCATAGCAGTCCCGATAACATTTCTTGCAATTCTGGTTTGGTGATAATAAACTTCTTTAGCCTTTTTATTTTTTAAACTGGGATGCTCCTTATTTCTCCTCGGATTTTAAAAATAGCTTTGCTGGATATAGTAGTCTTGGTTGTAGGTTCTTGTTTTGCATCACTTTGAATATTTCTTGCCAATTCCTTTTGCGTGAAGTGTTTCTGTTGAGAAGTCAGGTGTCAGCTCTATGGAGATTCCTTTGTAGGTAATGAATTATTTTGCTCTTGCAGTTTTTAATTTTCTTTCTTTGTCTCTTATCTTTGATATTTTAATTATGATCTGTCTTAGTGTGGGCCTCCTTGGGTTCATCTCTAATGAGACTCTCTGTGCTTCTTGAACTCCTGTGACTTTTCACTTCATCAGGTTAGGGGGATTTTCAGTTATGATTTCTTCAAATAAGTCCTCTATCCCTTTTTCATTCTCTTCTCCTTCAGGAACCCCTATGTTTCAGATGTTTTTCACTCATCGATGTCTCTGTGAGTTTCCTAAGCTCACTTGATCCTCTTTTCTTTTTGCTGCTTTGCTTCTGTGCTCATGTTTATCTTATCCTCTAAATTGCTAATTCAAGCCTGACCAGGCGGTGGTGCAATGGATAGAGCATCGGACTGGGATGATGAGGACCCAGGTCGAGACCCCGACATCACCAGCTTGAGCGTGGGCTCATCTGGCTTAAGAAAAAGCTCACCAGCTTGGACCCAAGGTCGCTGGCTCAAGCAAGGGGTTACTCGGTCTGCTGTAGCCCCAAGGTCAAGGCACATATGAGAAAGCAATCAATGAACAACTAAGGTGTCACAACAAAAAACTAATGATTAATGCTTCTCATCTCTCTCCATTCCTGTCTGTCTGTCCCTACCTGTCACTCTCTCTCTGACTCTCTCTCTGTCCCTGTAAAAAAAAAAATGCTGATTTGACCCTCACTTCATCTGACCTGCTCTTGATTCCTTCTAGTGCAGTCTTCATTTTAGATATTGTATTTTCCATTTTTGATTGGTTCTTTTTTATGGTGTCAATGTCCTTTTTAATGCTTACTAAGTCTCTGATCATGCAGTCTCAGTCTAAGATCTTAGAGCATCCTAATAACCATTATTTTACTCTGCTTGTAGTAATTTGGATACTCGCATTTCATTTCATTATTTTTCTGGGGATTTCCATTGTTGACTCATTTGGAATGTATTTATTTGTTTGACCATTTTGTCTGTGTATAAGTTAGCTCTGCTCTGACTTCCAAATTTGTTGTGATATCTTTATGAGACAGGTGGGCTCAGTGGTACTAACTTACAGGTCACCTGAGCTTCTTGCTCTAGGAATGTTTGTTGAGTGTTATATTTACCCTCCTGTTGTATGTGAGTCTTGAATGCTATTGGCCCCTTTGTGGGGGGATTTAACCCTTCAGGCTGGCTGGCTCTAAGGCTCAACTTTTATCACGTGTATTAGATGCTGTGCTGTGTCTGTCCTATAAAGCATAGTTAGTCTCAGCAGGGCCTGGTGCCTACTGGAATCCTCTTTTGGGTGTGCTGCTTTTGTGGGTAGCAGAGTTTAACATTGGTGCAGTCTGTAACCCATTAATGGTTGTGTTGGTTCTGGGTCCTCTTTGGCAGAGTTTTTGTGTGGGTTACTATCAGACGTCATTTGTAACCCATCATGGGCTACCTGTCTGGAGTTACCACTCTGTTTTGCTGTTTGTGTCTGTGTTTTCTGTACCTGGGTGTGTGTGGGAGGGAGCTCTGTGCCTGAAAACTGAGTCACTGTCACCCCAAGTCTTTTCAGCCCCCTGCTTCTTGGCCAAGGCTACTTACTTTTCAGCAGGGCCCAATATCCATAGGTGTGGCAAGAGAGTTCCTGAGATTGGGGTGATTGCTTTCTGCCAGGCTGATTCATGGAGAGGACTGCTCCACCCAAGAAATGTGACTGAGGTAGTAAAGAATGATTCAGCACTGGGGTTCCAGTAGCTCTTCGCCACTGTGCCTCTCCCTGAGGCTTCCAATTTCACACTCTCCTCATTTTACTTTTTTTTTTTTTTTGCATTTTTCTGAAGCTGGAAACAGGGAGAAACAGTCAGACAGACTCCCGCATGTGCCTAACCAGGACCCACCCGGCACGCCCACTAGGGGCGATGCTCTGCCCACCAGGGGGCGATGCTCTGCCCATCCTGGGCATCGCCATGTTGCAACCAGAGCCATTCTAGCGCCTGAGGCAGAGGCCACAGAGCCATCCCCAGCGCCCGGGCCATCTTTGCTCCAATGGAGCCTTGGCTGCGGGAGGGGAAGAGAGAGACAGAGAGGAAGGCGCAGCGGAGGGGTGGAGAAGCAAATGGCGCTTCTCCTGTGTGCCCTGGCCGGGAATCGAACCCGGGTCCTCCGCATGCTAGGCCGACACTCTACCGCTGAGCCAACCGGCCAGCGCTCCTCATTTTACTTTAGTCCTCTCAGCCTTCCCTCCACCAGAGTCCAGGTTAAGTGGATGTGAACTAGGTTTTCTGCACTGGTCCTTTAAAAAGGTTTCTGTATCTCTGAGAATTCCCATTTCTTTCTGGCAGGCAGGAACCTCACCTATTTTCATCACCAAATGCTGTGTGTGCATCTCTTCTAAGCTCTGGTGCTCTAAGCTGTGACATCTGGCCTGGGGCTTAGGACCCACACCTCTCAGGGAAAACCTCACCATAGCTGAGATGTCCCTTGGGTCTTTCACCTGCAGCTTACTCCTGGGAATGGGGGAAGTCCTTCTTGTGTTTCTACTCTCCTACCAGTCTCGATGTGGCTTTTGTGACTCCTTGGTTATAGACTCTATTTAGTCTTCAGTTGGTTTCTCAGGATAATTGTTATTAAACTTAGTTATAAATCCAGTTTGGTTTGGTCATGGGAGGAAGTAAGTTGAATATTCGTCAGCCTACTCTGTCACCATGGATCTTTCATCGATGATTTCTGCTTTCTAACTTTGGCATCTCAGTTTCTGGTTTGTTTTAAACACTCTCCAGGCTTGATGCTTGAGAGTTTTCGTGAGGATTGGAGGGAGATTATAAGGACACTGATGTTGTTGGTGGCAGTTGGAACAAAAACAGCACTAGGTGTTAGAACAGTGGGGTCAAAACGGATGTTGGTTCAGCAACCACAGTACTTGAGTTCCAGCTAGGAGTAAATTCAAAGCCAAGACTCAAACTATAGAAGAAAATTTGTTTAGAAAGTCACAGAGGTAGAAGCAATGGGCTTAAGAAAACAGGTTACAGAGGCAAAAAGGTGGGGCATTGGAGCTTAAGAGAGAGAAGAATAAAGGTAATGAGCTTGGGTGAGAAGGAAAAGGCTTGGGATTGATCCCAGGAGATAGGTTTCTAGGTCCTCTGTCCTAAGAGATTTTAAGGGTTGGGAACGTAGGAGAGGTCCCAGGGGAAGATGGTCCTGATGTCAGCTGTATGGTCACTTGTCTGGCTTTGCTACTTCTCTGGTCCCGGAGCTAAAACACAACTGAGGCCTGCCCTACCCTTCTTGCTTTGTTGTCCTTATGAACCTGGCCCATAATCCTTGCTCTGTTATGTGTGTCTGTCTACTACAGTTTGATGTTTCAAGAAAAAAAAATTCCCAAGCAAGTCTCAATAAAAATTACAGCAGACCCTGGCCAGTGGGCTCAGTGGTAGAACATTGGGCCAGTGTGTGGAAGTCTCGGCTTTGATTCCCGGCCAGGGCACACAGGAGAAGCACTCATCTGCTTCTCCACCCTTCCCCCCCTCTCCTTTCTATCTGTCTGTCTGTTCATTGTAGACAGCTCAAAAATTACATAGAAAATTTAAGAATTATTTATAAGCTATCATTTCTGAGTTAATTTATATTACTATCTTAAGAATTTCTTCCTAGTCATTTTTCTTGTGGATTATCTTAACTGTATTATGTATCATTTACTCTAATAGTACAATAATCATGTTAAGCAATACAAACAGTTTTAAATGCAATTGTTATGTCCATATAATATACATTTTGTGGATAAAATATATTTAACATTCCTATTTTGGTCACCATGTCTGTATTTTAAAAATTATTTCAATTTATATTGCAACTAATATTATATATAATTTTTGCCTGTATGTCTCTTCATTTACTTAGGTCTAGACTTTGAGTTCATGCATCAATGTTTATGCATTTTTTAAGGGAGGGACTGTAGATTTTCAAAAAAGTTTATATTTTAAACTTTGCTGCAATATATACAACTGTCTAAACTATCACAGTCTTAGTTGTAATAATGACTAGATGTTTTGCTTTTACTTCGGTACTTTGATACCTTAGAGGGATCAAAATTATTTTCCCTTTTTCATTTGCAATTATTTAACTAAGTAGGAGTTTCAAACATGTTCATGTAGATCTATATCAATGATGCAGCATACCTTGATGCAATGCTGTGTGCTTCCATGTGCAGATTCAGTGTGTTATAAAAATGCTAAAAATGATTAAAACAGTCATATATAAAAATGGCATCAAGATGAAAATAAAAACCCAAAATTTTGTTACTTGGTTTTAAGAGACCATTAAAAAGAAATAAAGAATTTCATGGGGTTGTGAAAAAATCATTTTCGTACCATCACCTAAATTGTTTTATCTGGGATAATAATCAGATTAACAGAACCAGAGTAACAGAAGAAAATATCTGGAATTTACTATATGAATGTACATTTGAGGATCCATTTGAATGTGACTCAAAAAGACACTGAGCAGTTGAGGTTTATATGCCATTTTGGACAAAGGAGGAAGGGTATAGAGGTCTGGGGTTTCAAAGAGGAAGTAGGCAATTTACAGGTAAATAAGAAAAAGCGGAAAACTTGGCAAACTAATTCCTGCTAGGCAATCCAGAAGCAATGGGACAGAGGCCTCAATCCAGCTGAATAGCAACTAAACAGGTTTGCTTGTTTATTTGTTTGTTTGTTTTTAGCAGGGATTCTTACTTTCTATAATAATTAATTAAAATTCTAAGGTGAACATGTTAAGATTCCCTTCCCTGAAGCAGGCATTTTCATCTTATTCCCTTAGGTCAAGAATAGGAGAGGGCAAAAGTTCTTCCTGAGTCTTTTGTTTCTTAATAAGTAGCTTAAAATCAATAGCTCAAAAGGAACATTTTTGGGGTGGCACAACGTGTGTCCCCTTCAGTTGTGTTGATTAAGTTCATATGATGAATAAGTCCCACCATCTTTCATTCTATTCTACAAAGTCATGGCTCACTTGAAAATTTTGTGAGGAAGGATTCAATGTTCCAATATTGTACAAAAAGTATAGACACATTGCAGCCAGGCAGTGCTAGGTTTAAATCCTGCTATTTAATGCTCATATAACTTCAATTTCTGTGAATCTTAGTTTATTTTTTAATAAGATAGAGATAATGCTAATTCTTAGTCTGCTGTTAGAATTTAAAGGGGCAACATGCATAAATATCACAGTGCCTGGTTTATAGTAACTGCAGAATAAATTTCTTTTCTAACACTTTTCCTCTATTCAGAAACATGAATTATGTTTTTCAGAGATCTTATGAACAATTTAATAGCCCAGGATTTTTCTATCTTATCACTCCCTTTGCCCTCCAAAGTATACGATTATACTCTCTGACAGTCCTCAAGAAAGGACTGGGTTGTCTTCTGGATCTCCCTATCTAGTCTCTTACCTTTGTTTTTCTTATTCTTCTGTTTAGAATGATGACCTGTCAACCCAGACTTCTCAAGAAGCCCTCTCTAATCAACTGTACCCGGGATTAATTGCATCTGTATTTTAATTCTGTTCAACACCTCCTTCTATGGTTTTTATCATTATAAAATATCTTTTAGGCCCTGGCCGGTTGGCTCAGCGGTAGAGCGTCGGCCTGGCGTGCGGGGGACCCGGGTTCGATTCCCGGCCAGGGCACATAGGAGAAGCGCCCATTTGCTTCTCCACCCCCCCTTCCTTCATCTCTGTCTCTCTCTTCCCCTCACGCAGCCAAGGCTCCATTGGAGCAAAGATGGCTCGGGCGCTGGGGATGGCTCCTTGGCCTCTGCCCCAGGCGCTAGAGTGGCTCTGGTCACAGCGGAGCGACACCCCGGAGGGGCAGAACATTGCCCCCTGGTGGGCAGAGCATCGCCCCTGGTGGGCGTGCCGGGTGGATCCCGGTCGGGCGCATGCGGGAGTCTGTCTGACTGTCTCTCCCCGTTTCCAGCTTCAGAAAAATACAAAAAAAAAAAAATGTCTTTTAATCTAGATCTTGTGTCTTTGGATTTATACCCCTTTGAGGGCAAGGATTCAAGTTAACAGCATCTCTTCTGAGGAACTTTTTATTTTTTAAATATTTTATTTATTTATTTTAGACAGTGGAGAGAGAGAGAGAGAGAGAGAGAGAGAGAGAGAGAGAGAGAAGGAGCAGGAAGCATCAACTCCCGTATGTGCCTTGACCAGGCAAGCCCAGGGTTTCGAGCTGGTGACCTCAGCATTTCAGGTCAATACATTATCCACTGTGCCACCACAGGTCAGGCTTATTTGTCATTTGATAAGCTTAGTTCTTCAGGAGACAGAAAGGCAAATTAATTCAAGTACTAACAAAAGTAGGTCAGATAACCAAAATTTACAATTTAAAAAATTAAAATGAATGGCATAAGTGAAGTAAAAAGTAATATAAAAATGCAGAAAAAGAAAAATATACTCATTTGAGCATAAGTGAAGACAGTAAAAGGCCCATTCCTAGTAAGAACAAGTTTCAATCAAGGATAGAGCAGAAAACATCTAAGTAAAATACTTCTACTTTTTAAAAATCAACTTTGATTGCTCTTTGGTTTTTGGGTTTTTTTTAATGAAAGTGATTAGTGTGGTCTGACTCAAAATCATATTGCTTTGCACTCTCAAGTCTTTTTTGCAGAAAGAGACAAGGAAATGGTAGGCTGTGATATTTTTAAGGGAAAGAATTACATCCTTCCCTTAATTATGAATGAATATTGTACTTAGTTTATGATGCTTAAACTCCTCTGATCACAAATTGTGAGCAATGGGAATTTCAACACCACTTGGTAATCAATGTTGCAGACACCCTGTTGCTTATGAAAAAGTAACTGCCATTACCAGTGTAATCTGGCAAAGATTGTGAAAAGAAAGTCTTAGCACAAAGAATAAATCTGAAGAATTACTGTTTATCTTGAACATGGGGCATCTAGTTAAAGTGGCATAGAAACAAAAGCAGTTCATTTTGTATATTTTTTGGAATTGCAAGGTAGTCCAATAAATAAGGTTGAGACGTGGAACCATGCTTTGAATCTAGGAAGACTTTAAGATAAAATGAAGTTTATTTATTTAAAGAAGAAATAAATTTTCTTTTTTTTTCTTCCTTCTTTCCTTAAACAAGAGGAGGGGAGACAGAGAGACAGACTCCCACATGCTCCTTGACCGGCATCCGCCCAGCAACCCCATCTAGGGCGGATGCTCTGCCCATCTGGGTCCATGCTCGCAACCAAGTTATTTTTAGTACCTGAGGTGGAGGCTCCACCACCGTCCTCAGCATCTGGGGATGATACATTTGAACCAATTGAGCCAAGGTTGCAGGAGGGGAAGAGAGAGGGAAAGGAAAAGATGAGGGGTAGAGAAGTAGATGGTCACTTCTCCTGTGTGCCCTGACTGGCAATTGAACCCTGAACATCCACATACTAGGCCAACACTCTACCATTGAGCCAACTGGCCAGGGCCAGAAATTATTTTCTAAAGTATAATAACAGTCCAGAATATTCTAAAATAATAGAACTTGTTTAGAGAGTCTTTAGCAGAAACTCACAAGTCCTTTCTTGTTTTACAATAAAAATCACTCCAATAAATGTCTTTTGCAGAAATTATTTCTAAGGAGGGTGTATAAGTTTTCTGTTGCTACCACGAACGTAGAAACTTAAAACCATACAATTATTATCTTACAGTTGTGTAGCTTGGAAGTCTGACACAGGTCTCACCAGGCTGAAATCTGACAAAGGGCTGTATTCTTTCATGAGGGCTCTAACGGGATAATCAATTTCCTTGTTCATTCATGTTGTTGGCAGAATTCAGTTCCTTGTGGTTGTAGGACTCAGGTCTTCTTTTGCCTGTTGGTTGTCAGATCTCTCACATTTCAAAGCTCTCCTGCCATCTGCTTCCACTGTCCCATCCCTCTGGCCCCACTCTTTTAACTTCCCCTCGCACTTTTAAGAACTGTTGTGATTACATTGGGCCCACTGGAATAATCTAGAATTATCTCCCTATATCAAGGTCCTTAAAGTATTTTAAATCCCTTTAGCCAATTAACCTAATATATTTACAGGTTCTGAGGATTAGTGCATGAACAATGTTGGAGGCAAGAGAAAGTTATTCTGCCTACTTTCCACAGGGAGATAAAAAGATGCCTGATATCCCTCCCTTCTGTTTTTGTTTTTATTTTTTCTATTGCTAAGTGGACATTTCAGAAGCTCTATTGTTCACATGACTTGAGGAGATAAGTAAATGCATGGAATTATCTACTTGTGTTGTCAAGGGTGATCAATATGATGTTGAATTTTGATATGAAATCAGTTTCACCTTGTGTTTACAGTCCCAAAACTATAGTTGGGTTCATGTATATGGGGGGAGGAGAAAAAGGGAGGCGATGACATGGCTACTCTTCACAGTACTAATTCAGGATTTTACTTTCCTTTCTGAAAAATACTCTATAGCTGCAACAAATTGGGGGGAAAATATTACTTCAGATACAAACAACCAGTCTGTGAGTATATTTGTTTATGTGAGTGCACAGAGTGGGAATGGAAGCCAATGGAATTTGACAACTTAAGGTTCAGAAATAACATCATTTGGCGTAAGAAACTACTTCTGTTTGTTTTGTTTTTTTCTTTAAAGGCATTTTTTTTAATTTTTTTTAATTTATTTAATCATTTTAGAGAAGAGAAACAGAGAGAGAGACAGAGAGAAGGGGGGAGGAGCAGGAAGCATCAACTCCCATATGTGCCTTGACCAGGCAAGCCCAGGGTTTTGAACGGGCAACCTCAGTGTTCCAGGTCGGCGCTTTATCTACTGTGCCACCACAGGCCAGGCTACTTCTGTTTTTAAAAAGTAAAAATAACTTCATTTCCGTAGTTGAGAAGCAAATTACATATCTGACTGTATTTGTCTCCAAGATACAGCTTGACGTGTAGTGTGAATTGAATAATTACTTACATTTAAATTAGGAATGAATATTTATATTGATATTGAACCAGATGAGGGTTTGTTTGTTTTCCTAATTTTTGTACTGGAATTAGGTACTAAATAATGATGTAGTAAATAGCTAAGTCTGTCAAGGAAAGTAGTTTTTTATATGTGTGTGTTAATAGGCATTTATGGGAGAAATTTTGTTTTCTCTATAACAAAAGCAATTTTATCTTATTTACACAATGTTTATTAAGGAGTAAATAATTGTAAGGGATCATGCCTAGTTATGTCAAGGAAACCTATAGTTGTAAAATAGTTCTAGGAAGGAATTACACTAGTCTTAGAAAAAAAGTTTAGTACTTCAATGAGTATTTGGCAAAATATCATGTAAAATGAATCTTATTTCATCATATTAGAAATAGTTTCAGTAAACATAAATGTTACTCTTCAAATATTAGTGAGTAAAATAGGCTATATATATATATATATATATATATATATATATATATACACACACACACACATACACACCCAAAATCTAAATTTTATAGGTGCTTTGTATGAATCATCTAACAACAACAACAAAAAAATGTAAAAAGTCACAGGAACCCACTACATGCGTTATTTAAAACCTGAGCAATGTATCAATAGCTTTCTAGAACCATTATGTTAATGTAATTATTTGAATGGCTCATTTTGGGTTGTTCTCTTAGTGACAGAAAAAAATAATCTGGTTTAATAATTGAACTTCTAAAATCAAAAACAACCCTGGCCGGTTGGCTCAATGGTAGAGCGTCGGCCTGGCATGCAGGAGTCCCGGGTTCGATTCCCAGCCAGGGCACACAGGAGAAGCGCCCATCTGCTTCTCCACCCCTCCCCCTCTCCTTCCTCTCTGTCTCTCTCTTCCCCTCCCGCAGCCAAGGCTCCATTGAAGCAAAGTTGGCCCAGGCGCTGAGGATGGCTCTGTGGCCTCTGCCTCAGGCACTAGAATGGCAAACAAAACATAGGGGAATTTGTTGCCAGTTGATGTGCCTTGCAAGAAATATTAAAAGAAGTTCTTTAAAGATAAGGAAAATAATATGTCAGAAACTTGTATATATATAAAATAAGGAAAGGGTCAGAGAAGAAATAACTGAAGGTAAAAGAAACATTTTTTTTTAAATGAACGCTTTTATTTTTCTTATTCTTAATTTATTTAATAACAGTGACAATTTGTTTAAAAAGCTAATACCAACAATGTAGTCAATTATATATGCATAGGTATATACCACACACACACACACACACATATATATCTTTATATACTTTTATACCTCCATATGTATAGCTACTTAGATATATATGCTTATGTATAGTTGTATATAAGTGAAATGAATGACAGCAATGATACAAGGGATGGGGAGAAGAATTAAGATTTTTTAAATTTTTTAAAATTTATTCATTTTAGAGAGGAGAAAGAGTTAGAATGAGAGAGAGAGAGAGAGAGAGAGAGAGAGAGAGAGAGAAAGGGGGGAGGAGCAGGAAGCATCAACTCCCATATATGCCTTGACCAGGCAAGCCCAGGGTTTTGAACCGGTGGCCTCAGTGTTCCCGGTCAATGCTTTATCTACTGCACCACCACAGGTCAGGCAAGATTTTTTTTTTAATTAAGTGAGAAACAGGAAGCAGAAAGACAGACTCCCCACATGTGCCCCAATCCTTACCAGAATCCACCTGGTAAGCCCCCTACCTGGCAATACTCTGCCCATCTGAGATGTTGCTCCATTGCTCAGCAACTGAACTATTTTAGCACCTGAGACTGTGGAGCCATCTTCAGTGCCTGGAACCAACTTGCTCAAACCATTCAAGCCATGGGAAAGAGAAGAGAGAGAGAGAGAGAAAGAGAGAGAGAGAAGAAAGAGGGGGAGGGGTGGAGAATCAGATGGTTGCTTCTCCTGCGTGCCCTGACTAGGAATCAAACCTGAGACTTCCACATGCCAGGCCAACATTCTACCACTGAGCCAACCTGCTAGGGCCAGGATTATTTTGTAATGATAAGATACTCACACTACCCAATAAAGTGGTATATAGTTATTTTAAACTGAACTTGGAATAGCTTTAAATATATTGCAAACTCTAGGGCAAACACTAAAAAATGTTTTTAAAAAGTATAATTTATATGCTAAAAATACAGTCATATAAACTGTATCTTTAATAAACATAGATATTCCATTTTGATGAATATTTGTTTTTACAATTTTTTAAAAATTTATTGAGCTTTTTGTTATCACCAGAAAAATATTTGCTTAGCCATAGGTCATAAACATATCATACTGTTTTCTTTATGAAACTTCATATTTTTATTTTTTTACAATTATACTTACGAACCATCTTGTATTAATTTGTTTACAATCTAATGTTGGGTCGAGGTTGGTTTTTTTGCCATGCCTATTTAGAGGTTTTCTAGCAATATGAAATATGTTGAAGACTTTCTTTCTTCTTTGAACTTTTTTGTCATCTATACCAAAATAATATGTATACATATAGATTACTTCTGTACTCTCTGTTCTGTTCCATTGTTCTGTCTAGCTTTATGCCAAAATGACAATGTCTTAATTGCTGAATATTTGAAATAAGTCTTGAAATTGGGATATGTGAGCCCCTTAGCTTGATTCTTCTTTTACAGAATTGTTTTTTTTTGGGTTTTTTTTTGTTGTTTTTTGTTTTTTTTTTCTGAAGCTGGAAACAGGGAGAGACAGTCAGACAGACTCCCGCATGCGCCCAACTGGGATCCACCCGGCACGCCCACCAGGGGCAATGCTCTGCCCACCAGGGGGCGATGCTCTGCCCCTCCGGGGCGTCGCCACGTTGTGACCAGAGCCACTCCAGCGCCTGAGGCAGAGGCCACAGAGCCATCCCCAGCGCCCGGGCCATCTTTGCTCCAATGGAACCTTGGCTGCGGGAGGGGAAGAGAGAGACAGAGAGGAAAGCACGGCGGAGGGGTGGAGAAGCAAATGAGCACTTCTCCTGTGTGCCCTGGCTGGGAATCGAACCCGGGTCCTCCGCACGCTAGGCCGACGCTCTACCGCTGAGCCAACCGGCCAGGGCCCTACAGAATTGTTTTAACTGTTCTATGTCCTTGCATTTTCAAACAAATTTAAGACTTGATTTGCCAAATATTAAAAATTGATTGCAGGCATTTGACTGAGACTATACTGAATTTATGAATCACTTTAGAGAAAACGAATTTCTTAACAATATTGGCTTCTAATCCACAACATGGAATTGATGTCCACTTATCTAGATTTTTAAAATTCTTCTCATCAGTATTTACCAGTTTTCACTGTAGATTCTTGTAGCTTTTAGTTAAAATTATTACTAAACATTTTGTTGTTTGACATTATTTGAGAGTAGAATTTTATTTGAATTGATTTTTTAATGTTTTCCTGTATTGTAATTGATTTTTGTATATTGATCTTGCATCCTGTGACTTTGACATATTTATTACTTCTAGCATATAGTTTGTAATATAGATTCCTCAGGGTTTTCTACACAAAAGTTTTGTGAATATAGACCATTTTATTTCTTTCTTCTCAACCTATGTGCCACTTTTTTATTTTTTGGACAATTACAACATCCAGTAACATTAAATAAATATATTCAGAGTAACACTCCTGTTTTGTTCCCATTCTTAAGGAGAAAACATTAAAAAAATTATTTTTGAATATAATATTAATTATGAGATTTTCATAGATGCTATTAATCAATCAGATTGAGGAAGTGTCCCCCTACTCCTAATTTAAGTTTTCACCATGAACAAATGATAAAATGCATCGTGTGCTTTTTTATGTGTATTGAAATGTTCATTTGGTTTTATCTGTTATTCTGTAAGGAAGTAATTACATTGATTGATTTTTAAGTGTTAAACCAATTTATCTTTCTGAAATAAAGTTCTGTTTACTATGATTTATTATCTTTTTTAAAATTGATGAATTTATTCTTATTTGTTTTTATAACATTTGTATTATGCTCATAAGGGCTAATGTTTTAATTATTTTTCTTTTGGCTTTTGTCAGAATTTGGTATCAGTCTGTCTGACCTTTTATAATGAACTCAAGAGTGAGTTCACATTGGCAGTTTTCTGACAGAATTTCAAAAATTTGCATTATTTCTGTGTTAAATAATAGATAGATCAATGAATCCATTTGCAATGGCAATTTTCTTTGTGAGAATATATATTTTTTAATCATTTATGATTTATTGAATATTTTTATAGGTATTAAGGTTTTATATTTCTTATGTTCATTTTGATTAGTAAGATATTTTAGATAATCATTCCAATTTATTTCTAAGTTGACAAATTTATTGGCATAAAGTTGTAAAATTATATTTTATTATTTTAATTTGGTAGAATCTGTAGTGATATATTTCCTCTTTGTTATTCATAATTTGTTTTTTCTCTTTTCTCTTGATAATGTTCTCATGAATTTTATTTGGTTTTTAAAAAACTAAAATTTCAGACTCTATAAACATTTTCATGACCAGCCATTTGCTATTTAAATGGCTTCTTCTCTTGTTTTTACTTTTTACTTCCTTCTATTACATTTGAGTTCATTGTAATCTTTATTATTTGGATGAATCTTGTCTTTTTTTTCTAAAAATGATATTCAAATCTATAAATTTTTTTGATACCATTTCTGGCATTTATCCCACAAATTTTTATATGTTGTCCTTTTGTTATAATTCACTTACAGATAACTTTCTATGTTTTCTTGTTTTTCTCTTATATATTTTAGATACTAGTTCTTCAAAAAACACTTGTATACTTTGTGTATATCTTATTTTTATTGACTTCTATAAATAATTACATTTGTTCAGAGAACATATGCCCTAAGACTTTAAACTTTTTAAATGTATTGACATTTGTTTTATGAGTCAGCATTTTTGTAGTCTTATACACTTGGTGACCAGCTGATATAAATGGCAATGTTCATATTGCATATCATTCATTAGTATTAAAAGGGTGGCTCAGTGGATAGATAATTGGCCCAGCATATGAACATCCTGGGTTCGATTGCTGGTCAGGGCACACAGATGAAGCAACCATGTGCTTCTCCCCCCTTTCTCCCTTTTTCCCTCCTGCAGTCAGTGGCTCGATTGGTTTGAGTGTGGCCCCAGGCACTGAGGATAGCTTGGTTGGTCTGAGCATGTCAGCTTCAGGTGCTAAAAATAGTTCAGTACTCAAGCATTGGCCCCAGATAGGGTTGCCGGGTAGATCCTGGTTGGGGTGCATGTGAGAGTCTGCCTCACTATCTCCCCTCATCTCACCCGAAATAAATAAATAGAGAGAGAGAGAGAGAGAGAGAGAGAGAGAGAGAGAAAGATATATTTCTAAGTGTTCCTTCATGCAGCACCTGTTTATGCATCTTTTCATTTTTAAGCAATGTGTCTATTATCTTCTATGTCCGAGGGGGTTTTGACATATCTGACCTGACCTCTAGATATTTTAGAACATATAGTCCTTTTTCATGCTTAAATTTTGTTCTGTTTCTGGCTTCTCATATTTTTTCAGAGACCTACTTTGATGCAGTTTCATTCTTATGCAGCTCACTTGTGAGTGATTAATATCAAATTTGTCTAGTCAAAAATTGCTCTCAGAAGACTGTATTATAATCATAATTATAACAATTTTAAATACTATGTAAAAAAACTCCCTGTGCTGAGATGTTGAGTCAAGCAGCACAGCTCTTAAATTTAAGCCAAAATGGCTCATCATTATCTTGAAACTATAATTTCAAATTTTGAAATCTTCTAATAATGATTTTGGCTGATGCAGCTGACTACTGTTGGTAACTCCTTATATCCATGTACATATGCAATTCTAAACTTCTCTTGCACTTAAATTGGAGACTAATTTTAGCCAATGTGATGTGAGAGAAGAGACTTTGGGGCCAAGGTAATTAATTATATGGCTTACCTTCTCCACCTTCTCTTCACTTTTTAGGCCTGGCAAGGTATCACAGGTCAATTCAATGTCTGCAATCCAGCCAACTACAAAGTGAATGCGGCCCTGGCTTGTATAACCCACAATACAATTGTGACAACAATAACACATTGGCTTCTTTTTTGTTAAGTCAATGAGGTTGCATGAAATATACAACTAAGTTTCAAGGGTGTTTTATCATATTCTATTTGGAAATTTCCTTACTTCCATAATGCTGTCTTCCACAGTTAAAAAATATAGCAACTAAGCTTTGTAAAATACATTTTTCTATCTATGAGTTAGTTATAAACTATTATATACAAAGGTAATATATTTTTTGCCTGACCTGTGGTGGCATAGTGGATAAAGCGTCGACGTGGAATGCTTAGGTCGCAGATTTGAAACCCTGCACTGTGAGGTCAAGGCACATATGGGAGTTGATGCTTCCTGCTCTTCCCCCTGCCTCTCTCTCCCACCCTCCCCCCTCTGTAAAATTAATAAATAAATAATAAATATTAAAAAGGTAATATATTTTTAAAATATACCAAATATTATACATGTTCAATAAGTGTTAAAAATTATTTATTTTATATGCCCAAGAACTGAAACTTTGATTTATTTATTTTTATTTTTTCTTCTTTTCCAAGTGAGAGAAGGCGTGATAGAGAGACAGAGTCCCACATGTGCCTTGACCAGGATCAACCTGGCAATCCCATTTGGGGCCAATGCTCTGCCCATCTGGAACCATGATCCTAACTGAACTATTTTTGGTGCCTCAGGTGGAGGCTCCACAGAACCATCCTCAGTGCCCAGGGCCTATGCACTCGAACCAATTGAGCCATGGCCGTGAGAGGGGAAGAGAGAGAAATAGAGAGGAAGGGGAGAGGTAGAGAAGCAGATGGGCACTTCTCCTGTGTGCCCTGACTGGGAATTGAACCCAGGACAAACACACGCTGGGCTGACGCCCTAACACTGAGCAAACCAGCCAGGGCTGGCTTTGATTTATATAAATCAAATTTCCATAGAGTAAATTGAATATCCAAATGAATTTTTCAAATGAGGGGTTCTCAAAATGCAGTTTACAGCATCAGCAGCAGCAACAAATTTGTTAGAAATGCAAATTTTCAAGCCCATCCCATATTCTTGTATTGTAATAAGCCCCCCAGTTGGTTCTGATGCATGCTAATGTTTGAGAGCCTTTCATGTAAATCTGTACTGTCCAGGACAGCAGACATCAGCCACATGTGACTATTGAATACTTGAAATGTGGCTTGTCCTATTGGAATATGCTGAAAGTGTAGTACTATGCAAATAGTTTTTCAAAGGCTAGCTCAAAAGTACAATGGAAAATATGTCATTAATGAATGTTAATATTGATTAAATGTTCACATAATATTTTAGATGTATTGGGATAAAAGGAATAGATTATTACAATTAATTTCACCTGTATTTTATTTTTTTAACGTGAATACTTGAAAATTTTAAGTTTTATGTGTGGCTTGGGTTTGCATTTTCTTACTATTTTATTACTATTGGTCAGGACTACTCTGGAAAATTCAAGCTCTCCAAATGCCTTATGATCCTGTAAGTGTAAAACATACTTCTCTCATTATTAATACCCACACTAAAGAATCATTTCAATTCTTGATTTCCTTTTTTTTTTTTAGAAAATTAAATTTAATGGGATGATGTTGGCTAATAAGAGTATATAGGATTGCCTGACTAGGCGGTGGTGCAGTGGATAGAGCGTCGGACTGGGATATGGAGGACCCAGGTTCAAGACCCTGAGGTCGCCAGCTTGAGTGCGGTCTCATCTGGTTTGAGCAAAGTTCATCGGCTTGAATCCAAGGTCGCTGGCTCGAGCAAGGGGTTACTTGGTCTGCTGAAGGCCCGTGGTCAAGGCACATATGAGAAAGCAATCAGTGAACAACTAAGGTGTCACAATAAAAAAAACTTGATGATTGATGCTTCTTATCTCTCTCCATTTCCATCTGTCTGTCCCTGTCTCTCTCTCTCTCTCTCTCTCTCTCTCTCTCTCTGACTCTGTCTCTGAAAAAAAAGAGTATATAGGATTTAGTAAACATCTCCATGGCATTTGAATTGTCGATTGTGTTGTGTACCCATCACCCAAAGTCAAGTTATTTTCCATCACCGTATATTTGTCCCTCTTTCTTTCCCCCACCTGTCTCCCTTACAACCCCCTCCCCCAGGTAACCACTTCACTTTTATTTATGTCCATGAGTCTCAGTTTTATATCCCACCTATGTGTGAAATCATATATATTTTTAGCTTTTTCTGATTTACTTAGTATAATGTTCTCAGTGTCTATCCATGTTGTCATAAATGTCAATATGTCATCATTTCTTGATTTCTATCTGCCTGCATAGGTTCAACTACTGAGTGACTGTCTTCTAAACCTGATATATCTTAGCTTATTCTTCAGTATTCTATAGCTAGATGCTATATGTGAACTTCATTAAACTAAATCCTAAATAAGTTTTATTAATTTAAATATAAGGATGTTGGTATATTTTAACTAAATTCATATCTCACGTTGTCATACACTGATTGTATTCATACTTTGTCCCAATCATTATGACATAACATTGACATGTGAAGCATGTAAAAACAGTTAAGATTTATTGAGATATAATTTATCAAGATATAATTGAAATATAACATGGTTAGGGTATACAATGAGGTGATTTGATATTGCAAAATGATTTTGTGATGAGAGTATTTCAGATCCACTCACTTGGCAATTTTTGAATGTTTTATGTAGTATTGTTAGCTATAATCAATATGGTGTACATTAGATCTCCAGGCCTTATAAATCTTTTAATTGGAAATTTGCACACCTTGACCCATATCTTTGCATCTATCTCACTCTTAGACCTTGGTAACCACCATTCTACTCTCTATTTCTATGAGTTTTGCTTTTTGGTAGTTTGTCAAATGCTCTTTCTGCATATGTTGAGGTAAGGTCATCTGATTTTTATCATTAATATTATTAATGTCACATACCATATTTATTAATGTATGTATGTTGAATCATCCTTGTATCCCAGGGATAAATCCCACTTGATCATGGGGTATGATCTTTTTAATATGTTGTTGAATTTGAATTGGTGTTATTTTGTTGAGAGTTTTAAGATCTATATTCATCAGGGATATTGGTCTATAGTTTCTTTTCTTGTAGTATTTTTATCTGGCTTTGATATCAAGAAAATGCTAACACCATAAAATGAGATGGAGTGTTTTTTCTCTTCAATTTTTTTAAAGACTTTGAGAATGATTGGCATTAATTCTTCTTTAGATAGTTGGGAAAATTCACCAGTCAGATAATCTGGATTTGAGCTTTTCTGTGTTGGGATGTTTTTGATAACTGATTTAATCACCTTACTTGTTATTGCTATGGTCACATTTTCTATTTACTTGCAATTTCAATCTTGGTAGGTTGTATTTTTCTAAGAATGTATCTATTTTTTATAGGTTGTCCTATATGTTAACACACAGTTGTTCATAGTAGTCTCTTGTCATGCTATGTATTTCTATGGTATAATTTGAAATGTCTTTTCTTTCATTTTTGACTATTTATTTGAGTCCTCTCTCTTTTTTACTTAATCTTATTAAAGGTCATCAGTTTTGTTTATCTTTTCTAAAACTAGCTCTTAGTTTTGTTGGTCTTTTTTATTGTTTTTCTGTTCTCTATTCTTTCCTAGCCTACAAAGTCTTTGGTGAGCAATTCATTGATTACCTTATAAGGTTCCCTTGTATAAGAGAAATTTCTTTCTCTCTTTGCTGATTTTAGAATTCTCTCTCTAGCCCTGCTTGGATAGTTTCATTGGTTAGAGCATTGACCCAAAGTGCAGAGGTTTCCAGTTTGATCTCTGGTCAGGGCACATACAAGATTAATGTTCCTGTCTTTCCTTTCCTTTCTTCTTTCTAAATCAGTAAGATAAACATTTTTAAAAAGTTAGAATTCTCTCTTGTTTTTGCTTTTAAATAGTTTTGTTATTTTGTGCTTTGGATAAACTGGTTCTGTATTGAAATTTTGGGATCCCTCTTTAGCTTCATGAACTTAGATATCCAAAACTGTCCCAAGGTTTGAAAATTCTTCAGCCATTATTTTTAAAATAAGCTTTCTAAGCCTTCCTCCTCTACAAAGATATGTACATTGTACTACAAAGATATGTACACACACATATACATGTAATATATATATATGTATATATGTGTGTGCATGTGTGTGTGTGTGTGTGTATATATATATATATATATATATATATAAAATGGTGTTCCATAAGTCCTACAGATCCCTTTATTCCTTTTCATTCTTTGTTAGCTTGCTGATTCTTTCTTCTGTTTATCCAAGTATGCTGTTGAAGCTCTCTAGTGAATTCTTCAGTTCAGTCATTATGTTTTCTAGTTCCAAATTTTCTCTTTGGATCTTTTCTTGTATTTTCTTTTTCTTTGTTGAAGTTATCATATTGTTCATGTATTGTTTGCCTTATATTCTAAAACTGATGATCTGTATTATCTTATAGCTTTCTCAGCACTTTTAGAAAAAAATGCTGTGAATATTTTGTTGAACCATTCCTGGATCTCCATTTCTTTGGGGCCAGGTACTGGAAGTTTACTATATTCATTTTATGGGGTCATAATTCCCTGATTATTGTTAATCTCTATAGCCTTTTGTAGGTGTCTGCACATTTAAAAAAAGCAATCTCCTCTTCCAGACTTTATAGACTGACATTGATAAGGAAAGATTTTAACTTGTGGGTGAGGTCATGCCAGTGTGCTATAATACCTGCTGTAGTGATACAAGGTGCCAAATGTGACACATGGTGGCTCCTGATCTGTGTGGAGGGTGATTTATTTTCAGCTCAGACTACTGGGGTCCACTGCATCTACAAATTTGTGGGTCTTGACAAGTGCTGTTGGGGGCACACAATAACTGCAACAATTGTTGGGGTATCTAGATCCTGTAGCTAGGGATGAGGACAGGCAAGGTTGTGACTGCAGCTGGTGGTATACACACATTCAGCTGCAGTGTTCACTGTAGCAGCAGGAGCCAGTGGCAGATACATGCATAGTATTAGGGACTAGCATAGGCAGCATGGGCTGGGGCCAACTATGGGTTCACTAACAGTTGGAGCTCTGGCTGTCAGTATGCTCTCCTGCGGTGTGTACACTGCAGTTGAGACTGATGGCATCAGGCTGGTGTCCCACAGGTGCACAGCTAGAATGGTTAGCGCTCTAACCACTGTGAGTATGTGCACAGTGGTGGAGGTTCATCTTGGGAGTTGTAGGCTGGTGTTTCATACTTTTGCAGCCCCAGAAGCCTAAGCTGGCTGTTGATGCATGTACTGGATTCTGGCAGGGTCATGGGGGACAGAGTAGTGGAGAAAGACTCAGGCAACTGACATCTTGTGCTCATTTAGCTGCAGGGGCCTGAGCTGGCTGTTGTTATAATTACTTCGGCTCCTAGGGTTTTGTGGGGGTGGAGAGAGGAGGGAGCCAGTGTGGACTCAATAGCTGGCATCCAAAGCATAGATACCTGTGGGGCTAAAGCTAGTGAAATCTTCAGGGCGTCCTTGGCAGCTGTGCTAGCTGGTGGTTTCTTCAGTGGTGAAATCTGATGAGTTTATCTACAGAGCTGGTCTCTGTGAACTGCAATCACTTTTCTTCATGGCTGTTATTAATAGGCTTTGCTTTTCTTTCTTGTCCCTAGCTGTCTTTATACATTTCAGCATTGCCAGTCTGGATGGAATCAACTCAACGTGGGACCTTTGGTACCCTGAAAAGCTGGAGAAGCTCTTCCTTTCCTGCTGAGGAAACTCTTTTTTCTAGTTGGGAAGTTCTCTCTTGACAACTAACAGTTCTGGTGTGGGGGAAGGGATGATGCAGGCAAAACAAAGCTGTCTTCCTTTTCTTCTTGTGTGATTATCCTCAGCTTTTTTGTTCCACTATGTAACTAAAAATTTTTAATAGGACTCTAGAGCTCTCCAAGAGCTGTTTTTGTTTGTGGATCGCTGTCTGATCACTGAGTTTTGTGACAAGAGGGAGAGGCAGTGGTCTCCTATATTGCTGTTTTGTTCTGCTGTGATAGCATTTTTAAAAAAGTGTTTTCAAGATGGTTCTGTTTTTTCAAGATTTGTCAAATGCCCATGATCATGCTTTTATGATTGCTGCAATTGATTTTAAAAAAACCTTCCTGAAATGTGTACAACAAAACTCATAAGGATTAAACTTAAAACTTTGAAAAAGAAGGATTTTGTCATTTACCTTTAGCAAGGAATAATTCAGATTGTCAAAGATACAAGAGTTTGTCAGTTATAGTAATGAGTTATTTTCTTTTCTTTTCTTTTTTCTTCTTTTCCCAAGTGAGAGCAGAGAAGATAGACAGACTCCTGCATGTGCCCAAACAGAGATCCACCCAGTGACCCCCATCTGAAGCCAGTGTTTTGCCCATCTGGGGCCATGCTCTCAGTGTAGCTATTTCTAGTGCCTCCGGCCGAGGCTCCATGGAACCATCCTCAGGGCCTGGCCCATGTGCTCAAAACAATCAAGTCTCATGACTGGGGAAGAGAAGGCAGAGGAAAAGGAAGAAAAAAAAGATGGTAGCTTCTCCTGTGTGTCCTGACCAGGAATTGAACCCAGGACATTCACACACCTAGCCGATACTCTATTACTGAGGCAACAGGTCAGGACATAAAGCATTTTCTTAAATCACTGTGCCACTTAAGGTCCAAACATTTTTTATTTGTTTTTCTTGTGAAAGAGTTTAGGTTTATAGCATAAGAACTATAGAAGAAAAGGTGAAGGATCTAAAAAGAGACAAATAAATACCAATAGATGACCTAAATTTTTGTTAAAGATTCACAGATGAATCAGATTCCAGTAACTCGACCAGCATTTTTCTCAGAAAACAAGGTAATACAATGGACATTTATTTTCTAGAAATTTTTATTAACTTTATTGGGGTGACATTGGTTATAGAATTATATATGCTTTAGGCATACAAGTCTATAATACATCATCTGTATATTGCATTGTGTGTTCACCACCCCAAGTCAAGTCTCCAAAGCAATCCTCACAGTGCTATGTTACAAACTACAGAAATTGAATTTCAGTTAAATTGCTACCTGAATAAAAAGAAACTATTATCAGAATTTGAATTAGGGTGTCCCGTACCTCATATTTCACTATTGAACACCTCACTAGCCCTATTTCCCTGCTTTTTTTTTTTTTTTTTGCATCATTCTTCTAAGTTACAGGAAGTCAGTGAGGGTTGAACACAAATAGTGAAAAAGATCAATTTAACATTAAAATACTAGATTTTCATGCCTCTTAATTAATTAATGGTCCCAATGCTGGTATCATTTATTTCAGTTTTTATTGCCTTCACCAGTGGTTACTGATCAAGTGTCTTCTTTCATCTGGACATAAAGCCACAGTGAATAGTTTCATAGTTATCTCCTGAAGACATACACACACATACACAAGCCTGTATGTTTAAACACTCATTGTTCTCCTTTTTATGTAGTACAGACAGAGCTCTGTTCACATATTCTTGTGATGTTTACACCCAGGGGGAAAAATAGAGAAGTAGATATGAGGAAAATAACAAAATTGAATAATTGTCAAAGCTCAAACATATATAATTATATTCCCCTGGTGTCATGATAGTATAAATGAAAATCTCCCAAATGCTATCTCTAACATTTCAACTTCAGTTTATTACTTTAAATCTCATTTTTATTTTTTGAGTTTGCTCCTTTTTGAATGCTGAAGTAAAATTTCTTCATTCCCCTATCTTCATTAAGTATATTGATATCACAGAGAGAATCTATTTTGCCTAATAGTGAAATTCTTATATATCTGGGAATGTTTAGCAATTAATGAATCAGAGGAAGAATAAGTCATTAAATATATATTACATTATGATCAATAGCTAGAACCTATATCTAAGTTTTTCTTTTGCTATTTATATATCCTTGGGTAATTACTTAAGTCTCTTAGTTCTAGTTTCCTCATGTGTAAAATGAAGAAAAATAATCCCTTCCATTAGGGTTACTTTGAATATTAAATAAATTAATGCTTGTTAGGCACTTTGCTCAATTCCTGACACAAACTTGATAAATGTCAACTTAATTTTCTTTTTATTTCTTTTTTTTTAATAAATTTTTATTAATGGTAATGGGATGACATTAATAAATCAGGGTACATATATTCAAAGAAAACATGTCTAGGTTATTTTGTCATTAAATTATGCTGCATACCCCTCGCCCAAAGTCAGATTGTCCTCCGTCACCCTCTATCTAGTTCTCTGTGCCCTTCCCCCTAACTCTCTCCCTCCCTCCCTCCCATGTCCTCCCTCCCCCCACCCCTGGTAACCACCACACTCTTGTCCATGTCTCTTAGTCTCATTTCTATGTTCCACCAATGTATGGAATCATGTAATTCTTGTTTTTTTCTGATTTACTTATTTCACTCCTTATAATGTTATCAAGATCCCACCATTTTGCTGTAAATGATCCGATGTCATCATTTCTTATGGCTGAGTAGTATTCCATAGTGTATATGTGCCACATCTTCTTTATCCAGTCTTCAATTGAAGGGCTTTTTGGTTGTTTCCATGTCTTGGCCACTGTGAACAGTGCTGCAATGAACATGGGGCTACATGTGTCTTCACGTATCAATGTTTCTGAGGTTTTGGGGTATATACCCAGTAGAGGGATTGCTGGGTCATAAGGTAGTTCTATTTGCAGTTTTCTGAGGAACCACCATACTTTCCTCCATAATGGTTGTACTACTTTACAGTCCCACCAACAGTGAATGAGGGTTCCTTTTTCTCCACAGCCTCTCCAACATTTGCTATTACCCGTCTTGTTGATAATAGCTAATCTAACAGGGGTGAGGTGGTATCACATTGTAGTTTTGATTTGCATTTCTCTAATAACTAATGAAGCTGAGCATCTTTTCATATATCTGTTGGCCATTTGTATCTCTTCCTGGGAGAAGTGTCTGTTCATGTCTTCTTCCCATTTTTTTATTGGATTGCTTGTTTGTTTGTTGTTGAGTTTTATGAGTTCTTTGTAAATTTTGGATATTAAGCCCTTATCTGAGCTGTTGTTTGAAAATATCATTTCCCATTTAGTTGGCTGTCTGTTTATTTTTATATCAGTTTCTCTTGCTGAGCAAAAACTTTTTATTCTGATGTAGTCCCATTCATTTATCTTTGCCTTCACTTCTCTTGCCATTGGAGTCAAGTTCATAAAATGTTCTTTAAAACTCAGGTCCATGATTTTAGTACCTATGTCTTCTTCTATGTACTTTATTGTTTCAGGTCTTATATTTAGGTCTTTGATCCATTTTGAATTAATTTTAGTACACGGGGACAGGCTGTAGTCGAGTTTCATTCTTTTGCATGTGGCTTTCCAGTTTCCCCAACACCATTTGTTGAAGAGGCTTTCTTTTCTCCATTGTGTGTTGTTGGCCCCTTTATCAAAGATTATTTGACCATATATATGTGGTTTTATTTCTGGGCTTTCTATTCTGTTCCATTGGTCTGAGTGTCTATTTTTCTGCCAATACCATGCTGTTTTGATTATCGTGGCCCTATAATATAGTTTAAAGTCAGGTATTGTAATGCCCCCAGCTTCATTCTTTTTCCTTAGGATTGTTTTGGCTATTCGGGGTTTTTTATAGTTCCATATAAATCTGATGATTTTTTGTTCCATTTCTTTAAAAAATCTCATAGGGATTTTGATGGGAATTGCATTAAATTTGTATATTGCTTTGGGTAATATGGCCATTTTGATTATATTTATTCTTCCTATCCAAGAACAAGGAATATTTTTCCATCTCATTGTATCTTTTTCGACTTCCCTTAACAATGCTTTGTAATTTTCATTATATAGGTCCTTTACGTTCTTTGTTATGTTTATTCCTAGGTATTTTATTTTTTTTGTTGCAATCATGAAGGGGATTATTTTTTTGAGTTTGTTTTCTAATATTTCATTGTTGGCATATAGAAAGGCTATGGACTTTTGTATATTAATTTTGTATCCTGCGACCTTACTGTATTGGTTTATTGTTTCTAATAATCTTTTTGTGGAGTCCTTCGAGTTTTCGATGTATAGGATCATATCATCAGCAAAAAGTGATACCTTTACTTCTTCTTTTCCGATATGGATGCCTTTTATTTCTTTGTCTTGTTTGATTGCTCTGGTCAGAACTTCTAGCACCACGTTAAATAAGAGTGGAGAGAGTGGACAACCCTGTCTTGTTCCTGATTTAAGGTAGAAAGTCCTCAGTTTTATGCCGTTTAATAGGATGTTGGCTGATGGTTTATCATATATGGCCTTTATCATGTTGAGATATTTTCCTTCTATACCCATTTTGTTGAGAGTCTTAAACATAAAATTGTGTTGTATTTTATCAAAAGCCTTTTCTGCATCTATTGATAAGATCATGTGGTTTTTGTTCTTTGTTTTGTTGATATGGTGTATTACGTTAACCGTTTTGCGTATGTTGAACCATCCTTGAGATTCTGGGATGAATCCCACTTGATCATGATGTATTATTTTTTTAATATGTTGTTGTATTCGGTTTGCCAGTATTTTGTTTAGTATTTTAGCATCCTGTATTCATTAGAGATATTGGTCTGTAGTTTTCTTTCTTTGTGCCATCCTTGCCAGGTTTTGGTATGAGGGTTATGTTGGCCTCATAAAATGTGTTTGGAAGTATTGCTTCTTCTTCAATTTTTTGGAAGACTTTGAGTAGAATAGGAACCAAGTCTTCTTTGAATGTTTGATAGAATTCACTAGTATAACCATCTGGGCCTGGACTTTTATTTTTGGGGAGGTTTTTAATAGTTTTTTCTATTTCCTCCCTGCTGATTGGTCTGTTTAGGCTTTCTGCTTCTTCATGACTCAGTCTAGGAAGGTTGTATTGTTCTAGGAATTTATCCATTTCTTCTAGATTGTTGTATTTGGTGGCATATAATTTTTCATAATATTCTACAATAATTCTTTGTATATCTATGATGTCTGTGGTGATCTCTCCTCTTTCATTTTGGATTTTATTTATTTGAGTCCTGTGCCTTTTTTCCTTGGTAAGTCTTGCCAAGGGTTTGTCAATTTTGTTGATCTTTTCAAAGAACCAGCTCCTTGTTTTATTGATTTTTTCTATAGTTTTTCTGTTCTCTATTTCATTTATTTCTGCTCTGATTTTTATTATCTCCTTTCTTCGGCTGGTTTTGGGTTGTCTTTGTTCTTCTTTTTCTAGTTCCTTAAGGTGTGAGGTTAAGTGGTTTACTTCGGCTCTCTCTTGTTTGTTCATATAGGTCTGAAGTGATATGAGCTTTCCTCTTATTACTGCTTTTGCTGCATCCCAGAGATTCTGATATGTCGTATTTTCATTTTCATTTGTCTGTATATATCTTTTGATCTCTGCGCTTATTTCTTCTTTGACCCATTCATTTTTTAGAAGTATGTTGTTTAGTTTCCACATTTTTGTGGGTTTTTCCCCCTCTTTTTTGCATTTGAATTCTAGTTTCAAGGCTTTATGATCAGAAAATATGCTTGGTACAAATTCAATTTTTCTAAATTTGCTGATATTGTCTTTGTGGCCCAACATATGGTCAATTCTTGAGAATGTTCCATGTACACTAGAGAAAAATGTATACTCTGTCGCTTTGGGATGAAGTGTCCTGTAGATGTCTATCATATCCAGGTGTTCTAGTATTTCGTTTAAGGCCACTATATCTTTATTGATTCTCTGTTTGGATGACCGATCTAGAGCCATCAGCGGTGTATTGAGGTCACCAAGTATGATTGTATTTTTGTTAGTTTTTGTTTTAAGGTCAATAAGTAGCTGTCTTATATATTTTGGTGCTCCTTGGTTTGGTGCATATATATTAAGGATTGTTATGTCTTCTTGATTCAACTTCCCCTTAATCATTATGAAATGACCATTTTTGTCTCTGAGTACTTTTTCTGTCTTGTAGTCAGCATTATTAGATATGAGTATTGCTACAGCCTGCTTTTTTTTGGGTGTTGTTTGCTTGGAGTATTGTTTTCCAGCCTTTCACTTTGAATTTGTTTTTATCCTTGTTGCTTAGATGTGTTTCTTGTAGGCAGCATATAGTTGGATTTTCTTTTTTAATCCATTCTGCTACTCTGTGTCTTTTTATTGGTGAGTTTAATCCATTTACATTTAGTGTAATTATTGACACTTGTGGGTTCCCTACTGCCATTTTATAAATTGCTTTCTGTTAGTTTTGTATCTAGTTTGATTCTTCTCTTTTGTTTTTCTATCATTTGTTTTTGTTTGTTTGTGTTCCATACTTCTTTCCTCTGTTGCTACCTTTTTTAAGTCCAGTGTTTTTGTGGTGGTTTTTTCAAGGGTGGTTACCATTAAGTAATGAAAGGGTACCTACCATATTCATTGTAGTACCCTATCTTATAAGTATTTCTGCACTTCATCGTCCTTTGCTACTGTTAATCTCCATCCTCTCCCCCCTTTTTTTCCTTTGTTGTCACAGTTTAAGTTTGGTTTTATTGTGTTCTTGGTGGAGCTGTTACTTGGGGTGTTGTTTTCTTTTGTTCTTTGAATCTGGTTGGAAAACCCCCCTTAGTATTTCCTGGAGTGGGGGCTTCCGATCTGATAAATTCTCTCATCTTTTCTGTATTTGTGAATGTTTTTATATCTCCTTCATACTTGAAGGATAGCTTTGATGGGTATAGTATTCTTGGCTGAAAGTTCCTCTCTTTCAGGGCTTTAAATATTGGGGTCCACTCTCTTCTAGCTTGTAGAGTTTCTGCTGAAAAATCTGATAATCTAATAGGCCTTCCTTTATATGTTGTACTCTTCTTTTCCCTGGCTGCCTTGAGAATTTTTTCTTTGTCATTGGTTTGTGTCATCTTTATTATGATGTGCCTTGGAGTGGGTTTGTTGGGGTTAAGAAAACTCGGTGTTCTGTTTGCTTCTTGAATTTGAGGCTTTAGTTCTTTCCACAGGCTTGGGAAGTTCTCGTCTATTATTTGTTTGAGTATATTCTCCATTCCATTTTCTTTCTCTTTCTTCCTCTGATATATCTATTATTCTTATGTTATTCTTTCTGATGGAGTCAGACAATTCCTGTAGGGCTTTCTCGTTTTTTATTATTTTTGAGTCTCTTTCTTCTTCTCTCTGTTGTGCCTCAAGTTGTTTGTCTTCTATTTCACTAATCCTATCCTCAATCTGGGCTGTTCTGTTAGCTAAGCTTCTTACCTCGTTTTTCAGCTCGTGAATTGAGTTTTTCACTTCTGTTTGATTTGTTTTAATAGTTTCGATTTCCTTGGTAATATATTCTTTGTGTTCATTGAGTTGTTTTCTGATCTCCCTATATTGCCTTTCTGTGTTTTCTTGTATATCTCTGAGTATTTTTAAGATTTCTATTTTAAATTCTCTGTCATTTAGCTCCAAGGCTTCCAATATGTTAAGTCTTTTCTCCATAGATTTTTCCACATCTATTTGTGTTACCTCTCTTTCTTTTGTATCCATAATATTCGATTTCCTCTTTCTTATCGGCATCTGAGGGTGGTCTTGTTGATAGCACTAATTAGAATTAATAAAGAGTAAAAAGTAAAAAAAAAAATAATAAAAAAAGGTAAAATACCCCACAAAAAAAACAGTAATAATTTATTATTTCCCCCTTTTTTTCTTTCTTCTCTTTCCCTCCTCTCCCCTCCTCAGGGAAATATCGTGCCTATAATGCAGGGCCTGATTTGGGGTGAAGAGTTCAAGGGGCAAAAAAAAGGGAGTAGGGACCTACTAAATGCAAAAAAAAAAAAAAAAGAAGAAAATCTTAGACAAGCATAAGATGATTTGCTTGTAAGTGATGGTCAACTAAGAGATATAATGAGAGGGATAAGAGGAAACCAGAAAAAAGGACCAAAAAAGAATAATAAAGAAGAGAAAAAATAAAAATAATAAGTAAAAATCTGTTGTATTAAGTGGAGCGAAGACTAAATACAATGGAGACCTTGGGTTGGGAGGACCCAAAATGCCACAAAAATAAACAAACAAGAAAAAAAACAAAAACAAAAGCGAAAAAGAAAAATAAAGCCAAAAAAAGCCTTGAGTCCCAAAGTAACTAATTTGTTCGTGATTGAGGATTAAATGGGAGGAAAGTACAATGAGAGAAGAAAAAACGAATAGAAAGGAAAAAATAAGAAAAAGAGAAAAACGAAGGAAGAAATAAAAAGGAAGAGAAAAAAACAAAATAAAGCAAATAAAAAAAAAACAAAAGAGGAGAGAGTGAGAGTTAAGTGTTTTGGAGTATAACCTTAAAGGAGGGTGAGGATGAAGAAGAGAAATAATGTAACAGTCATGGGTAGTGTAGTTCAAGAAAAGGGAAGCATAAGATGGGTAGAGAATAGAAGGACCGAGGTGGAGGAAATAAAGGCAATAAGATAGAAGAAACAAACAACAACAAAAAAAAAATTAGTGGAACAAGTTGTAAAGTCTGTGGATTTTTCTTGATTTTGAGAGGTTAACTTCTTCCTTTTTCTTTTCTCTCCCTCTTCCTGGTCGGTGACTCTGTACCCCAGGCTCTGCCCCTGTGTCACACTTAGGTAGGGATTTGCAGTTGATGGGATTCTATGGCAATGTCATATAATTGGCTTTAGTCTTGCTGGTAGTCAAGGCTTGTTGGCGTTTGCAGGGTCCAACGATGAGAGAGTTTGCTTTCCTGGATTCTCTCTCCTAGTCCCCCCTTCTGAATTAGCAGCCTGGTGATCCAGCTATAAGGCTGCAACTGCTTCTGCCTGGGGAGTAAGAGGCTCAAAGAGCTGGGAAATCCTCACTCTATCCCCACTCAGTGCAAGGCTTTGGGAAAGGCTCTGGAGTCAGGGCCTCCAGTGTAATCAGGCGGGGGTGGGAGTCAATTGTTGTCAAGGTGACTGTTCAGCGCCTAGCATTTCAGTTGGACCTCTCAACCCAGGCTTTCCACACTTTGTAGCCTGTTTTGGCTGGGAAGAAGAGGCACTAGTCTCTGCTTGCGACTAGTGTAGTATAGATCTTATTATCTGCCAAGTCCCTCTTGTTAGCGTTTATCCCTGAATATGGAGGCTCTATCAATCAGAAGTTGCCCCCACCCCTTTAGCGAGAGGCACTAAAAAATATCATGCCTCTTGTCTTGGGTCGCTGAACTGAGAGAGATCTTATCAATTAGAACCGAGGGTGCGCAGATTTCATGGGTTAAGCTAATTTCAGTGATTGGGTCGCAGCTGTGCTCCCGAAGGTATTTTAGGCTGCCTGCACGCGCCCCTCCCCCAACGCTTGATTGTTAGCTTGAATGGCTGGGTGAGGTGCCCCGCCCACGGAGAGAATCTCCCAAGTAGGGAAGACCACCCTGGTGCCTCTCCCGCTCGCCCTGCCGCTGGCGGCTGAATCGCACCAGGCGCAGGATAATGGGGCACCCTGGGTGTGTGGGCCAGTAAGGCGCTCTGGGCGTGTGGAATGCCCAGGGCATGCGCGCGAATGGGGTGCTCCGGGCACCGGTGGCTGGCGACTCTCACTCGCAGTGCACGGGTCCCTGGGAACGTTAGCGGTGCTCGCTCTGCAACCGGACCGGGCGTGCGCCCGCGGCCGCTCGCAGCGGCTCACGGCGGCGGCTCGCAGCAGTGGCTTGTGGCAGCGGCTCCCGGCAGCGGCTCGCGGCGGCTCCCGAGTATGGGCTGACTCACCCCAGGCGCACAACCTCGTGGCTTGAATGAATGCCCCTGCGGTAGCTTCCTCCATACCCTCATCTCTCAGATTCAAGTGATAACAGTCCTTTCGCTATCAGTTTGTGTGGAACTCCGGAATGCTCCGAGGATAAATTTTTCTGTTTCTAGTTGATAAATTTGTTGTGATTTAGGGGAGAGCTGTCGGACGCGCTGCTTATGGCACCATTTCCGTGACGTCACCTCTTTATTTCTTATTTAGACATAATATATATCCTGATATTGGAATGATAAAGGCAAATAATTAGCATAATACATGTGAAAGGATGACATGCAAATTTGTGAAAGTTTTCATATTTTAAGTGAATTAAGTGAACAAAAGCTTGAGATGAAATGATAAGTCCTGATAGTAAGTTAAAATATAGAAACTGGAGGAAGGGAGAGACAAATTGGAAATCAAAATAGCCAACTACAACTCAATAAGTAAATGAGAAACATCAGAGATAACAAACCTGTATGCAAATCATTTCAATCAATAGGAGAAAAGTCTTTATATATCCTCCTATAAATAAACCAAAAAGAGCTCAGAAGCATAATACAGGAAAATTTAATTGAAATGAAGGAAATATTAAATCTGTAGATCAAAAGAGCAGATCATATATCAGAAAAACTTTCAGAACAATTAACATCAAGGCACATCCTGTTAAGTTCTTGAATTTCAAGGATAAAGAAAGCATTCTACTTCAATCTAGGCATAATAAGCAAAGACACTGACTAAGGGAATAATAAAGTAAACCATAGAAATCCCCATAGTTACACTGAAACTAGAATAGAAATGTATAAATATCCTCAGTATCCTGAAAGAAATAAAATATGTACCTAAAATAATTTATTCACTCAAATTGTCTTCAAAAATAAAGGCAAAAAACAATATTTTTCCACATTACTGAATTTAGTGGTTAGAGTATAATTAAATCTGGTTGATCTAGAAATGATCAAAAATAAAGAATGTGTGAGAGGCTGGGGGAAATGCCAGGTGGTGTGAATTGATTTCATTTTAATGTAGAATTCTGAAGAAACTAATATTGCAATTAACAGTGTAAGGTTTTTTTTGTAACACAAAGTAAAAATAAAATTAAGGTACTGTCATTATTGAAAATCTATAGGTTAACCTGACCAGGTGGTGGCACAGCAGACAGAGTGTCAGACTGGAACACCAAGGACTCAGATTAAAACCCCAAGATCGCCCGCTTGAACTTGGGATCATCCGGCTTGAGCATGGGTTCACAGATGTGACCCTATGGTTGCTGGCTTGAGCCCAAGGTCACTGGCTTGAGCAAGGGATCACTCACTCTGCTGTAACCCCCCCCCCATCAAGGCACATACAAGAAAACAATCAATGAACAACTAAGGTCCTACAATGAAGAATTGATATTTCTTATCTCCCTCCCTTCCTGTCTGTCTGTTCTTATCTGTCTGTCTCTTTGACTCTCCATCTCTGTCAAAAACATCTGTAGGTTAAAGCCCTACCACTTTAAAAGCTAGGAGATAATTCTACTGATAATCATTTTTCCTTAATCTTAATTGAGTATCCCAAATTATACTGTTTATTTGAAGTTCATTAATTATTTTCAGGCTCATGTTTATGTTTTTTTATTGATTTTAATTTATTGTGTTGCCATAGATTCAAGTGTCCCACCAAATACATCCCTCCACCCCCTTGTTCCCCTCAACATTCCCCTTGCCCCCTCCCCCCAATGGCCTCCCCCCTTCCCTCCAGGATTTGCTTTCCTGCTCTCTATAACACTGTGTTAGTATATATAATTTCACTAATCTCTTTCCCTTCTCTGATCCCATGCTCTCGTCCCCTTTTCCTCTGTACACTTTCCCTCTGGTTCCTTTGATCCTGCCTCTGCCTCTATTCCGTTCCTCAGTTCACACTGTTCATTGGATTCCTCAAATGAGTGAGGTCATATGATATTTTTTTTTCTCTGCCTGGCTTATTTCACTCAGCATAATAGTTTCCAGGCCCATCCATGCTGTTACAAAAGGTAAGATTTCCTTCTTTTTCACGGCCATGTAGTATTCCTTTGTGTATTTGTACCACAGCTTTTTAATCCATTTATCCACTGATGGACACTTGGGCTATTTCCAGATATTGGCTATTGTAAACAATGCTGCAATGAACATGGGAGTGCATTTCTTCTTTTGAATCAATGATAAAGAAATGAATAGACACTTTTCCAAAGAGGACATACAGATGGTCAATAGGCAGATGAAAAAATGTTCAACATCATTAATCATTAGAGAACTGCAAATTAAAACCACTGGCCCTGGCCAATTGGCACAGTGGTAGAGCATTGACCCAGCATGTGGAAGTACTGGGTTTGATTCCCAGCCTGGGCACACAGGACAATAGCCCATGTGCTTCTCCATCTTTCGCCCTCTACTTTCTCTCTGTCTCTCTCTTCCCCTTTCTCAGTCAAGGCTCTATTGGAGTGGAGTTGGCCCGGGCACTGAAGATGGCTCCATGGCCTCCACCTCAGGCACTAGAATGGCTCTGGTTGCAATGGAGCAATGCCCCAGATGGGCAGAGCATCACCCCCTGGCAGCTTGCCAAGTGGATTCCAGATGGGCGCATGTGGAAGTCTGTCTCTCTGCCTCCCTACTTCTCTCTTCAGAAAAATACAAAAAAAAAATTAAAAAAAACCACAATGAGATACCACCTCACACCAGTCATAATGGTGCTCATTAACAAAACAACACTGAATAAGTGCTGGCGAGGATGTGGAGAAAAAGGAACCCTCCTGCACTGCTGGTGGGAATGCAGATTGGTGCACTATGGAAAACAGTATGGAGATTCCTCAAAAAATTAAAAATGGAACTGCCTTTTGATCTAGCCATACCACTTTTAGGAATAAATCCTAAGAGTACCACATCACTGATTTATGTTTTTTTTCTTTGTTATGCTATTAAATTCAAGGAAGTCTAATGATACTTTTATATAAAAGATGGGGTATATCCTTTTTATAAAATTATCTCCTTTTCTGTCTATGTAGATGTTTTTCTTTCAGTCCTTCTGTGTATATATAAATATAAAGCAATGATTACAGTATATTAACCAAATAGGTACCCAACACTTTGGGTGCTCTGAGTAGGAATGCACTTTTTGGAAAGACTTAGAATTCTTTATTTCTTCCGTCTAAGTTTACAATTTAAAATATTATTTGAATTTTTAATAACGCATCCCACATTTCCATAAAACAAATAAAGTTACTCTTTGGTTTTACCATTCTGTTATTACTATTGCTGTAATTTAGGACAGTACAGGGTACAGAGAAAATGAAGGAGCATTATTCATGAGCCCCTGTGAGATTTTCAGGTTATAAGCCTCATTTTAATGGTATCTATGCTATGATGTGTGACACATGATAGGAGAAAAGTGAATTTCTTCCTACTTATGGCTGGAACAGTGCTTCTGTGAAAAGTCAGTGATCCTACTACAAGGTATATCTGAAGATGTAGCCCTTAGCATAGATGTCAGAATTCTGATGAGAGAATTTTCAACACCAGCTGCCAGAAAGTCGACTTTGTGTAGTTTCTTATGTAATGAGTACTGATAATGTAGCTGGAGTGGTCATATGATTCCTGTAGTTATCATTTCATAAGCACATGTACTGGACCTTCTGGGCCCATTTTCCACAACTGCTGAGACTTTCTTCCTGAAGTTCTGGGGGAAGGATTAGTCAACTTTGGGCTATTTCTATACACTTAGGGTCTTGGGGAAACATGCTACTACTGTAGGAGGTCCATTTGATTTACTGTTCATTGACTCTTTTAGCAATAAGGAAAATTTAAATATCCTTAGGCCCAGAAGTAGAAGTGCCATTTGAGGCATTTAAAAGTAATAAATTGTAATAAATTAAATACATACTGCCTATAGTTAAAATATGGTGTTATATACCACAATCTTGTTAATAAACTATATCTCATGTTAAGTTTTCTTACCAGAAGTAAGAAAATGGGTATAGAAGGAAAATATCTCAACATGATAAAGGCCATATATGATAAACCATCAGCCAACATCCTATTAAATGGCATAAAACTGAGGACTTTCTACCTTAAATCAGGAACAAGACAGGGTTGTCCACTCTCTCCACTCTTATTCAACGTGGTGCTAGAAGTTCTGGCCAGAGCAATCAGACAAGACAAAGAAATAAAAGGCATCCATATCGGAAAAGAAGAAGTAAAGCTATCACTTTTTGCTGATGATATGATCCTATACATCGAAAACCCGAAGGACTCCACAAAAAGATTATTAGAAACAATAAACCAATACAGTAAGGTCGCAGGATACAAAATTAACATACAAAAGTCAATAGCCTTTCTATATGCCAACAATGAAATATTAGAAAACGAACTCAAAAAAATAATCCCCTTCACAATTGCAACAAAAAAAATAAAATACCTAGGAATAAACATAACAAAGAACGTAAAGGACCTATATAATGAAAATTACAAAGCATTGTTAAGGGAAATCGAAAAAAGATACAATGAGATGGAAAAATATTCCTTGTTCTTGGATAGGAAGAATAAATATAATCAAAATGGCCATATTACCCAAAGCAATATACAAATTTAATGCAATTCCCATCAAAATCCCTATGAGATTTTTTAAAGAAATGGAACAAAAAATCATCAGATTTATATGGAACTATAAAAAACCCCGAATAGCCAAAACAATCCTAAGGAAAAAGAATGAAGCTGGGGGCATTACAATACCTGACTTTAAACTATATTATAGGGCCACGATAATCAAAACAGCATGGTATTGGCAGAAAAATAGACACTCAGACCAATGGAACAGAATAGAAAGCCCAGAAATAAAACCACATATATATGGTCAAATAATCTTTGATAAAGGGGCCAACAACACACAATGGAGAAAAGAAAGCCTCTTCAACAAATGGTGTTGGGAAAACTGGAAAGCCACATGCAAAAGAATGAAACTCGAATACAGCCTGTCCCCGTGTACTAAAATTAATTCAAAATGGATCAAAGACCTAAATATAAGACCTGAAACAATAAAGTACATAGAAGAAGACATAGGTAATAAAATCATGGACCTGGGTTTTAAAGAACATTTTATGAACTTGACTCCAATGGCAAGAGAAGTGAAGGCAAAGATAAATGAATGGGACTACATCAGAATTAAAAGTTTTTGCTCAGCAAGAGAAACTGATATCAAAATAAACAGACAGCCAACTATATGGGAACTGATATTTTCAAAAGACAGCTCAGATAAGGGCCTAATATCCAAAATTTACAAAGAACTCATAAAACTCAACAACAAACAAACAAACAATCCAATAAAAATGGGAAGAGGACATGAACAGACACTTCTCCCAGGAAGAGATACAAATGGCCAACAGATATATGAAAAGATGCTCAGCTTCATTAGTTATTAGAGAAATGCAAATCAAAACTACAATGAGATACCACCTCACCCCTGTTAGATTAGCTATTATCAACAAGACGGGTAATAGCAAATGTTGGAGAGGCTGTGGAGAAAAAGGAACCCTCATTCACTGTTGGTGGGACTGTAAAGTAGTACAACCATTATGGAGGAAAGTATGGTGGTTCCTCAAAAAACTGCAAATAGAACTACCTTATGACCCAGCAATCCCTCTACTGGGTATATACCCCAAAACCTCAGAAACATTGATACGTGAAGACACATGTAGCCCCATGTTCATTGCAGCACTGTTCACAGTGGCCAAGACATGGAAACAACCAAAAAGCCCTTCAATAGAAGACTGGATAAAGAAGATGTGGCACATATACACTATGGAATACTACTCAGCCATAAGAAATGATGACATCAGATCATTTACAGCAAAATGGTGGGATCTTGATAACATTATAAGGAGTGAAATAAGCAAATCAGAAAAAAACAAGAACTACATGATTCCATACATTGGTGGAACATAAAAATGAGACTAAGAGACATGGACAAGAGTGTGGTGGTTACCAAGGGTGGGGGGGGAGGGAGGACATGGGAGGGAGGGAGGGAGAGAGTTAGGGGGAGGAGGAGGGACACAGAGAACTAGATAGAGGGTGACGGAGGACAATCTGACTTTGGGCGAGGGGTTTGCAACATAATTTGATGACAAAATAACCTAGACATGTTTTCTTTGAATATATGTACCCTGATTTATTAATGTCATCCCATTACCATTAATAAAAATTTATTAAAAAAAAAAAAAAAGTTTTCTTACCAGAAAGAAAAAAAAAGGGAGGGGACTCTAGTAATCTTTTGAAGGTAAATCATATGTTTATTACTTTGTGATAAGAGTGTCAAGAATATATGCATAGGTTCAAATTCAACAAAATATATATATTAAATATGTACATTTATATATATGCCTTAATAAAGGTGAAAAAACAAAAAAAATTAATTTATTCTTATTGCCTATTGATCTTATGAAGTGGAAAATCAATCTATAGGAACTAAGTAGAACTTTATACATGTAATATACAAAGCTGTTTGTGTTTGGTTGATAAAACTTTCAGTAAATTTATACAATGTTTTTCTACTTTGTCAAATTCTTAGTTTGAACATTCAGAGAGCTGTGGCAGTAAGAAAAAAATGGCAGTGGAAAAGAAATGTACAAAGAAACACCTTCTAGATATTTGGTTTATTGATCTTTATTTTATGTTTTATTAATTTATTGGAGTGACTGCATCATGTGCTCATCACCCAAAGGGAAGTCTCTTGTAACTTCCACCTCCACTCACCTCCCTTTCTCTCTAGCTATCACCACACTGTTGTCTGTGTCTATGTGTTATATATATACTTTTTTTTTTTTTGCTTAATCCCTTCATCTTTTTCTGCCCACCCCGCTCAAGTTGCCTCTCCTCTGATGGCTGTCAGTCTGTTTTATATATCTATGCCTCTGCTTCTATTTTGTTCCTCAGTTTATTTTGTTCATTAGATTCCACGAGATCAAATGGTATCTGTCTTTCTCTGCCAGGCTTATTTCACTCAGCATAATAATCTCCAGGTCTGCCCATGCCGTCACAAAAGGAAGATTTTCTTCTTTTTTACAGCTGAGTAGTATTCCATTGTGTAAATTTACCACAGCTTTTTTATCCACTCACCTACTGATGAGCAATGGCACTATTTCCAGATCTTGGCTATTGTAAGTAATACCACAATGAACATAGGAGTATAGGAGTGCATATATTCTTTGAAATTAGTGTTTTAAGTTTCTTCAGATATATTCATAGAAGTGGGATTGCTGGGTCAAAATGCAGTTCAATTTTTAATATTTTGAGAAAGTCCATATCGCTTTCCACAGTGGCTGCATGAATCTGCATTTTGACCAACAGTGCACGAGGCTCCTCTTTTCTCCACATCTTCACCAGCACTTGTTGTTTATTGACTTATTGATATAGCCGTTCTGACAGGTGTGAGGTGATATCTCATGGTGGTTTTAATTTGCAACTCTAATGATTAGTGACATTGATCATTTTTTTCCTATGCCTACTGGCCATCTGTATGTCCTCTTTGGAATGGTACCTATTCAGATCCTTTGCCTATTTTTTAACTGGATTGTTTGTCTTCTTGGTGTTGAATGGTATAAATTCTTTTTATTTTGGAAATTAACCTATTATCAAATGTATCATTGGTGAATATGTTCTCCAGTTTAGTGGATTGCCCTTTCATTTTGTTGATGGTTTCCTTTGCTGTACAAAAGCTTTTGGTTTAGGCCCTGGCCAGTTGGCTCAGTGGTAGAGCGTCGGCCTGGCGTGTGGGGGCCCCGGGTTCAATTCCCGGCCAGGGCACATAGGAGAAGCGCCCATTTGCTTCTCCACCCCACCCTCCTCCTTCCTCTCTATCTCTCTCTTCCTCTCCTGCAGCCAAGGCTCCATTGGAGCAAAGATGGCCCGGGCGCTGGGGATGGCTCCTTGGCCTCTGCCCCAGGCGCTAGAGTGGCTCTGGTCGAGGCAGAGCAAGGCCCTGGAGGGGCATAGCATCGCCCCCTGGTGGGCAGAGCGTCGCCCCCTGGTGGGCGTGCTGGGTGGATCCCGGTCGGGCGCATACGGGAGTCTGTCTGACTGTCTCTCCCCATTTCCAGCTTCAGAAAAATACAAAAAAATAATAAAATAAATAAAATAAAATAAAACAAAAGCTTTTGTTTAATGTAGTCCCATTTGTTGTTTTTTTTGTTTGTTTGTTTTTATCTGTTTCCTTTGCCTGAGGAGATATATCAGCAAAAATATTCCTACAAGAAATGTCTGAAATTTGCTGCCTATGATTTTTTCTAGGATCTGTATGGTTTTGTGACCTACATTTACGTCTTTATCCATTTTGAGTTTATTCTTGTGTGTGGTGTAAACTGGTGATCTAGTTTCATTTTCTTGCATGTACCTGTCCAATTTTCCCAACGCCATTTATTGAAGAGACTGTATTTACCTCATGGTATGTTCTTGCCTCTTTTGTCAAATGTTAATTGACCACATAGGTGTAGGTTTATTTCTGAGCTTTCTATTCTGTTCCATTTATCTGTCTGCTTATTCTTATGCCAATACCATGCTATTTTGATTACTATGACCTTGTAATATAGTTTGATAATAGGTACTGTGATACCTCCAACTTTGTTCTTTTTTTATAGTGTAAGATATTTATGTTTAGAATTAGCCAGCTAGACTCAGTTTAGATGATATGAATTTTGTACTATTCTTGCCACATTTCTATAAGTCTAAAATTAATTTAGCAACATCCAAAGCATCATAATCAGGAGCCAGTGGAACATTTGTCTTCCTCTCTTTATCAGGCCTGATCAGGGTGTTGATCTTGTCTATGTCAATGTCATAGAGCTTCTTCGCAACCTGTTTGATCTGATGCTTGTTGGCCTTGGCATCCACAATAAACCACAGGTGTATTGTTGTCTTTTATTTTCTTCATGGCTGATTTGGTAGTCAAGGGGATCTTGATGATGACATAGTGGTTAAGCTTGTTTCTCCTGGCGACACTATTTTGAGGGTATGTAGGCTGCCTTTAGAGCTGCAATGTCTTTGACTATCAAAAGGTGGGTGATGTATAGATCTTAATTTTTTGTGGCTTTGGATGCTATTCAGTATTGCTTTATCTGCCTTTAAAGCCTTTGCTTTGGCTTTGGTTTTGGGAGGAAGAGGAGTTTCCCTCTTTGCTTTTGGTACCATCTTTGTGAAAAGCCTTCAACTTTTTTGTTTCCCCTTAGGATTGATAAGGCTATTCTGGATCTTCTGTAATCTCATATAAATTTTTGGAATATGTGTCTAGATCTGTGAGATATTCCATTGTTACTTTAATAGGAATTGTGTTGAATCTATAGCTTGCTTGGTGTAGTATGGACATTTTAATGATGCTAATTCTTCCTATCCATTAACTTGGTATATGCTTGCACTTATTGGTATTTTCCTCAATTTCTCTCTTTAGTATCTTATAATTTTCTAAGTATAAGTCTTTTACCTCCTTGGTTAAATTTATTACTAGGCACTTTATTTTTTGTTGCTGTTGCAATAGTAAATGAGATTCTTTTCTTATTTTGGCTTTCTGGATGTTCATTATTAGTGTATAAAAATGCCACTGACTTCTGAATATTAATTTTATATTCTACCACTTCGCCAAATTCATTTATCAGGTCTACTGGGTTTTTGGTAGAGTTTTTAGTGGTTTCTATATACAATATCATGTCATCTGTGAATAATGACAGTTTTACTTGCTCCTTTCCAATTCTGATGCCTTTTAGTTCTTCTTGTGTGATCTCTATGAGTAATACTTCTGGTACTATTTTGAATAAGAGTGGTGATAGTGGACATCCTTGTCTCAATCCTGCTCTTAAGGGAAGCACTTTTAATTTTTACTGATTGAGTATGATGTTGGTAGTAGGTTTGTCATATATAGCTTTAATGTTCATTATTTTAGTTAAGCAAGAGAACATTGTGTTTCTTCACTATCTCTTAGTACTAATGCTTGCCATTTTAAATAAATTTGTAGTCCAGTAAGATGCTCACTTGTGTCTCAGAGACAGACTGCATGACTTCCCAAATTTCACCCTGTACAATTTCAGTGTTTTAACTGTCTGAAAAACTGAGTGAGAACACAGAAACTGTCAAGCAGTCACCTATTCCCCTTGAAGTCCCACTGGAAACAATATGACAACATTGAAGGAAAGGCAGCAATTGCAGATTTGTTCTACAGCAAGGTAGTTGCTACTGAAAACCTTCTAAGCATTTTTTCTGTTCCTCCCCCCCCACCAAGTTATTGAACTCACTTTTAAATTATCGCCATTTCGGAACTGTAGTTTTAGCCTGACCCTTAATTCATTCCAGCAGGGCACTTATTCTTTGAAAATAGTAGGACATTTCTTGCCTTATAACTAACAAAATTCTTTCCTGTTATTGGAGGTAAGAATGTGAGAAATATGTATCTCAAAACTATACTTGCTTTCTGCTCTTATTTTTTAAAATTATATATGTAAACTATTTATTTCTTATATTAATGTATCTTTACTCACTGAAATGCTGAATTCTTTAAAATAACTGAATATCTTAGTAATAGATTTCGGTCAAAGCTTGTTGTAAAGCCTGTCAAGCTTTAAAATTATTTAAAAAGATAATTTATTTAGTTAACTTGAAAAAAATAATTTTAGACATATAGAAATATGCCCAGAATAGTACAAAAAATTTCTGTATACTCCTAAGTCCTCAAATATCATTGTGTTGCCACATCCTTTCCTCCTCACTGTCATGTTGTAAACATGATACCTCTGTATTTCTAATTTTTTCAATTTTTTTTTAAAAATAAAAACTTTCTCTCATACAACCATAGTACATTATCATTGATGTACTATTATTATATAATTGACAGACTTTTCCAAATTTAATCAATTGACTTCATGTTCATTATAGCAAAAAAACAAGGAAAAATCATTTTTTCCTTGTTCAGGATCCAAGTCACATGCATGTAGGTGCTGTTTCCTAAGTCTCCTTAATTGGAAAGAATTCCTCTATCTGTTTTTTTATGACTTGACATTTTTGAAGTGGGAAGGCCAATAATTATATAGAATGTCTCTCACATCTTTTATTCTAATATTCTAGAGTAGCACATTATACAATAAACCAGGCACATAAAATCTTATTTGGACTTTTATTATCAATTGTATTAGTTTAATATCTGTAAACTTTCCTTTAAGGCTTGGTTTATAATTGGCAGCTTACTCAACTGTGCAGCAAAATTTTATGATGTGTCTAGTATGTGGCAGGTGTTCTGCTATAGGTATTAAGGATTATAATTTCAATGAATCATGGTTACTGCCCTTGAGCATCACATGGCTATATATACTAGTATATTTCTTTTTCTCTTTTATTTATTTTTGTTTTGTAGACTTTTATTGATGCCTTAAGAAATAACCAGTGCACCACATTTACTCTACTCTTAATAGTCTAGGCAATCTTCAATTTATTGACTTTTTTATTAACAAAATTTGGTTATTCTAATTTTCCTTGCTGGAAAAGAGCTGTATTAAAACTCTACAAACTCTGTTTTGTTTTTCTATTTTAAAAAATACATTCTTATTTTTAAACTGGGATGCCAAAAATCCTTGTCCCATCTTTAATGGTGATGTTGATGGTGGTGGTTATCATTTGAGCCTCTTATTTCCTCACCTAGATCTAGGAACCTTGACACCAGGTTTGCTTCCTCTTTACACTTCTCCATCTCCGTGGCACCACTAAACAGGTCTCTGAACATGGGTACAACTCCAGTTCACTTCTCCTTGAACTTTTCTGAGTTAGGAAAAGTGGGCAGTAGGCGCCACTGGAAGACTGGGATTGTAGGCTTACTTAGGGCCCACTCATGAGTCTATACAAGTATATTTCTAACTGTAGTATGTAATGTCTTTCTTCCTCTTCTGCATTTTGAGGAGGAGATGTACAATTCTTTTTTGTTTGCTTTATTTTGCTTATGAATATTTTTGTTAGGTAATTTGTGTTCTACTTTAATATCAATCTTTCTTCATAAAACAGCAGAAATTCTCAAAGTATATAAATTGGCTAGATATTTTGATATGGAGGAAAAAGAGTAAAACCGTTTAATCACTATCTGTATGGCTTTAACAGATGCTGTCAGTGTTTAAGTTATCCAGAGAGAGGTGTTTTATTTCATATTATCAGCTTAGACATTGATGTACATCTTTTTCTCTTAACTCTTAGTGATTAATTATATGATAAAGAGAAGAGAAATTCTACAAACAAGATATAATTTGAAATAAAAAAAATTTATGTTAGTTACCCTTGAAAGCTAAGTTACATCAATTCCAAAGGACATAATTCTTTATAAGAAAAGTGTACATAATACTTGATTTATATAGATCATGCCATTGATATCTGCTTGGGTATTCCATTAAACTGCCTTTAAAATCTCGAGCTTTTGAAATTCAATGTCAAAATCAATTGTTTAAAACCATTAAAGTTAATTTAAAATATATGAAATAATTATATAAAATAGTAACTATGAGGGTTGTTTATATATTCAAATAGATAGATAAGATATATGTATATATATTCAAAAATGATAGATGGGTAAATAGATATTTCATAAATTATAAATGGAGAACATATTACCAAATGGAAGAATGTATTTTATATCAAGGAGGAAAATAGTATCAGAGTCCTGCTGGGATTATTAACTTGGTTTTTCTGTTTACTTATGAGACTTTCTCCCATTAGTAACATACAATTTAATATAACTAAGCAGCAACACTAAGCATTCAGAATATATTTAGACAGTACTCCTTATTCATTAAAATAAATTACTGCTGTAGTACCTTTAAAAGTATGATACAAGATCCCAAATAGTAAATCATCCTTTAATTGCTACACAATTTTAAGGTAATACTTGAAAAGAAATCTAAATATGATTTATGGTTTTAAACATTACTTTCTGCTTTGAAAAAAAAAAGAGTACCAGCATCAGCTGTCATATATAGAGAAAACCCAACATTTCTTACTTGGGTATTGTTAAAATATTGATACATTGGTTGAAAAGTTTTCAGAGAATTCTGTAGGGGAAATTTGAAAATATCTACCACTATTTAGTTCTAGAAATTGCTCTGTATCCTTGAGCTGATTTTAAACTAAGTCTCTAGGTGAGTTTCATATTTTTATTTGTCCTGCTCTATACATAATGGGTTCTTACAATATCAGGATTCATGTAAACTATTAATTCTGGGCAATTTTCATTCATGGTTTTCTCAAATACTTTTGACCCAATGCTCTATCACCCTCTTATTCAGAAATATTAATAGAGAAATGGTGGGATTTCTGGATCTATGTATGCCTCTCAAATTTTCTTTCATGGGTTTTCTTTTTTTCTTCTCTCTCTCTCTCACTCTCTCTCTCTGTTTCAGATAACTGACGTAACTGATCTTTTAACCTACTCACATCCTGTGTTCATTTAAGTATAAGCCTATGCTAAGATTTTTTACTTTATTTCAGCACTATTTCTTTTCAAAATGACAAATTGATTTTCTTGACTTTTTATATTACTGTCTATTGTTGCTTGACTCTTTTTATAATCTCTAACTAACATTATGGGCGTAATACTTTTGCTTATTGAGTACTATATGAAGTACATTTATTTTTAGGCCAGCAGAGATTACTCTAACATTCCTAGGACTCCTGTATAACTGTTATTTTCTACTGAGGTGTTTCTCCCCATGAATTGGCCTTATTTAGATAATTGGTGTTACAGGCTTGAGCACTCACTTTCCAGTGAGAATTTTTTCTCTTGCCTCCTTGTATGTATCCTCACTTGTGACTGTCTCCAAGCCATGCTCCAGCTCCAGCATGAGGGCCTCACATTGGCCTTGTGTCTTAGAGAACCTCAACTTCTGCTAGTGCTAACTGCTTTTGTTTTGTTTCTTTGTTGCCTTTAATTTGTGTGTGTGTGTGTGAGAAAGACAGACAGACGGACAGACAGGAAGGGAGAGAGATGACAAGCATCAACTCACAGTTTTTTTGTTTTTGTTTTTGTTTTGTATTTTTCTGAAGTTGGAAACAGGGAGTCAGTCAGACTCCCGCATGTGCCCAACTGGGATCCACCTGGCATGCCCACCAGGGGGCGATGCTCTGCCCAGCTGGGGCATTGTTCTGTTGCAACCAGAGCCATTCTAGAGCCTGAGGCAGAGGCCATAGAGCCATCCCCAGTGCCCGGGTCAACTTTGCTCCAATGGAGCCTTGGCTGCGGGAGGGGAAGAGAGAGACAGAGAGGCAGGAGAGGGGGAGGGGTGGAGAAGCAGGTGGGCACTTCCTCTGTGTGCCCCAGCTGGGAGTCGAACCCAGGACTCCTGCACGCCAGGCCGACGCTCTACCACTGAGCCAAACGGCCAGGGTCCTCATAGTTGATGCACCTTGGTTGTTCATTGATTGCTTTTTCTTATGTGCCTTGACTGGGAGGCTTTAGCCAAGCCAGCAACCCCTTGCTCAAGCCAGTGACCCCACACTCAAGCCAGTGAGCCTTCACTCAAGCTGGCAACTTTGGGGTTTCAAACCTGGGTCCTCTGTGTCCCAGGCCAATGCTCTGTGCCACCGCCTGATCAGGCTCTTTGTTGCTATTTTGTTTTGTTTTGTTTTATTATGAGTGTTTATAGAAATATTGTGGACAAGGCCCACTGGGGTGAGGATGATGGAGACACTGAGTCCCGACTCAGGGGACCAGGTTCAGTGACGCAGATCCACTTTATTCAGGAAGTAAGCTAGCTTATATACACAGGTTCAGCCTGTAGGGTGTTACAGCGTGTTCTTCAAAGCCAATGGCCGGAAAGGTCAGGGAGCTGCCTGGTTGGCACTGACCCACTTCCTTACAGTGGGTGAGCTCCCTCCTGGATGTGCCTAGAAAGGGTTCAGGTGCTGGAGTGTTCTCACAGCATTGCATCAGCCACAGCTGCCAGGAATGCACTCTGTGTTCTACCTACATTTCCCCTTTCTCTTTTAATTAGGGCCAGTTGGACTTGATGAATGACAGCTTGTTGTTGTTTTCTCTACATGAAGGATAATGCCAGGGTGGGGAAAAGCAGCCCAGATATGGGGGTCTGCCCACATCTGGGAGTTAGCAGTTGGCACACATAAGCAGGAACAGAGTACCAGGGCCTGGGGGCCCATCATGGGCCATTCTCTGGTCTTGCTCCTCTAAAACCTTCATATCCCCTCAGGTGATGGGGTGTGCATGTTGGCTGTGAGGTCTTCTTCTCGAGACTCTCCATTTCCTGGGTTGGGGGGTTCATTGGAGAGGTGATCTTGGGACACCGGGACTGGCCTTATGTTTCATCTGGGATCCAAATTGGCTGAAAAGACATAAACATAACCTCTCCCTTGCATTGGAAGGGGGTGTGGACCCCACCACTGTGCCGTGGCTGGGTCCTTCCAGCATACCAATGGTAAAAGGGTTCAGGAGTGGCAACTTCCATTTCTTCGGCTGGCGGGCCTAATGGCACAGTTAGCAATCTGATTGGTTTCATTTTTGCATGCTTAGCCACGGGTGTGTTAAACTCAGAGGCTAAGCCACTTTCCTCCTCAGTGAAGGGGGGTGAATAGGAAGGTTGAGGCTCCTCAGAGAGAGGGGTAGCCTGTAATATTTTTGGAATAGGAGGAGGGTCCTTAACAGGAGATGGCTAGTAGGGCAGGAGGGAGACTGATGGGGAAGGTTTGCCCTTTGTGTACTCCTGCTGAACAGAAGCACTGGAAAGTTTGAACCCAAGTATTGGGGTTCCAAAGAGGTGCGTCCTGAAGCCAAGGGTTGAAACCTGAGAAGATTTCCTAGTAGGTACAAAGATGCTTGAGCTTGCGTGGCTCGGGAGGCCTTTTCATTAACATTAACTTACCTACTCTGCAATAGGGCATGGAGAAGGTTTTCTATTGCAGAGTGTCACTCACCCATCCCTTGGATGCCAGTTGGGTCCCTGTTCGGGTGCAGTTGTGAACAAGGCCCACCGGGGGTGATGACAATGGAGATGCAGAGACCTGACTCCGGAGACCAGGTTCAGTGACACAGACCTGCTTTATTCAGGAAGCAAGCTAGCTTATATACACAGGTTCAGCCTATAGGGTGTTACAGTGTGTTCTTCCAAGCCAATGGCCAAAAAGGTCAGGGAGCTGCCTGGTTGGCACTGAGCCACTTCCTTATAGTGGGCCAGCTCCCTCCTGGGTGTGGCTAGGAGGGTTTCAGGTGCTGGAATGTTCTCAAAGCATTGCATCAGCCACAGCTGCTAGGAATGTGCTCTACGCTCTACCTACAAAATATTCCATTTCTGTTTCTTGTTTTAAGGACAACCATATGTATAAATGTGTGCATAATATATATTATAGTGTATATGTGATATTAATGCAAGCAGAGAAAATTCAATGTCTGTGAATTAGCAACCTGAGTCATGTCAACATTAATATAACTCTGTTGTTGCTTTAATCTCAGATTTTATAAATATCATGACAGCATGCTCCATGGCTTGTATAATTTTTACAAAGTTATTATTCATGACAGTACTGATGTCATTTTTTTTTCTTTTTAATTTCCTGTGTCTGCTTCTTCCTAAAATTGAAAATCTCTCCTCAATTTTCTCAGCTGTATTCACTGTTTTTCAGCATAGTGTATTCTGAGGAGAAAAAGACCTGTATCTGTATCCTTGTCATAGTTTTGACTTCATCAGATTGTGAGACATTAATTATTTATTTCACCATTCTTAAAAATGAAAAAAAAAATATTAACTCTATCATGAATTTCTGAGGTTATTTTGATTTTTAATGCCAAGTTGTTATAAATGTGTTCAGATCCTAGATAAAGTACATGTAGGCCCCAAAGAGATGCATATGCCAAAAATTATTACTATTTTAAGGGCCCTCTTGAAGACAGCTGGAACCTAATAATTTTGTTGACTTCTTTGCTTTTTTTTTTTTGCTTTTTTTTTTTGGTATTTCTCTGAAGCTGGAAATGGGGAGAGACAGCCAGACAGACTCCCGCATGCGCCCGACTGGGATCCATCCACCCGGCACGCCCACCAGGGGCGCGGCTCCGCCATGACCAGAGCTACTCCAGCGCTGGGGGCAGAGGCCAAGGAGCCATCCCCAGTGCCCGCCATCCCCGCTCCAATGGAGCCTTGACTGCAGGAGGGGAAGAGAGAGACAGAGAGGAAGGAGGGGGGGAGTGGAGCAGCAAATGGGCGCCTCTCCCATGTACCCTGGCCGGGAATTGAACCCAGGTCCCCCGCAAGCCAGGCCGACGCTCCACCGCTGAGCCAACCGGCCAGGGCCACTTCTTTGCTTTTCACATTGTGTTCAGAAGTCACCAATACAAGAATCAATGAGTCTAGAAATAGCTATATTGAAAATAAAAATGAATAGAATGAGAGCTTATAGCATCTAATATACATCTGCTTGTATTATAAATCTATTATAACTTCTGCATCACCTTGGTAAAGTTAATATCTTCATGCCTTACCTACTTCTATAAAGTCCCAGTGAGATTAAGTTAAGTTAAAAAGTTTAAAATCTATAAGGCATTTGATGAATTTCACTTTCTCCTCTTCTGTATTAAATTGACTGGATTTAACATTCATAAGCTTTTCTTGACATTGTCAATAAGAAGTCTGACAGCAATGTGATTAATTTTCTGTCATAGAGGCCCAATTTGTTTTTTTATTCTTCTATTTAGAAACATTTAAAGATTTTATATTTATTCTTATTGTTCTAACATTTCACTGCTATGTGTCTCAGTGTGGCTAGTTTTCATTCATCCTGTTTACCATCCAGCCCTCTGCTGGGCAGTTAAATCTTAAGGTGCATGCCTTTTTTCAGATCTGAGTAATTGTTTTTCATGATTTAGTGATTTTCCTCTTCACATTTCCTCTAGCTTTTCCTTCTGAAAATACAATAGGAAAATATTGGCACATATAGAACAACATATTTTTCCAAGGTTCAGTTTTTCTTTACATTTCAGCATTTACTGAATCAACCTGTATTGATAAGGATTCTTTGATTCAATGTTACATGATACACACTCCTTACCAGAGTCTATTCTGCTATTCAGCCAGGAACTATTAAGTGTCTTCCCCACATCAGAGAAGATGAGAGTATTAAATCTAGCATTTTGATCTCTATGATATTTGTTTACCTCAAATATTAGATACTGTATTTCCCCATGTATAAGATACACCTTAATTATGGGGCCTGAAATTTGAAAAAAAAATGTATTACATAAAGTTATTGAACTCAACTTTTTTTTTTTTTGTATTTTTCCGAAGTTAGAAGTGGGATGGGGAGGCAGAAACAGACTCCCGCATTTACCTAACCAGGATCCACCCAGCATGCTCACCAGGGGGTAATGCTCGGCCCCTCTGGGGTGTTGCTGCGCCGCAATCGGAGCCATTCTAGCGCCTGAGGCGGAGGCCATGGAGCCATCCTCAGCACCCAGGCCAACTTTGCTCCAATGGAACCTTGGCTGCAGGAGGGGGAGAGAGAGACAGAGAGAAAGGAGAGGGAAAGGGTGGAGAAGCAGATGGGTGCTTCTCCTGTGTGCCTGGCCAAGAATCAATCCTGGGACTTTCACACGCCAGGCCAACACTGTAGCACTGAGCCAACCAGCCAGGGCTGAACTCAAGTTTTATTCATCATAAAATTTATACAACTCCTCATTTGCACAGAAAAGCAGGAAATGCAAGTGAAATAAAATCTATAACCACTGTATAAGACACAGTTTTTAGACCCCCCAATTTTTCAAAAAATAGTACATCTTATACATGGGAAAATATGGTAACTCATATTTTTGTGCTTACTGTTGTTTTTGAGCACCTCTGTCTTCCTGCTTAATCTGTTTACCATAATCTCTGTTCTGGTTGAATGAAGGGAAGAGGAAGATGCTCCTGATGAAGGCATCTTTCAGTTATGAGAGATGCTCTGGCTATGAGAATCCTGGTTGTCTAATGGCAATCAGAGCTTTGCCTTTTGGCTGAGATTCAGTGCTTTAGCCTACGGCTTTCTACCAGGTGCTTAGCATTAATAAAAGTGGGGTGTGTTATGGAGAGTAGAACAATAAACATAACTTCTTCAAAGTTCCCTAAGTAGTTTTCCTGATGTCCATTTCAGTACCCTCTTTTATTGGCATGAACTGACTGAGTTTGCAGCTACCAGAGAACCAGTCTCATCTCAAAACAGCCCTTTGCATGTACAGTGGGTCCTTGAGTTACAACACAGTTCTGTTCTTATGACAGTGACATAACCTGAATTTTGGTGTAAGTTGAAACACCCCTTAGCCTAACACAAATGGAACACTTGCACTTTTTTTTAATTTATAAATAAATTTTTATTAATTTTAATGAGGTGACATCAATAAATCAGGGTACATATATTCAAAGAAAACATGTCCAAGTTATCTTTTCCTTCAATTATGTTGCATACCCATTACCCAAAGTCAGATTATCCTCCATCACCTTCTATATAGTTTTCTTTGTGCCCCTCCACTTGCACTTTTAACAATCCAAAATAGTGTAGGCAAGCATACTGGAGGATGCCAACTCCCTCACTCATATGCTGTGTTATTGCATATTCTGTCGTGCGCAACCAAACTATGTTGCCCCCATAGTCCATAAATACAACACTAATAGCACAAGCCGAAACCTTTACATCTAAATTTTTTAAAGTTTTTATAGGAGTGAGCATTGTAACTCAAAATGCTATATGTCGAGACTGTTGTAACCCAGGGATCCCCTGTTGTTTTGATCTGATTTCTTTGGTCAAAACCATTATATTTATTTGTCTCATTTTAGGGCTCTCTCAACATTTCTGGACCACTTTGGGCATTTTTCCTTTAAATCCCACTGCTTTAATGATTTTTCTCCTGCAAGGTTTTTTTCCCATTTCTTGAAAATTCATCTGAGTGGAAAGTTAGAAATGTATGCCCAGTTTACATTCTTTTTCTAAACTCCAATTAGACTATTGTGAGATGAATCTTTTAAATCTATTTATGCTCCACATGCACTAGCAATTTGGCAAGTTCTTCTCATAACTGGTAAATATGTTCTGATAACAGATAATGTGTTGGGTAGTACTGCCAGAGCCCAACATGCCCAGAAGTGCCTGGAAAATTATACCTCTTAATACTCCCCATTTGCGGACCACCAGGGAAGCTCTTAACAAATGACTCTCTGGTATGGTATTATAAATAACACAGCTCCATCATCCTATAGCTGGAATAATGTGGAGACATGTATTTTCTAATCTTATGGCGGGTGTCTCTGCAGGAATCATCTCTTCTAATCAATCATGGTAGCTAGCATAAGAATGCACTCATTATCAGCTGCCTTCCTTTTCCTGTCTCACATCCCTATACTCCTGCTGATGTCCCTATCCTTCTAAAAACAACTACAGTACTTCTACTTAAATCTTTGACTCTGTGGATCCTTGGCCAGGTAGCTCAATTGGATAGTGCATCATCCTAATACACCAACATTGTTGGTTCAATTCCCAGTCAGAGCATGTACAAGAATCAACCAATGAATGCATAAATGAACGGAACAACATAGATGTCTCTCTTTCTCTCTGTCTCTTTCTCTTCCCTCCTCTTCTCTTTAAAATCAATCAATAAAAATTAAAAAATAAATCTTTGACTTTGTGGATTCTGAAACTAAACAATTACCATATATCAAATAGTTATTGTATTATGGAATGTGTCCAATTAGCCTCCATCTAAGTATTATTTGATTAAAGTAGCAAACCAGATATGCACATACAAAGTAATCATGCATTTTCCCTATTCATCCTGTTTATTTCAATCTGAAAATAAAACAACACATATTACAAGAAGGTCTGTTATATGGTTTACAGTAGAATAATCAAAATCTACTTTACAGCATTATAGTCTAGTGAAATGTTTATGTATTGAAGAATTCTGTGATCACATAATTTTGAGAACTATAAAGTATACTATATTGTTTTCTTAGAAATTTGTAGTTTGTGTGATCATATTAAAAATAAAGTGAAGGTCTATAAGAAAAATAAAACAAAAATCTGCCTTTATTTGAAGTTAATATTTTTTAAACTAATTTGACCAAAGAAACTCTTTATAACAAAAATCTTACTGATATCCAGTGAAATATGATATGTTTATCTGGGAGAAGCTAACTACCTATACAATTATGAAAGCTGTAATCTTGATTTCGATAGACCCATATTCTTACCTATCACATAGAACTGCTGAGATTTTAATAATTAATTACTAAATCATTTAGCTATGTTAGAAAGTGGCATTATTTAAAACAGTGGTCCCCAACCTTTTTTAGGCCACGGGCCAGTTTAATGTCAGAAAATATTTTCACGGACCAGCCTTTAGGGTGGGACGGATAAATGTATCACGTGACCAAGACAAGCGTCAACAGTGAGTCTTAGACGGATGTAACAGAGGGAATCTGGTCATTTTTTAAAAATAAAACATCATTCAGACTTAAATATAAATAAAATGGAAATTAAGTTATTTATTCTTTCTCTGCATACCAGTACCAAATGGCCCATGGACCAGTACCGGTCCATGGCCCGGGGGTTGGGGACCAATAATTTAAAAGAATCCACCTCACGTTTGATTTTAAGTCAGGTAAAAACCTAGACCCCTAAAAAGTGTGATCTCTGATATTTTGCTCCATTTTGTTATATATTATCATATTAGTAACATAATTGAAGTGATAAAACAAAGTTGAGGTGATAAAATTAATGCCCATGTACACTCTATCGCTAAAAAAATTTATTGTTGGTTCAGCAGAGTGGCCCCATTTGATTAGGTTAATAAATCAGTTTGTTAGGTGACTATAGCTGTTTATTTTTCTTCAAAGATTGAAAAATAATTTTTAGTCATTAATTGGTATAATATAATTCTCAAATGGCATTTTTAAATTTTTATTTATTGAAAATTAAATGTTTTGGGATGACATTGGTTAGCAAAATTATATAGGTTTCAAGTATACATTCCTTTGATACATGATCTATATATATATATTGCATTGAGTGCCCACCACCCAAATCAAATCATCTTCTGTCACCATATTTGGTCCTCTTTACCCTTTACTATTCCCACACCCTCTTCCATCTGGTAACTACCATACTGTCTGTGTCTATGAGGTAACAATAGACATATTATGTATCTGGGTGATTTTGAGTACATAGATATCATTGGCTTTTGACTTCACTGTATCTTTGAGAGCTGATGTGTATTTGGAGTCTGGCTGTATAGACTAGTTAAAATTACAGAAATTTAGAGATATTAAAGTATACTTTTCTCAATTTTATTGTCAATATTCTTTCAAGATATATTAACATCTAGTGTTTTTTGTTCTCCTGATGGGAATTATTTTAATTTTCTAATCTTTTCTTTATACTCTGTCATTAGTTGTCTTCAAAATATACTCCTAATTATGTTACCTTCTCACTCAAAAATTTTTGTTACTTTGGTATCATTAAGTTACTATCCAAATATATCTATAAAATTCCCACCCATTTTCAAGAATACCAAAATTTTTTTTCTAAAGATTTTATTTATTCATTTTAGAGAGGAAAGAGAGAAAGACAAACTGTGGGAGCAGGAAGCATCAACTCCCATATGTGCCCTGACCAGGCAAATGCAGGGTTTTGAACTGGCAACTTCAGGGTTCCAGGTTGATGCTTCTTCCACTGTGCAACCACAGGTCAGGCTGAGAGGAATACCAAGTTTTAATGTCTCTTCATTAATGAGGTAGGGATGAATATTGCCTTTCTCTGGGTCTTTATACAATGTAGTGTTATCGGCAAATGGCTTCACCTTCCTGAAGTTTCTTATATAATATATTGAAATAATAACAACAACATCACTGCCTGCTGTATGCAATAAGTAAGTTGAAGTGTGTAAACTGCCAAGCATGGTTTGGAAGATATTAAAACAATAAATTGAAGCAATTAATATGCATTATTATTATAACACACAATCTTTTTTGTGTTATAGTTATTTGTAAATAATCATGTTTCTTTCTATTAGCATATAACCTCTTCAAGGGCAGATTTTGTGCCTAAATTGATTTTAATAACCCCCAAGTCATTGAGCACTTTACCCCCCTACATACTTCATTTGTTTTAATTTAAACCATAGTAATTTAATGTAAAAATAAACATGAGTTCACATTTAGTATCTCTATCTTGAAATTAGCAGTACCAATATATTTTTCAATTCACAAATTCACTGGGTATTATAGGTTCTAAAAGTGATATCAGAGTATCATTAGCTATGGCAAAGTAACATCTTGAAATATTTATGTGTATGTACAATCTGTATTCATATCACTACAATAGCATTGTCTCCCGCATTGCTGGTCACTGCTCAAACTAGACTATTACTGCCCAGTGGAGTGAAAGCCATGACAGTAATTTAACCAGAAATTTGATGGCAGGGGAAGATGGACAGAGTCAAAAACATGTATGCACAGTAAACACTGGAGTGAGTTTCTTAGAAAGAATCTTCCAGTATGTCTCATTCAGGACACAGCCACCTTTTGGTATGAGTAAAAGAAGAATAAAATCCCAAAACAGGCTAAAAAATTGAAAGTAGATGGAATCTGTGCTCCTTTTTACATATGACACAGAGATCTTCAAGATCGCAGCATTTTTATACATCAACATGGTGCAAGAGCAGATAAAGGTAGGCGAGGAGAAGGTTTGGCCAGGCAGAGCGATCTGGTATGAAACCTTTCATGGAGTTTTTTTGTGGCTCCAGAGTGGTAAGGAAAAGGAGCCAGATTTTCCTCTGCTCCTCAGAAAGTCACAAAGGTAATCTAAAAAGTAGAGATGGCAGATAAGGAAGAGAGCTAGCTGGCAGAGCCTAAGGGTCTCATTTTTTATCTAAGAGGATGGTGCAACAGAAAATAGCAGGAATCTTATAACTAGGAATTCAGAGAGAGTATGACTACTTTAGTAAAGGTCAGAGGAGAAAACGCTTACAGCTGAGATCAAGACAAAACAATATATATACCAAAGGGTGTATGAGATGAACACATTAGAATCGAGAACCAGGTCGCTCCTTTCCTAACACATTCGTAACTTGACATGAGCATTTTATATATACGCTTAAGTAAGTACTGCCTCAGAAAAAAATGAGGAGGAAAGTAAATTCTTTCTTAACGTAGAAAATCCTGAATTGAATGGAAAAAAAAATACTTAATTAACTGTTTTTCACAGAAATGACTAGGTTTTGTTGTGCCCAGCTGAGTCAAAGAGAGACTGTATAGAGAGATAACTGTAAAGTATAGAAACAAAAAATTGTTCACCTGAGTTGTATGCTGTGAAATTTGTATCTGAAACATACTCATTATGTCTTAAAGAGTGTAATTCAAATTCCAAATAATTTTCTACCAATTATAACTTTGGAAAAACTTATGGTATTGAAAAAAGAACAGTAAATACACACACATGCAATCCATTAGGAACAACACAAAGTAGTCTAAAATTCAGTATAAAAATGAGAGAGACATAGGTCCATAGCTTTTATCATTCTCAATGTAGAACTATAATTTTGTTTTTAATTTTTCAAAATAAAAATTGTATATATTTATGGTTTGCAACATTATTTGATATACATATAAACAGTGAAATGGTTTCTATAGTCAAGCTAATTATATCTTCTCCTCCTATACTGATCATTTATTTTTGAGTGTGATAAGAGTACCTGAAATTTATTCTCTTAGCAGATTTCCACTGTTGAATATAGTATTCTAAACTATAATCATTGTGCCATACATTAAAGCTCTAGACTTATCCATCCTAGATAATTATAACTTTGTACCCTTTAACCAACATCTCCCCACTTGCCCCACTTTTATGCCCTCAGTAACTTTTTTTAAATTTTTGGTTTGTTTATTTTAGAGAGAGAGGAAGGGAGAGAGAGAGAGAGAGTGTGCACATGTGACTGGAACATTTATCTATTCCTGTATGTGCCATGACCGGGTCAAATTGGCAACCTCTACACTCCCGGAAAATGCTCTAACCAACTAAGCTATCCTGGCAGGGCCTTGGTAACATATTTTTAATGATGGAATATATATTATGTGGAAACTTTTACCAAATTTTTTAGTTATAATTAACATATAATACCATGTAAGTTAGTAAAGTGTACAATTTAATGATTTGATGTGTGTATATATTGCAAAATGAATACCACAATAAGGTTTTAATCTAATTTTACATGCTTTTATTTTATTGTTACACTAACCAGTTAATTCGTTAGGACTAGTTTTCCATAGGTCCTGTCTTAGTCAGCTGGGGCTGCTATAACAAAATAGCAAAGAGTAGGTGGCTTAAACCATATACATTTACTTCTCACAGTTCTAAAAACTGGGAATTCTGCCTGAACAGGCCATGGCGCAGTGTATAGAGCATCAGACTTGGATGCGAAGGACCCAGATTCGAGACCCCGAGGTCACCAGCTTGAGCGCAGGCTCATCCGGTTTGAGCATAAGTTCACCAGCTTGGACCCAAGGTCGCTGGCTTGAGCAAGGGGTTACTTGGTCTGCTGAAGGCCCATGGTCAAGGCACATATGAGAAAGCAATCAATGAACAACTAAGGTGTCACAATGCTCAACGAAAAACTAGTGATTGATGCTTCTCATCTCTCTGTTCCTGTCTGTCTGTCCCTGTCTATCCCTCTCTCTGACTTTCTCTGTCTCTATAAAAAAGAAAAAAAAGACTGGGAATTCCAAGGTCAAGATGTCTGCAGGCCTGACCAGACAGTGGTGCAGTGGATGGAGCATCAGACTGGGACACAAAGGACCCAGTTTTGAAACCCTGAGGTCGCCAGCTTGAGCGCAGACTCATCTGGTTTGAGCAAGGCTCACCAGCTTGAGCCCAAGGTCGCTGGCTTGCTCTCTCTGTCTCTAACACACACACACACACACACACACACACACACACACACACACGATGCCCACAGATTTAATGTCTGGTGAAAGCCTTCTTTCTGGTTTGCAGAGGCTTTCTTCTTGTTATGTCTTCACATGGCAGGAAAGACTCTGGTCTCTTCCTCTTCTAATAAGGACACACATCCCATCATGGCAAACCCACACTCATAACATCATCTAAATTTAAATGCTTTCTAAATACCATCAAATTAGAAATTGGGACTTTGGGCTATTTGTTTATATTAAAGTGTGTGTATTCCTTATATAATTTGGATATTAGCCCCTATCATATATATGTTTAGCAAATATTTTTCTCTCATTCAGTTGGTGGTCTTTTCATTTTGTCAATTGTTCCTTTTGCTTTGCAGAAGCTTTTTTAAAAAAATATTAAATTTCTTGTGGTGACATTGGTTAATAAAATTTTATAGGTTTCAAGTGTGCATTTCATAATATATCATCTGTATATTGATTGTGTTGTGTGTTTACTACCCAAATTCCAATCACCTTCTGTCACTATATATTTGACTCCCTTTACTCTTTTTTCTTGACCTCCTTTACTCTTATCTACTTGCCCCAACCCCCTTTCAGAAGCTTTTTATTTTGATGTTGTCCTATTGTTTATTATTGCTTTTGTTTCTTGTGTTTTTGGTGTCATATCAAAAAACTCATTGTCAAGACCAATACCAAGGAGTTGTGGGTTTTTTTCCTATAGTTTCTTCTGGTAGTCCTACAGTTTCAGTTCTTACACTTATATATCCTTAATTCATTTTGGGTTAATATTTATGAGTGGTGTAAGAAAGGTTTCCGATTTCATTCTTTTGCATGTTTCTATCCAGTTCTCCCACTATTTATTGAAGAATCTGTCCTTTTCCCATTGTGCATTCTTGGCTACCTTATCAAATTTTAATTGACTGTATGTATGTGGGTTTATTTCTGGGGTATTATTTCTTGTCCATCAGTATATGTGTCTGTGTTTGTGCCAGTACCATGCTCTTTTAAGTAATATAGTTTAAAGTCCAGAAGTGTGACACCTACAGCTTTGTTCTTCTTGCTCAGGATGGAATTCATTCTAATATAGGAGGGGGAGTTATAACTTTGGGTAAAGATCATTAGTTCTATTATAGTCAAATAATCAAAATTTTTATCAAAGAAAGTATTTTGTTGATCATTTGGCCCATTGTAATCATTTCAGAGATTAAAAAAATTGATTCATTTAAAATATATATGTATAATTTTCCTATATGACAGTCAAAATAACAGCATAGCCAGCCTGCCCTTATTGAGGTTACACTTATTGATAGAAAAGCAATAAAATAAACAAATGCTTTCACTATATAGATATTTCAAAGTGATAAGTGCTAAACAAATAAAGCCAGAAGTGCTATGGTGAAGTGAAATGAGAGTGACCTTTTAAATAAGATGGGAAAGGAGGGGCCCCTTACAATGTAAGCTAGAAACTCACATAGCAAAGTGTTTATGAGAATCAAAAATTCTAATGACTAAGGTGAAAAGTGCAATCAAGGTGCTACCTTTATCCTTAACGAAATGAAGAAAAGTGATAAATGCGGGTGATAAAGGGTGTCATTTATAATGCTTTGAAATATTTGCTTTGATTTACTGTAAACCAAATAATTAAAAATACAGACTACTATTATGAAGGTATGGGATGTCCATAAATCTTTGGAAGAAGTTTATGAGACATTAAAAATAACAGGAGAAATTATTAATATTTCAGCTAATATATCAGAGAGGTGTTAAAAATGTCTCTCAAATAACTAACAATAGTGATGATAAGTTTAATATACATACTCACATAGTTACTATAAGGGACAATTATCAATTTGTGACAAGTTAGTTAAACATAAAATTTTTCCAGTTAGTCCTTTTGCCTTTGCTTCTCATGGCTTGTATCTTGAAAAATGGTATTTATTTATATATCTGAATTTATTATTTTTTATGGTTTCTGGACTTACCGTCACCTTTAAAAGAACCTTTTCCAAGATGTTTAATGTCACTAGCCATAAGAGAAATGTAAATTAAAATTGCAAAGAGATATCATCTCTCGCCTGTCAACATGAGAGTCATCAGTAACTTAACAAACACTATGGGCTGGTGAGGATGTGGAGAAAAGGGTACCCTCATGCACTGTTAGTGGGAATGCAAATTGGTACAGCCACTGTGGAAAGCACTACAGAGTTACCTAAAATATTTAAAAATGAAACTGCCTTATGACTTTGTGTTTCCACTTCTAGGAATATATCTTAAGAATCCCAAAACACTAATTCAAAAGAATGTATGCACCCCTATGTTCATTGCAGTGTTATTTACATTATCCAAGATTTGGAAGCAGCCCCAGTGCCCATCAGTAGGTGAGTAGATGAAAAAGCTGCAGTACATCTACATGATGGAATACTACTCAACCAGAAAAAGGAAAGAAATCTTAGCTTTAGTGACAACATGGGTGGGCCTAGAGTGTATTATGCTAAGTGAAATAAGCCAATTAGAGAAAGACAAATATATGATTTCAGTCATATGTGGAATCTAATGAACAAAATGAACTCAAAAGCAAAACGGAGACAGACTCATAGAGAGAGAGCAGGCTGACAGCTGTGGGGGATGGAAGCTGGAAGAGGAGGGTGGAGGGATTAAGCAAAATAAGGCGAGAGAGAGAGAGAGAGAGAGAGAGAGAGAGAGAGAGAGAGAGAGAGAGAGAGATGGACATGGACAACAGGGTGGAGATTGCCGAGCAGAGCGGGAGAAGTGGAGGAGGGTGTGGGGGGATAAATGGTATGAATGAAGATCTGACTTGGTAGTGAACAAACAATATGGAATACAGACACATTTTGTAGAATTGAGCCACTGAAACCTATATAATTATGTTAACAGGTGCACCTCAATAAACTCAATTCAAAATAAATGTGAAAAAGCAAAATAAAATAAGTTGTGTCCTATCACCCTTCTTCATAATATTTACATTTTACCGAGACTAAATTCCTACTCCTCCCCACAGACAACGCAGGCCCGCATTACCTGGCTGCTGCCTGCCTCCCCAGCCACACCTGCTGCTCGGCTTCTCACTAGTTTTCTTTATTCCCTCCAATAAAGCAACTCTCCCACATCTCCACAATCTTTTTCACAGCCACCCTCCAGCTGGAAGGCTCTTCTCAATCTCATTCTACCTCTCTTTCTGGTCTTCGCAGGCAGCCTCGAGGTCACTGTCTACCTATTACCTCTGCCACTGCCCCCTGATGATTATTTTTACTGCATTTATCGCAATTTGCCCCTGTAAGTGTATATATGATATGTATATTGTAAATATTTATGCACATATGAAGAAAATAAGTATTTTAATATTATTTAACACTGTTATGTACTCATTTATGCTGTCTAGTGAATAAATTAACCAATTAACATTTGATCAAAAAAATTAAAGCAAATATGTAAAAATAATTCAAGAACCGCTATACCCCTACCAACTAGCTGAAAACATAAAACTTTATTACACTATAGATGTAGGCTCCTATGTTCTTTTTTCTGTTTTTAAATATTTTATTTATTAATTTTAGAGAGGAGAGAGAGAGAGAAAGAGAGAGAGAAAGAAGGGAGGGAAGAGCAAGAAGCATCAACTCCCACTTCATCCACTGCACACCACAGGTCAAGATACTCTTCTTCCTGAAAATACACTGCTCACAAAAATTAGGGGATTTGGGAACGTGCAAATACTCCAGTACTTTCAGCCTTTTGTATAATGCATTTTCACCAATGAAAATGCATAATTTTCACCATCTCATTTGCATAATTGAACAACTTTCTTTGACTTGTCGTTTGCTCTTCTGATGTTCTATTGTAATAAAAGAAATTCAAATGCTTCTCTTTTTTATTGCTTTATATTCATTTTGAAATATCCCCTAATTTTTGTGGGCAGTATATTAACCTTTCTCCCCTCCCATCGTCTCCCAAGGATTATAAGTGTGATGTGAAGTCAGCCTCCCTGGGTTCAAATGCAAATTCTAACACCACTGTGTCCTTAGCTATCTTTTTCTGTGCCTTAATTTCCTCATCTACAAAATGCAAACAATAATGGTGTTTAATTAATAGGTTTTGAATAAAGTTAGAAGGATTGATTGTAGAAATATAAAGTACTTAGACTAACGTTACAAGAAATAGCACTATAGCCTGACCTGTGGTGGCACAGTGGATAAAGAGTCGACCTGGAAATGCTGAGGTTGCCAGTATGAAACCCTGGGCTTGCCTGGTCAAGGCACATAGGGGAGTTGATGCTTCCAGCTCCTCCCCCACTTCTCTCTCTCTGTCTCTCCTCTTTCTTTCTCTCTCTCTCTCTCTGTCTCTCCCTCTCCACTCTAAAATGAATAAATAAAAAATAAATAAAAATTAAAAAAAAGAAATAGCACTATAAATTCTATTACTAATCTGAAATGGGTATTTTTCATTACTCATTCCATTGCAGCTTTTATCCTTTAATCCTTTAATATGTATGTATTAAGAAAGCTATGCAAGTGAGCACGTGGGCACACACACCTGCATAGATATTATCTTGTTTATATGGCTTAGAACTTAATGTAATTGGGAAAAATTAAAACTTTATAAATGGTATCAAAGTATGCATTCACCTGAAACTTCTTAAAAACAATACTACGTTTGTGGAGTTGCACTCAAATTGTTGGACTTAACTCTAGCTCATAAACCAAAATTGATTTATATGTTTTATTATGATACAAATCTAGGATTGAAATAATTTGCAGTATAAATGCTGGGTAATATCATCTTTTTCCCCAAAGTACTTGTCTCAATTTGTATTCCAGCAAACAATTGATAAGATTTCCTATTGTTCCACATCCTTCTCAAAACAGGATATTATCAGACTGTTAAAATTTGCCATTTTGACATGAGTAAAATACTATCTCACACTTTACTGAGTTTATTGGGGTGATACTGGTTCACAAAACCATACAGGTTTCAAATGTACAACTCCATAAGACATCATCTGCACACTGCATCGTGCATCCATTGCCCCAAGTAAAGTCTCTTCATTCCTATTTCTGCCCTTCTTTGCGCATGTCTATAGCTACACCAGTCCCCTTTCCCTCTATCACCACACTGTTTTCTCTATGTGTTATTTTTTTTTCCTTAATCCCTTTACTTTCTATTATTTGGTCCCTAAAACCCCCTCCCCTCCTACAGCTGTCAGTCTGTTCAATGTACCCATGTCTTTGTTTCAATTTTGTTCATCAGTTTATTGTGTTCAATAGATTCCACATATAAGTGAAATCATATGGTATTTATCTTTCTCTGCCTGGCACACTTTTAATTTGTATAACTCCAATTATTTAAGAGGATGATCATATTGTCTTACATGTATGGCAGTTTTCTGTTCCTTATCCTGTGAATTGCTTATTCATCTTTATTGCCCATTTTCCCATTTGTTTATATATATTTTATTTCTACAAGTCTTTCAATATTTGCTGTACTAGTCGTGGTTCTTAAATGCTGAAAAGGATTGTTAAGTCCAGTTTGTATTTTCCATTACATTTTTTATAACTTTTATTAATTTTAATTTATTGTGTTTACATGGATTCAAGTGCCCCACTGAATATAACACCCTCACCCCAACCTCCCTATGCCCCCCATTACACCCCCTCTACTTCCTCCCCCTAACTCCATCCCTCCTTCCCTCTAGGATTTGCTGTCGAGTTATCTGTATCTCTGTATTATGTATATATAATTTCACTAATCTCTTCACCTTCTCTGATCCCATCCCTGAAACCCCCTTCCCTCTGACTGCTGTCCCTCTGGTCCCTGTGACCCCACTGATGTCTCTATTCCATTCCTCAGTTCAATTTGTTCATTGGATTATACATATAAATGAGATTATATATTTGTCTTTCTCTGCCTGGCTTATTTCACTTAGCATAGTAATCTGGGTCTATCCATGATGCCGCGAAAGAGAAGATTTCCTTCTTTTTCATGGCTGCATTGTATTTCTTTGTGTGTATGTACCACTGCATTTTAATCCACTCATCCACTGATAGACAATTGGACTATTTCCAGATCTTCGCTACTGTGAACAATGCTGCAATAAACATGAAGGTGCATATCTTCTTTTGAATCGCTGATGTAGTATTCTTAGGATATATTCTTAAAAATGGGATAGCTGGGTCAAAAGGCAGTTCCATTTTTTGAGGAAACTTCATACAGTTCTCCACACTGGCTGCACAAATCTGCATTCCCACCAGAAGTACAGGAGGGTTCTCTTTTCTCCACACCCTTGTCAGCACTTATTGTGTGTTATTTTGTTCATGAGAGCCATTCTTACAGGTATGAGGTGGTATCTCATTGTGGTTTTAATTGGCATTTTTCTGCTGATTAGTGATGTTGAACATTTTTTCATATGCCTATTGATCATCTGTATGTACTCTTTGGGGAAGTGTCTATTCAGTTCTTTTGCCCATTTTTTGATTGGATTTTTTATCTTCCTGGTGTTCAGTTCTAGAAGTTCTTTATAAATTTTGGTTATTAACCCCTTATCAGACATATTGGTGAATATGTTCTTCCATTGTGTGGGGTGTCTTTTTATTTTGTTAATCGTGTCTTTAGCTGTGAAAAAGCTTTTTAGTTTGATATAGTCCGATTTGTTCATCTTGTCCTTTATTTCACTTGCTCGTGGAGATAAATCAGCAAACATATTGCTACAAGAGATATATGAGAGTTTACTGCCTATGTTTTCTCCCAAGATGTTTATGGTTTCATGAATTATATTTAAATTAAATCTTCTATTCATTTTGATTTTATTTTTGTGAATGGTGTAAGTTGGTGGTCTAGTTTCGTTTTTTTTTTCATGTACCTGTCCTATTTTCCCAACAACATTTATTAAAAAGACTGTCTTTACTCCATTGTATGCTCTTACTTGCTTTGTCAAATAACAATTGTCCATAAAGGTGTGGGTTTATTTATTTCTGGGTTCTCTGTTCTGTTCCACTTATCTGCATGTCTGTTCTTATACCAGTACCAAGCTCTTTTGAGTATAATGACCTTGTAGTATAACTTGATATCAGGATGTATGACCCCTCCCACTTTATTCTTCATTTTCAAGATTGCTGAAGCTATTTGTGTTCTTTTTGGTTCCATATAAATTTTTGGAATATTTCTTCTATATCTTTGAGATATGCCATTGGTATTTTATTAGGAATTGCATTGAATTTATATGTTGCTTTGGTTAATATAGAAATTTTAATGATGTTTATTCTTTCTACCTATGAGCACAATATATGCTTCCACTTGTTTTTATCTTTCTTAATTTATTTTATCAATGTTTTATAATTTTCCAAGTACAAGTCTTTTACCTCCTTGGTTAAATTTACTGCTAGGTACTTTACTTTTTTGTTGCAATAGTGAAAGGATTGTTTTCTTAATTTCTTTTTTAGACAGTTTATTTTTGGTGTATAAAAATACCATTGATTTCTGAATATTAATTTTATATCTTTCCACCTGCCACATTCATTTATCAAGTCTTAGTAGGTTTTACTGAGACTTTAGGGTTTTCTATGTACAGTATCACATCCTCAACAAATAATGACAGTTATACTTCTTATTTTCCAATTTGGATGCCTTTTATTTCTTCTTCTTGTCTGCTTGCTATGACTAGGACATCCAGAACTATGTTGAATAAGAGTCGTGATAAGGGTCATCCCTGCCTTGATCCTGATCTTAAAGGGATTGATTTTCATTTTTGCCCATTGAGTATGATGTTGGCTGTGGGTTTGTCATAGATGGCCTTTATCATGTTGAGGTATGTTCCTTGTATTTCCACTTTGCTGAGAGTTTTAATCATAAATGGGTGCTGCATTTTATCAAATGCTTTTTCTGCATCTATTGATATTATCATGTGGTTTTTATCCTTCCTTTTGTTTATGTGATGAATTACATTTATTGATTTGTAAATATTGTACCAGCCTTGACTCTCCAGAATAAATCCCATTTGATCATGATGTATAATTTTTTTCATGTATTGCTGGATTCAATTTGCTAATATTTTGTTGAGAATTTTAGCATCTAAGTTCATCAGGGACATTGGCATATACTTTTCTTTCTTTATAGTATTTTACCTAATTTTGGAATGAGGATAATGCTTGCCTCCTAAAAGGAGCTTGGAAATCTTCGCTCCTCTTGAATTTTTTGAAGAAGCTTGAGAAGGATAGGTGTTAGTTCTTTGAATATTTGGTGAAATTCGCCTATGAAGCCATCTGGTACAGCACTTTTGTTTGCTTGGAGTTTTTTGATAATTGTTTTAATTTCACTTGTTGTAATTAGTCTGTTTAGTTTTCCTAATTCTTCCCAATTGAATTTTGGGAGATTATATGTTTCTAGAAATTTATCCATTTTGCCTAGGTTGCCCAATTTTTTGTCATACAAATTTTCATAGTATTTTCTTACAGTTCTTTGTTTTTCTGTGGTGTCAGTTATTATTACTTCTCCATTTTAAATTTTATTTTATTTATTTGAGCCTTCTCTCTTTTTTTCTTGATGAGTCTGGTTAAAGGTTCATCAATCTTGTTTACCTTTTCAAAGAACTAGCTCTTTGTTTCATTGATCTGTATTATTTCTTTTTAGCCTTATGTCATATTTTCCACTCTGATCTTTATTATTTCCTTCCTTCTACTTCCTCTGGCTTTATTTGTTGTTCTTTTTCTATTTCTTTTAGATGCTTTAGATGCTGGGTTAAGTTGTTGATTCGAGCTTTTTCTAGCTTCCTAAGGTATGCATGTAATGCTATGAACTTTCCTCTCAGGACTGTTTTTGCTGTGTCCCCAAAATTTTTGAGTTGCTGTATGTTCATTTTCATTTGTTTCAAGGAAACTTTTTATTTCTTCCTTGATCTCATTGTTGATCCATTCGTTATTTAATAACATGCTATTTAGCCTCCAAGTGTTTGAATGTTTTTCAGTTTTCTATTTTTGTTGATTTCTAGTTTCATGCCATTGTGATCAGAAAAGATGCTTGATATAATATCAGTCTTCTTAAATTTACTGAGACTGGTTTTGCGTCGTAACATGTGGTCTATCCTAGAGAATGTACCATTAGCACTTGAAAAGAATGTATATTCTGCTGCTTTGGGGTGAAATGTTCTGAAGATATCAATTAAATACAGTTGATCTAGTGTGTCATTTAAGGCTGCTGTTTCTTTGTTTATTTTCTGTCTGGAGGATCATTGATGTTAGTGGGATATTAAAATCCCCTACTCTTAGAGTATTGCTGTTGATCTTGCCCCTTATGTCCATCAAAATCTGCTTTATATATTCATGTGCTCTTATATTAGGCACATAAATATTTACAATGGTTATTTTCTCCTGTTGGATTGCTCCCTTTATCATTATGTAGTAACCTTCTTTATCCCATACTATAGCCTTTGTTTTAAAGTCTATTTTGTCAGATATAAGTATTGCTACACCAGCTTTTTTTTTTTTTTTCATTTCCATTTGCATGAAATACTTTTTTTTTCATCTCTTCACTTTTAGTCTATGTGTATCTTTTGTTCTGAGGTGGGTCTTTTGTAGACAGCATATGTACGGGTCCTGTTTTCTTATCCATGCAGCTACCCTATGTCTTTTGATAGGAACATTTAAGCCATTTACATTTAAGGTTATTATTGACATGTACTTATTTGTTGCCACCTTATTCTTTAATCTACATTCCTCCTTTTCTTGATTTTTTTTTCCTTTGCTCTTTTTATAACATGCCCCTTAACATTTCTTCCAGTATCGGTTTGGTTGTAATGAATTCCTTGAGTTTTGTTTTTTTGTTTTGTTTCATTTTTGTCCTGGAAGCTTTTTATTTCTCCTTCAATTTTAAACAATATCTTTGCTGAATAGAATAGTCTTGGTTGTAAGTTCTTGTTTTGCATCAGTTTGAATATTTCTTGCCAATCCTTTGTCCTCAAGTGTTTCTTTTCTTTTTTTCTTTCTTTCTTTCTTTTTTTTTTTTTACAGAGACAGGAACGGAGAGAGATGAGAAGCATCAATCATCAGTTTTTCATTGCAATACTTTAGTTGTTCATTGATTGCTTTCTCATAAGTGCCTTGACTGTGGGCCTTCAGCAGACTGAGTAATCCCTTGCTCAGGCCAACGACCTTGGGTCCAAGTTGGTGAGCTTGGCTCAAACCAGAGGAGCCCATGCTCAAGCTGGCGACCTCAGGGTCTCGAACCTGGGTCCTCTGCATCCAAGTCCAACGCTCTATCCACTGCGCCACTGCCTGATCAGGCTGGCCTCAAGTGTTTCTGTTGAGAAGTCCGATGTCATCCTTATGGGGGCTCCTCTATATGTAATTAACTGCTTTTCTCTTGCAGCTTTTATTCTTATTTTGTCTCTTTAACTTTGGAATTTTAATTATGATGTGTCTTGGTGTAGGCCTCCTTGGGTTCCTCTTTAATGGAACTCTCTGTGCTTCTTGAGTTTGCGTGACTTTTTCCTTCATCTATTTAGGGAAATTTTCAGCTATGATTTCCTCAAACAGGTTCTCTATCCCTTGTTCATTCTCTTCTCCTTCAGGAACCTTTATGACATGGATGTTGTTTCTCTTCATGTTGTCACAGAGATCTCTTAGAGTTTCCTCAGTCTTTTTGCACCTCTTTTTATTTTGCTACCCTACTTCTGTGCTTTATGTTTATCTTGTCTTTTAAATCGCTGATTCAATCTTCTGCTTCATCCAGCCTGCTGTTGATTCGTTCTAGTGCTGCCTTTGTTTCTGATATTGTATTTGTCATTCATGACTGGTTCTTTTTTATTATTTCAATTTCTTTTTGATGCTTGCTATCTCTTTATTTAGATGTTTATTATAACCATTCATTGTTGCTCTAAGGTCCTTGAGCATCCTAAAAATCATTATTTTAAACTCTGCATCTGGTAGTTAGGTTACTTCCATTTCATTTAGTCCTTTTTCTGGGGATATCTCTTGTTGATTCATTTGTGTCACATTTCTCTGTCTGCCCATTTTTTTCTGTGTATTAGGGAGCACTATCTTACTTGGAACTTTTTATTATTTCTTTCTGAGGAAGATGGGCTCGGTGGTACTGACCTCCAAGCCACCTGTTTTCCTTTTTCTAGGAATGCTTCTTGAGGGTAGTGTTTTCCTTTTTGTTGTCTGTGAGTATTGAATGCAGTTGGACCTTTTGTGGGTACAGTTATTCCTTTAGGCTGGCTAGCTCTAAGGGTCAACCTTGATCATGTGTACTACACTGCAATGTCTGTGTTCTTGGGCATATTTATTCTCCACAGGGTTTGGTGCCTGATAGACTCCTCCTTTAGGTGTACTGCTTGTATAGCAAGCTGAGTCTAAGGTTGGTGCTGTCTGCCACCCACTATCAGTTGTGTTGGTTCTAGATCTTCTTGGGTTGATGTCAGCTCTTGTTTGTTACCCACTGTGGGCTACTTGTCTGAAGATACTGCTCTTTTTGCTGTTTGTGTCTTCATTTTCTGTGCCTGGGTAGTATGGGAGGGGCCAACCTGGGTATAAGGACCAGCTTCATTCTGCTTAGAGATGACAGCAGCTCTGTAAAAGCCCCAAGCTTCATAAGATTTGCTTTACTTTTCAGCTGCTCCACCTCCTCTTGCAGCTACCTAGTCTTCCCACAGTCTTCTGTAGAAAAAAATGTAGTATGGGCCCAGACAAACCTCACCCAAGCAACCCCTCTTCAGGTTACACACTTGGTGAGATAGGGCAGCTGAGTTTGGGAATACAACTTTAGTGGGACCTCCTATTTCAGGGGTCTCTTTGTCAGTAGCTCAGTACAGGGAATGTGGCCCCTACTCCAGAGCTATTCCCTCAGCCACTGCTGGATACTCAAATTTATTTCTCCCCAACAAGTTGAGCAGCAGGTTCAGGTCTAAGTGGGGCTGACACTCCCCTCTGCAGAAGTTCTTACAGTCAGCAAGTCCTTGGTATCAGGAAGGAAGACTAAGAGAGTCCTCTCCTGGGGCTGACTCTGCTCCTGCAGAAAGTGGCTGAGCCTCTCAACCAGATCCAACACTAAGCTCGCAGGGACCCACACTTTAAATATCCAAGCTCCAAGCCTTTCTCCCTTCCCCCAGTGGAATCAAGCCCAGCAGGACAGGACATCCAGTGCCCTGGCTGGCTGACTGTGAAGCTCCACCGTATCCAATGCACATGAGCCCCTGTGCTGGTACTGATTGCAGAGAGATTCACCTCAGCTGGGTCCAGTTGTGAGGATCCCTTCCTTTGGGTACCACCCTAGCAAGGGTTGTTACATCCTGAACTGATGCTCTCCATAAATGGATACTGTATGTGTCAGCCCTGGGACTTTCTGGAAGGCACCTTGTGCAGACCAATGGGAGACACTGCCCATGACTGGCCCTCAGCAACCTTGTTGGAGCTACAAGCAATCCAGAGTTTGTGGCTGCCTCTACTGGGCCCAGGTACACCTGGAAATACCATGCTTCACATCTAGGCTGGCTTTTACACACAGAAGTCCTGGGGGAAGGTTCCCTGAGTCCCACCTCCTGCAGCCTCTGTCTGTTTGCTGGCTTCTTGTTGGGCTCGGCTGCAGTAAAAACATGGATGGACCTTGATAACATTATACGGAGTGAAATAAGTAAATCAGAAAAATCTCTAAGAACTATATGGATCCATACATAGAAGGGACATAAAAATGAGACTCAGAGACATGAACAAGAATGTGATGGCAATAGGGGTGGGGGTGGGGGGAGGGGGGATGGGGCGAAGAAGGAATGAGGGGTTGGGGGAGGGGAGGGGCACAAAGAAAATGAGATAGAAGGTGACAGAAGACAATTTAACTTTGGGGGAGGGGTATACAGCACAATCAAATGTCAAAATAATCTACAGATGTTTCCTCTCAACATATGTACCCTGATTTATCAATGTCACTGCATTAAATTTAATAAATAAATTAAAAAAAAAACCTCTGCTAAAGTCTAGGGCCTGTAGCAATTCAGGGATTAGGAAGGGTGGTGGGTGTGGCTCCACCCCAGGTCCCAGGTGTCAGTCTGTCCAGGCTTTTTCCACAGATGTCAGGAGGGTGTGACCCCAGGAGTCTGGTGGATGTTACCTCTGAAATCTAGAGGTGTGGTGTGTCCACTCTCTGGACAATTTCCACTGAGTCTCCTGTGAGGTGGAATCATCAGTCTTAGACTCTGGAGTGTGGGGGTCGGGGAAGCTCTGGCCTCAATATCAGAAAACTGAGTCATTGATGTGCTCCTGCCTCCTGGCTTCTTAGCACTACCCAGTCACTATGACTGGAGCAGGAGACACTCCAAAGGGTGGAGCAGTTGCTTCTCCTCAGGGCGGTGCCACTCAGAGGGGACTGCTGTACCCATGAAAGATGGTGACTGCTGTACTGGAGAATGACTGAGCACAGGGGTTCCAGTGGCCATCCCCCACAGTGTGTCTCCCTGGGCCACCAACTTTATACTCTCCTCACACAACTCTAGTCCTCTCAGCTCTCTGCCACTGGAGCCCCAGGTAAGTGACTATAAACAAGATTTTCTGTGTGGGTCATTTAAGACAGGGCCTGCATCTCCGAGAGTTCCATGTTTTTCTTGCAGACAGAAACCCAGCTCTTTTCACAGCTAAATGTTGTGTGGGTGCCTCTTCTAGGCTCTGGGGCTCTAGGCTGGGGCTCTGGGCCTGGGGCTTAGGACCCACACCTCTCAGGGTGACTATCCTCACAGTGAGAGTCCCGCCAGACCCTCAGCCCCCGCTGGCTCCTAGGAGCGGGTAGCCCTTTCCATATCTCCACCCTTCCTACCAGTTGCAACGTGACTTACTCTGTGATCCTTGTTTATAGACTCCCCTTTGTTTAGTCCAAAGTTGGTTTTTCAAGATGAATGTTCTTAAATTAAGTTGCAATCCAATTTGATTCTGGGAGATGGCAATTGAAATGTCTGCCTACTCTGTTGCCATCTTTGAAACTCCATTTCTTAGAGTGATTTTCACATTCTTTGTATATAAATATAAGTATACATATACATAATTTTGCATGTTTTGGTTAAGGAATTCTTTTAAAACTTATTTTATTCCTTGAGGTAAAAAATAAATACTTCAGCATTGTATACTAAACATTTAAAAGTTCTACTTTTTATGATTAATTCTTATTTTTATATTTTTCTGAAGTGAGAAGTGGGGAGGAGGCAGACAGACAGACTCCTGCATTCGCCTGACCGGGATCCATCCAGCATGCCCACCAAGGGGCAATGCTCAGCCCCTCTGGGGCATTGCTCCACTAAAATTGGAGCCATTCTGGCACGTAAGGTGGAGGCCATGGAGTCATCCTCAGCGCCCGGGCCAACTTTGCTCCAATGGAGCCTTGGCTGAGGGAGGGGAAGAGAGAAACAGAGAGGAAGGAGGGGGGGCGAGGTGGAGAAGCAGATGGGTGCTTCTCCTGTGTGCCCTGGCCAGGAATTGAGCCCAGGACTTCCATATACCGGGCCAACACTCTACCGCTGAGCCAACCAGCCAGGGCCTTGATTAATTCTTAATATATCTGAAATTGAGTTCTGTTTATGGTGTGAGATAAGGAATCAATTGAACTTCTTTTTTATAAATAATTAATCTAGCATCATTTATTGAAAAAATCTATCATTTCTTGTGGCTATGCAACAAGTATGAGATGTTTATGCATCTGATGGATATATTTTGAAGAACCAAAGTTTTGTTTCTTTATCTTAATTTCAACTATTTTTAAAAATATTTTACTGACAGATTTTCTTTAAAATGATAAATATTTAGACTATGTTATTAACTGTCAGGATGTTAAAATGTTATCTTTATGGAAAATATAGATAATATTAACTGATTATGATAAATATATATTCATTACAATAGTAAATGAATAAAATTAGAAATGGAAGATGCATATCTGAAAGCAATATGCATGAAAACCTGACAGAAGGCACAGATGGTAGTATGGCAAGTGTTCTTTCTAATTGCAAAGAAATCTTTCTCTTGGGCAAACCACTTTGAAGCTTGTTTAAATGTCTTTCATGTGAAGATTCTTGGACAACAGAATCTGATTGTCAATTGCCATAATCTCTAGAGAATTGAAAGACTATATTCTTGGAAGATGTCAAAGATCTAAGAATAATTCCCTTCAAAGGTAGAAATAGCCTAACAGCACTTCCCTGAGGATAAAGTAATGCAAAAGACTTAGAAAGATGCCAGGTAGACATAGTGTGTTGGAAGATAGTACATGCTTACATTGATAGCACTGTGCTTTTGTAAATTTTTTTTCAAAGAAAAGAAATCTTAGAATTTAAGTGATCCCAAGGAAAAGAACACTTTTGATTTTAGCTCTTCTGTTGTTTTTGCTGGGTTTTTTTTTTTTGTGACAGACAGAGAGAGACAGAGAGAGGGACAGACAGGACAAGAGAGAGATAAGAAGCATCAATTCTTTGCTGCAGCATTTTAGTTGTTCATTGATTGCTTTCTCATATGTGCCTTGACCGGGGAGCTACAGCAGACAGAGTGATCCCTTGCTCAAGCCAACGAGCTTAGGCTCAAGCTAGTGAGCCTCACTAAATCCAGATGACCCCGCGTTCAAGCTGGCAACCTCGGGGTTTTGAGCCTGGGTCCTCCATGTCCCCAATCCAACACTCTATCCTCTGCACTACCGCCTGGTCAGGCTGTTGTTTTTACTGTTTCCTTCGAAAGTCATCTATGTGAATTTGGGAGTAGTTAGGAGAAGTAAACCATAAAATATTTACATTTTCCTTAAAACTACATAGTTAAAGATTCATTACACTAGATAAAATTTTTAAGACAAGATTTTCTAAAATCAGAAAACATTATTTTTGCTTTGATTTACCCTTCAAATAATTAGTATAAATAGGTATATTGAAGCCTATGGAATTTTTGTGAATCTAAATGCAATTAAATATATTTATTAACCTATATTGTTGAATTTATTAGAAAAGTCAAAGTGCTAAAAAAATGTATTAAATATACTAACCACCTTGTGTACATAGTTGATGTTAATGGGCAGTTTCCCAGTAAATACAAGAATAAAAATGCTTTAGTAGATTGATTTACATATTAGAAATTGATAGTTAATAAGTTAAAAAAAAGTACTAGACTGTAAAAATTTATAAAGAAAAAAATGTTTTTCTTTATGAACCTTTTAAAGCAGTATCTCAGATATATTTGTGCACCCATGTTAATCGTAGCATTATTCACGATAGCAAAGTGGTGGAAGCAATCTAAATGTTCATCAACTGATGAATGAAAAAGGAAAATACAGTATATACACACATTGAAATACTATTCCTTAAAAAAGGAAGGAAATTCTGTCATATGCTAAACATAGATGAACCTGGAAGATTTTATGCTAAGTAAAATAAGTAAGTCATAGAAGGACAATAGTGTATGATAACACTTACATGAGGCATCTAAAATTTTCAAAGTCATAGAAACGAAAAGTAAAATAGTGATTATCAGGGGCTGAGGATTGAGGGAGGTAGCAATTTGTTGTATGGTGGGTATAGAGTTCCAGTAATGTAGGATAAAGGAGTTTGGAACCCACTGAAACCACCGTATGCATACAATTGATGTTGTACTGTATGCTTGGAAGTTGTCGGGAAGGTAAATTTTATGTTCTGTGTTTATTTGCCAAAATAAAACAAGTAAAAATAAAATAATATACACATGTGATGCACACAGATTATTTCTGCAGAATGTGTCTGCTGTGTGGTCTGTGATTAGGATAGTTACAGTGATTTCTACTTTTACTTTATTCTACACACACTGTTGGATATTTGATAATCTCAGAGAAAGATTTTCTTTAGAACAGAAACCCAGACAAAAATTTCAAAAAAAAAATGTACAAGAAAATTTCTCATACCGATAAAGCTAAAGCATTCACAAATAACTAGCTAGAAAACTACTTTTATTCCAAATAGCTGAATGAATACATATGGCTCAGCCATTGAACTAAAATTTTGAAGGAAAAAAATGTGTCCTGATACAAGATTAAAAAGTGTTGTCGAGTCAAGTATTGTAAAAGGCAATGTTAAGAAAACACTTTTATCTGAACTAAGCTGAAGATGAAAAGAAAATAATTAAAGTGGGACTTTCCCCAAGAATATTAATGCTGAATACAAAGTTCAGCTGTGTGGATGCTGAGGCATCAGTGACTCCTTTAGTCTACATATTATTTCAAGTGAGCAGATGCAATTATTTAATGCTAATTTTTCATCTTAATACCATAACATTGGAAACTGCTAATGGAATGAAAATCTTGGTGTTACTTTGGAAGTAGCTCAAAGAGAAACACTTAATTGGAGTTAAATGTGATGGCAGAACACATAGTCACATTTAGCAACTATTCTGTAAAGAGATTCTCAGCTTAGTCAAAGAATAAGTATTCAAAGCTTCCCAGATCAGGGAGTGTGGACAATAGAAAATTAGGCGGTTTCATTATGATGATAACAGCTAAGATTTCATGAGCATTTACTTTGTGTCAGGCACTGTGCTAAACTCTTCATTGTTTTATGTAACCCTAAGAAGAACCCCTCTACCCCATTCACAGATGAAGAATTAAGGGCTAAAGAGATAAAGCAACTCCCCTTAGGTTATTTACTCAGGTTGAACCCTGAGGTGCATGATAATTTGTATCATACAGGCCTGGCTTTATATCTTTCCTTTACCAGGGGATCACTAAATAAATTTGGATGAATATCTTAACTGCTGTGTGCTTTATTTTTCTCATCTGTCAAATGGTGGAGTAAAAATACAACCTATGTATAACGCTATTATAAAAATGAAAGATAGTAATATAGGTGACAGGCCCAGAATAAGCTCTCAGTAAGTAGTAAGTTATTCATGTTTCTTCCTGAGATCAAGATTAGTAGTTGAAAAGAGTCTCCAAGTACATTTGACATTAAGCTGACCCAAGCTGAAATTGAAGAGGCCTTCCTGAGCCACAAATATATCTAGCAGTTTCTTAAAAACAATGAACTTTAAAAGTAAGTTAATTAAAACAATAATATTTTTAAAATATAAGTTAGTGTTGGATTAAAATTAATTGGTTAAAATTTAGTGAAAAATACTTAGAAAATGTAAAATTGTTTCTAAATGTATACCATAAGTTTACATGTAGCTTTTTGCATGTATATCTTAGCGAACAGCCTACAAATGTTTGTGTTTATGTGGGAAAATAACTTGCTAAAACTTGTAAACTGTTATTCTTTCCCAATGTACATTCCTCAAATGAGGCCTGAAATTCCTGGAATTGCTATATAATAATCTCTTTGGTGAGAAGAGATTGGACTAATGAATGAGATCTATTCTTCTTCATAAAATTTGTTGTGCCCTTTCTTCAACAATAAGCTGCATGTCTACATTGAGTGGAAATAATTGATATTTGCATATTGTTTAATTTGTTTAGCAATCCAGAAGCTTTTATCTATGGCAGAAAAATCTCCTTATAGAGATAAAGAAAACATATGTCTCTTTGTATCTCAAATAAGGTAAAGAAACTGTCACTGTATTTAATTATAGAGCCACAATTTCTGCCTCAAAAAAAAGTAGGAAAATGCAGTTGTAATACTCCCACCATGCAGTCAGACTTCTCCCATGTCTTCATTATCTGTGGGCCAGAATATTTCATCACTGACACCTGGTGATTCCATAAGGCAAGCAGATCTGAGGATCAAAATTGTTTTGACTATTAACAACTTCCACCTTCAAGTGGAAACATTTATGGAGTATAGACAATACCTGCATATTCCTTTTAATGGGTTTAGATTCAGGATAAAGACTTTCTAAAAGCCTTTAACAGTTCTTGGCATCCTGAAACTTCTACCTCTTTATGATTAAAAAGAATCAAAGTATGGGCTGGTTCAAAGAAAGAAAAAGAATCCCCAAGCCTTGGAAACATTCAGTATTTGTATTGGTGAAAAAAAGAAGAGATGAATGAAACTTCAATCTCAGCAGACATTTTTTTCAAAAAAGTTGTAGAGCTCACTTTACTGCTATATCAGACAAAGAAGAAACAATCTAGTATCTAAGAAAGAAAATAAATGGTTTTTAAAGTTTTTATAGCAGAATAAAATTTCAAAAACTATATATCAGTATAGTCAGTGTTGAATGAAAATATCATACCGAGATGGTACTTTTAAAGGTCTGCCTCACAACTATTACAGTGACCTACACTTTTTTTCTGGCCAGACAAGTAGTCATATGAAGTAACTTGTTGAGCAACACTAACACATAATATTTTTTCTTCACTAGATTAGCTAAAATGTTTCTTCATTTGCTAGGGCTTCTGTAACCAAGTACCACAAATGGAGTGGCTTAAATAGAGAGATTTGTTTCTTCATTTGCTAGGGCTTCTGTAACCAAGTACCACAAATGGAGTGGCTTAAATAGAGAGATTTATTGTCTCACAGTTCCATAAGATAGAAGTTTGAGATCAAAATTGATAGATAAAATGGCTACTCAGCTGCCATATTCAGAACAATGCAGGCCCAAAGGAGGAAGAAGAACTTACTTACCTAGTAACCTGGCCCAGACCTCCCTTACAGCAGGATGCTGATAAGGGACAGTTGAATCAGAGTACTAACAGATTTTGAGGAGCTGTGGTGCCAATCCAAACCTCAAACAAAGGAAAACTGTCTTGCACCAGAGGATGCAGCAATGTCAGCAGAGCTGTAGTCATTTGAGGGTCTGTAAGGAGAATTGGTTCCATGCTTCTCCCCTAGTTTCTGGTGGTTTCCTCATTATATTTCTGACTTGTATTATAGAATGGTCACCCGAATCTCTACCTTCATCTTTATGTGGCTTCTCCTTGTGTGTGTTGGTATCAACAGTTTCCCTTTTAATAAGTACACAAGTCATACTGGATTAGGGCTCACGAAGGACCTCACTTTAACTTGGCTACCTCTGTAAATGTCTTACTTCCAAATAGGTCATGTTCTCAGATATTGTGCATTAAAACTCCAACATATATTTTTTTGGAAGGGATATAACAGCGCTTAACAGCTTAGGACCTAGCTGGCATTGTTTCTAGGAGTAATTGAAGATTAATATGGGTTAAAACATCTAGTTATTTTCAGAGTGCATGAATAATTTTAGGAGATGAATAAGAATATAAGAATTGTCCAACTTAGAGGCATTGACCAGATGACATTGGAAATTAATTCTTTTTTTTTTTTCTTGTAAGAGGCAGGGAGGCAGAGATATATTCTCACATGCATCCCAACTGGGATCCACCAGCAAGCCCACTAGGGGGCGATACTCTGCCAATCTGGACCACTGCTCTTGCTCACAACCGAGCCATTTTAGCACCTGAGGCAGAGGCCATGAAGCCATCCTCAGTGCCTAGAGCCAATAGCTCAAACCCTCAAACCGCTTGAACCATGGCTGCAGCAGGAGAAGAGAGAGAGAGACAGAAGGGGGAGGAGTGGAAAAGCAGATGGTCGCTTCTCCTGTGTGCTCTGACCGGGAGTCAACCCAGAACTTGCACACACTGGGCTGACGCTCTACCACTGAGCCAACCAGCCAGGGCTGGCAATTAATACTTAATCAAGGGCTGTATTCTACAGTACTAGGGGAGATACTTCTTTCATCATAAAAGAAGTATCGTCAAATTGAATTGAATTGTAAAACAATCTGAATTGAAGTTTTGTTATGTCATTGGAATTGTTAGGGATGTCTTGACCCTTTATGCTATTATAACAATAATACAGTGCATTAGATGTTTATATCAAACTTTATTTCAGAAGCTTCAAATAACATGTTGAAGTACTGCTGGGAAAGTTAATAGTCTAGGCAGTTGAGATTTGGGGGAAAATTACCAGGATTTAGGAATAGGAATCCTTTTCCTTTCCTTTTGACTTAAAAAATCTGTTACAACCTGTGTATCCTATCAGTCTAAAAGGAACAACAAACTTTTTTTTATTATGTTTGCATGCTAAAGTGTTCAAAGAAGCCAACTGAAAAGTATTCCCACTGAATAAATAATGAAAAGCTTAGCATCTAAGTAAAAAGTTAAATTAAACCAGATATAGCCTATGAAAACTAGTTGAGTATTTAATTGGAGCTATGGATTTATGATGTGTTTTAAAAGACACGAGTTTTTACAAAACATCAAGCAAGCCTACTCTATTGATGATATCATGTTAATCAAATCTGGTGAACATGAACTACAACTACTCGATAGTCCATAATAAATTAAATGTAATGTGGCTTTAATAATTATATTAAATATGTTTCGGAACAGAAGAGTAAAAGTGAGTGTTCTCCATCAACATCACTTTTAATAAAAGAAGAATTTGTTCTTCTCATGTTCACATATTCAAGCTATACTGAGATAGAAATTCTGGTTTCTAGAACTGGGGTGGGGGTGGACAGGGAATATTTTATTCAGGGGATTCAGTGAGGGTTATTGTGTACAGAAATCTATGACTGGCACCTGACCCTTAGGGGCTTTTATACCAATAAACCAGCAGGCAAAAGGAAGATTTACTGTACTGGCTGCAGTAATTGACCTTGATAATCATTAGGACTAAGGTTTGCTAATACACAGTATTATATCTGAAATCTTGGAGGTCACTAAAGCATCTGTTAGCATTCCCTCTCAATAGAGTGGGATAAGCTGTTTTTCCTACCAGATCAAAGTTCCTTTCTCTACCTCTGTGGCTTCCATCATTCTACAAACCTTGGGACAGTCGTTCTCCTGAATCTTCTAGGCAATGTCTCATTTTTCTGTCTCCTTCATCATCACACTTCTCGAGTAAATTGTGAGTACTCCCGGTGTGCATTTTATTTTTCCTCATTTACACTTCAGTCCACTGCTTTTTATCATGTTTATAATGATTTTTATGAATGCGATGATAGACACATTTTAGGTTTTCTCTTACTTGAAACTATTTACCAATTCCTCCTTCTTGTAACAGTCTTGGATTTTCCTGATGTCAAAATCTTCTGGGTATTTCCCCTTGTGCTGAGGTATTCCCAGTAACTAGCACATAACAGGCATACTAGACAAATTAAATAAATGAGTAAATAGATTATTTCATTCAGATAAGTTAGCAATGATATAATTCTTTTACGTTCTCTTCTAATTTTTCTCTCTATATAAAGCATGATTCATTTGTACCTAGTTACCAGAATCCTCCTTAGAAATCTATGGATAGAATGCAAAAGAATTCAAATGTTTCCACAGTGATATGTAAAAGATGCATTCATTTGTTCGTAAGAATTTCTCTACATTGAATTAACTAAATGAAAAAAGCACTTTAAATACATTTTTACGTGATCTAGTGCTTTATGTGTTCAGTATTAGTAGGACATTCAGCTTGCATTTTTAATTTTCTAAGCAATAGACTCATCTATAACTGAAATTAATAATAAAGCAATTAATATTTTAGCCTGACCAGGTGGTTGCACAGTGGATAGCGCATCAGACTGAGATGCAGAGGACCCAGGTTCGAAACTCTGAAGTTGCTGGCTTGAGCGTGGGATTGCTGGCTTGAGCATGGGATCATAGACATGACCCTATGGTTGCTGGCTTGAACCCAAAGGCCACTGACTTGAATCCCAAGGTCGCTGGCTTGAACCCAAGGTCACTCACTTGAGCAAAGGGTCACTCACTCTGCTGTAGCCCTCCAGTCAAGGCACATATGAGAAAGCAATCAATGAACAACTAAAGAGCCACAATGAAGACTTGATTCACCTCATCTCTCCCTTCCTGTCTGTCTGTCCCTATCTGTCCCTCTCTCTGTCTCTGTTGCAAATAAAAACAAAACAAATATTGTTTAATGGGATACAAAAAAACAAATGAATCATTTTAAAAGGTCCATATATATGCATATAAACATGAAACCACATATACATTTAAGTACTATACCATTTATAATCCTATAGATCAGTGTTTTTCAACCACCAGTCTGCCATTTTCAAGCATGGACTGGTCTACCGGAAATTTCGTGCTGGTCTACGAAAGAGTTAACCACCCCGATGTTGTATGAAGATTATAGACTCAATGATCTTAGTTGAATTTGCTTATGCTCAGGGTGATTTCTACCTTAGTCGTCCCTGAAATAACTCCTATTTTCACTGGTCTCCAAGTGTAAAAAGGTTGAAAACTACTGCTATAGATAGCATCTTTTTATTCTTTCAAATGCATACTTTATCTTCAGAGAAGATTCTATAAACACCACAGAGATTATAAATTGAGTAAAATAGACAAATTTTTAAGGAACTGTTAGGATCCTTTCATGTTAATAGTAAAGCAACAATGGAGAAATCGCTCTCTACCAGCACAGATTATAGTATTCTACTTCTCCTCTATTCTGCAATGTATTAACAGACATTTGCTATATAAGACCTAAACATATTTTTAAAACAGTGGCCTGGAAACCTTGGAAGAAACACCATGGGAAGCCGCTAAGGCTACCATTAGCATTGAGATAATAGCTTGCTAGCATCCCACAACAACAAAAAGCAGCCCAGCATGTAATTTAAGGTCTAATTTGATCATGGAGATAGAAGATGGTGAATTTCTGAACCAGATCATAGAAAATGAAGCATTTTATGGAACTACCATATTAATTCTGGGAGAAATTTGTTTTTCTCTAAGATGTTTCCTTTCATGTTAATGATTTTCAACACTTATCAAATAACTAGCTATAGCATTAAACTATTGGGTAATTTATTTCAGATTATGGATTTGTAAATAAATTAAGATGACTTCAAATTAGTCCCCAAGAAACCACAGGAGTGTATTTCATCCAAGAATTAAATTCACCTAGAAGTGAATGAAATTAAATACCATAAACACCAACTTTAGACAGGAATGTCATTCAAAATTATGTTAGCAAAGGCAAAGAAACAAGAGGCCTTCTAAGTGAAATGAATCTAAGTCCAGAAAATGTGATGTCTAAGGTATAACTTTACAATGTATTTCTTCCAGAATTTTTGGGTTGGTCTAATGTAGTCAGGAAACACCTCAAAATCTGTTCTAAAGCTCTGATAGTAGATCTTCTGTCCTTTGAACCTATAGTTTATAATTTAGAAACAAAGATTTTTTTCAAGCTACTACATAGTTTAAATTTTCTCATTTCTATAATGTAAATCTAGATCTTTCTCTACTACACAAACACTTCCATTTGTTATATTAAAAGATAGATGTGGTATTAGTCAAATATTTACAAGACAATTTAACAATTTAAATGTTTATTCTAAGGATGCTGAGTTAATAATGATAATGTTTATTGAATACTCACTTTATGCTATACATTATGCTGAGTTACATGGATTGCCTTGTTTAATTTTCACTACAATCTTATGGGATAAGTACTATTAATAGTCTGTTTTACAGATGAGGAATAAAATTTTTTTTCTGTTAAGTAACGCAAGTTACAGTCATATAATCAGTAGTCAAGTGTAATTTGAGTCTTGGCTATTTGGATCCACAAAGTACACTCTTAAGAGCTCTATTAGTTAAATATTATTTATGTACTTTTTTATATATAGAATATTTCACAATATAAATTGTCAAATTTATAGTCAGTCTCTTTATAGTATCCATTGCCTTTGAATTGAATTATAAATGTAAAGTTATTCATATGGAAGTTTCAACAGGGTATTTTTCTAATTAAGAAATTATTCTAGATTTAAATGTTATAATAAATGAGTACAAAGAACTGCTGTTATTTAGGAAAAGAACAACAATAACAAAGGTGTTACTTTCAAAGGATAAAACATATTATAATGCTAAAATAATTGCAATTACAATGTTGTGTCAAAGCCAAAGAAATTGATCACAGTGTAAAGAAAGCATAGTGAAAGAACAAAAAACTCATATTAGTAATTTTTTATATGAACATGTATTTGAATATTTATATGCATTTTTACTACACAGAGTGTGAGAACATTGTTTTTACAAAGTAACTGAATTTAGGTATTTCAAACATTTTGGAAAAAGGAAACTTTATTCTCAGGAAAAGTTGCTTTGTTCTTCTTTTAGTCTTGGCTAATATTTTACAGGATTTTTTCTGTTAAAAAGAAAACATAATCAAATGTCAAAATGATCTGGAGATGTTTCTCTGAATCTATATATATACTCTAGTTGATCAATGTCACCCTGTTAAAATTAATTGTCTAAATAAAAAAAAAAAAGAAAACAGCCTTTCTCCTTTTCAACCTATAATGGCAGATAGTAGAAAAAAGAGAGTAAAGCAAAGAAAAGGTTAATATGGTATAATTTAGAAAATAGAACAAATTTGAGAGTTGAGTAACTGAGAAGGTGCCCCTAAATGGAGAGTAATACTATCAGGATGGTTATTTTACAATGAAAAAAAATCTTAGATCATGGTAGGAAGTTAGGTACCATATTTCCCTATGTATAAGACGCACCCTTTCCCAAAAAAATTGGGTTCTAAAAACTGGGTGCATTTAATACAGTGGTTGTAGATTTTTTTTACTTGCATTTCCCGCTTTTTCGTGCTTGTTTTTGCTCTCATTGTTGAAGACAGTAATTTGTCATCAGACACAGATGAGGGAAAGCTAATGGATGGGAGTTTTAACAGTGATGAGGAAGTGTATGAATTTTATGATGAATAAAACTTGAGTTCAATAACTTTATGTAATTTTTTTTTTCAAATCTCAAGCCCCAAAATGAAGGTACATCTTATACATGAGAGCATCTTATACATGGGGAGGTACAGTACTTAGGAAAGGTCACAGCCAACAAGGAACTTCTTCTGTAGCAGGTAAAGGTTGCTAATTATGAAAACTGAAGACTGACGTTGTGTGTTAAATTTCTATTAGCATCTAAGTAATTACTCTATAATACCCCAAACATTCACTAAAACTCTGATTACTTTGATTGTGTTAAGTCAGTAGTGTTTTGTAGGAAAGAACAGGGGTAATATCTAGCATAGATTAAAACGGACCAATAATGGATAGTAGGTGCTTTCAGTTAATGGCAATATAATGCTTGTTAATTGTGTGACTTCACCCTCAATGTCTGTAAAATGGAGGAATAATAGGCCTATTGTAACTGTTGCATAAGTTAAGTCATACAAAGAATTCAGAAGTGCTTGTCACATAGAAAGCAATTATTAAATGAGAGCTATTGTCATTATTGGTAGAGCCAAGAGCAATGAAGAGAAACAGAAGACAGCAGAGCAAGAGCGAAGTGAAAAATGACTGAAGACGAGACCTGATGAGACAAAATCTGTTTCCTTCAAGTACAATAGAGGGAGGTGGTCCTGAAAAGTCTGCGATAAAGAAGCAACACTTTACACAGTATAACTTGTGCAGTGTGTTCATAAAGCCATTTTCTTTGCTCTATGGGCACAGAGGCAACTATATTTCTCTGCCTTCTGCTGCAGGTTGGGTTCTCTGGATCATATCTTGAAATAGCATTTGGAATGAATGATATTTATGAATGCTCAACAACTATGCAAGGAAGAGGGCAGAAGTAGGATTGGGCAGTGGGAAAAACCAGTATGGTAATTCCTCCACTGGAGTTTGTCGTAATCCTCACATAGCATTGTTTCCTCTACCAATACCTCTAATGCCATAGGTGTATCATATACAAGAGGCAGGGCTGTTTACATCACAACCTAGATCTACTGCAGTATTTTCTCATAGGCTGGGCTGTTCTTAAAACTTGTGGCAGTATAAGGGCTAGAACAGTACCTATAGCCATTAAATATGCTGTTTCAGTGCCTAAAGATGCTTGCCAGCATGGCACTTCATTCTGAGTAACTGATGGTGTAAAATTAATGATTTTTCTTTGACTTTGGAGCAGATATCCAAGCATGTCCCTGAAAGTTTGAGGGATGTGAAACTAACTTCTGAAACTTCACTGAGTTTGTCTCTCACCCCTTGAGTGTATGCATCTTGTTAAGGCTTTCTGCATGCTAGCCACAATTTGCTCCTCTAGACTCATAGTCAAATATCATAGTGGATCAATGTGATGTTCTGCAAGGTATCCAGATAGTCACCGGGTGCATGGCCTGGGCCCTGACTTCTGAAGGGCCCCGCAAAACCCCAAATTTACACTTTTTTCTAACGACACCAAGTTTGGTTTCATATGTGCAATTTTTAACATTTATAGTACACAATATTTCTTATTTCTTTAATTTTTTTTCTTTTGTATTTTTCTGAAGTTGGAAACAGGGAGGCAGTCAGACAGACTCCCGCATGCGCCCGACCAGAATCCACCCGGCACACCCACCAGGGGGCGATGCTCTGCCCATCTGGGACGTCACTCTGTTGCAACCAGAGCCACTCTAGCACCTGAGGCAGAGGCCATGGAGCCATCCTCAGCGCCCGGGCCAACTTTGCTCCAACGGAGCCTTGGCTGCGGGAAAGGAAGAGAGAGACAGAGAGGAAGGAGAGGGGGAGGGGTGGAGAAGCAGATGGGCGCTTCTCCTGTGTGCCCTGGTTGGGAATTGAACCCGGGACTCCTGCACGCCAGGCTGATGCTCTACCACTGAGCCAACCGGCCAGGGCCCTAATTTATTTAAAAATATGGTTAACATGTATTTGTATTTTCCCTGTCTTTCTCTTTTTTTTAAAGGGGCCCAATATTTTCTTCTGTGCTCGGGGCCTCAACTGACTTTAATCCACCTCTGCAGATCATTCAACTCTCTTTGTACTATATCATGATATATGGCTGGCTAATGAGTTGATATAACCCAGATGCAAAACTATAAATATTTTTGCTCACTCTATATCAATGCAAACTACTAGAAAAGAAGGCATTCTCCACATCACTGGGCACAAACCATGTACCTGAGGCTGTGATGATCTGCTCTCACACAGTGCCTATAATTCAGACTACAGCTAGTGCTTGACTTACGATCACGATTGGTTTCAGCAGACCGATCATAACATGATTTGGTCATAAATTGAGTAGCCTATATGTACAGTATTGTGAAATGATGTTATAAAAATCTTTAAGTCATATTTTATCATAACTTTCTTTCATTGTTGTTATATATCATAATTTTCTTTGTTCATTTTATGCCATTTGTATCATCTCTACACCATTTTGTTTCTTATTTTTACATTCATCAGGTTTAAGTAAAAAACTGCATTACCAGTACAACTGGTTTAATATTTGCAAAACATACAAAATTACAAAATACAGGTGCATACAAAAATACAAAATACAGGTGTAAAAAATACCATAAGAAACATTTTCCCAATTGCAAAACATATAAAAATATATAAACATGTACAAAACATTTTATTGGCTGCTGGTGCTTGGCTGCGGATCGTTGATGTCATCATCTGAGGCAGCAGTTGGGGTTACCAAAGTTGGTTTTTTCATAAACATGTGTGAACACATTCACTTTCTTTCCTCCTTCATACTTGTTCATTGATTGCTTTCTCATGTGTGCCTTGACCAGGGGGTTACAGCAGAGCGAGTGGCCCCTTGCTCAAACCAGTGACCTGGGTTCAAACCAGCGACCATGAGGTCATGTCTATGATCCCATGCTCAAGCCAGTGCTCCTGCACTCAAGCTGGTGAACCCATGCTCAAGTCGGATGAGCCTGCGCTCATTCTCATGTTGAGATCAATGGCCTTTCTTTCTTTCTTGGCAGGCTGAGGTATAGACAAAGACAATTTCCTTTTGGTAGACATCTTGGGAGAGGTTTAATGAAAAATATCCAAGACACAAAACACAAATTGCTGTACAGAGTCTGAGATAACAGTTGAAATGGTGCACGCAGAGATGGTGGTGCTGCTGGAAGCTGGTCTGCACTGTCATACACCCAGCTGGGCAACACTTGCGCTGCCAGACGCGGAGCAGTTGCGATTAGCTATTGTGGTCATAAAGTCAAATGGTCGTAAGTTGCATAGGCCATAAGTTGATCAATACCTGTACTACTCTTTTTTGCAGTAGTTTACTATCATCATCCAGGACCCATACATTTCTGCAGGGGCGAGACTGGTAAACTAAATGGAGACATGATGGAAACAACTGCTCTGAACCATTTATATCTTCCATTTCTACCACACATTACCCAAAATGGAAGACTGTGTGTTGGGGTTTTTTTGTTTGTTTGTTTGTTTTGTATTTCTCTGAAGCTGGAAACGGGGAGAGACAGTCAGACAGACTCCCACATGTGCCCGACCGGGATCCACCTGGCACGCCCACCAGGGGATGATGCTCTGCCCCTCCGGGGCATCGCTCTGTTGAGACCAGAGCCACTCTAGAGCCTGGGGCAGAGGCCAAGGAGCCATCCCCAGCGCCCGGGCCATCTTTGCTCCAATGGAGCCTCCCTGCGGGAGGGGAAGAGAGAGACAGAGAGGAAGAAGAAGGGGAGGGGTGAAGAAGCAGATGGGCGCTTCTCCTGTGTGCCCTGGCCGGGAATCGAACCCGGGACTTCTGCACGCCAGGCCGACGCTCTACCACTGAGCCAACCAGCCAGGGCCGGAAGACTGTTTTTGATTTAGTATTTTGGGTGATGCAGACAATTCCAGAGGCTTCTGCTTAGCTTTCCCAGGTTAAGCCGGGACCCAATGTGGGGGTTGTGCTAACTCCCAAATCTTCAAAATATATCAATTCCATTTATATATTCAGGTACAAGAAAAATGATACCTAGGTACATTTAGAGATACAGTGTACCGCCTGTAAACCCAAGCTCAGGCAAAACTCTACAGGTGTCCCTGGAACAACACAGGTTTGAACTGCATGGGTACATTAATTGGCAGATAATTATCAATAAATATATTGTAAAATTTTTGGAGATTTTCTTACTACCATGAAGCAATTGTATTGATTATTCTAGGCAAACATAAAACAGTCATACTAACGCTTCTTTGTTATCAATGCATGAATCATTATACCTCTAAATAAATATAAATTTCTTTTTTGCATTATCTTTTCATTTTTGATGTTTAGTGTTACAAATATATAGAACATCGATAGTGGCCCTGGCCGGTTGGCTCAGCAGTAGAGCGTCGGCCTGGTGTGTGGGGGACCCGGGTTCGATTCCCGGCCAGGGCACATAGGAGAAGCGCCCATTTGCTTCTCTACCCCCACCCCCTCCTTCCTCTCTGTCTCTCTCTTCCCCTCCTGCAGCCAAGGCTCCATTGGAGCAAAGATGGCCCGGGCGCTGGGGATGGCTCCTTGGCCTCTGCCCCAGGTGCTAGAGTGGCTCTGGTCGCGGCAGAGCGACGCCCCAGAGGGGCAGAGCATTGCCCCCTGGTGGGCAGAGCGTCGCCCCTGGTGGGCGTGCCGGGTGGATCCCGGTCGGGCGCATGCGGGAGTCTGTCTCACTGTCTCTCCCCGTGTCTAGCTTCAGAAAAAAAAAAAACACCAAAAAACACACAAAACCCAAAAACATCGATAGTGTTTTGTATCATATAAGACAGTATGGTACTAAGAACTGACAGATGATTGATCTTATAGACAACATAAACTTATGGTATTGATGAATAGAGTACAGTGCTATAAATATATTTTCTCTTCCTTATGGTTTTCTTAATAATATTTTTTTTGTCTAGCTTACTTTATTGTAATTACAGTATATAATACATATAACAAACAAAATATGTGTGAATAGGCTATTTCTGTTATCTATATGGCTTTGTGTCAGCAGTAGGGTATTAGTAGTTCAGTGTTTGGGGAGTCAAAAGTTATATGCAGATTTTTGACTATGAAGGGGTAGATGTTGTTAACCTCCATGTTTTTAGGGGTCAACTGTATTTATTACCTATTCTCCCCTATGCCTCCATTCTAATGGTGCAGGTACATAATGATATTTAGGGCCGGGCCTGTTAATATCATTGTGAAATTAGACTCTATTCAACAGTTTTTGAAATGTATGGTACTCTTTTTTCTACTGTATAACAGAGTGCCTGGATGTAAGTCATTTTGGAGAAAAACAAATACAGCCATTATTGTATATCTCTTTCCAAGGCATTAAACATTTCTTTTCTTTCTTTCTTCCTTTTGAGTCAATGTGTCCCAAGCCTGAAAACTAGCTTATGTCTCAGAGCTAGGCAATGGATCTTGATATTTTATTCTTTCTGATGGTACAAACTGAGTAATACTCCAGTTGGCTGCTCATGCATTTTTGCCCCCTGGTGCTCATGCTCTATTAACCATCTCCAAAGTTCACAGACCTTTTTAGTTGCCTCCCCTATGCTCCTAGCATATGAAAATCACATCCATCTGGCTTCTGGCAGTTAAATGCCTACACCAAACTTTATGGCTCTCATTCCTATCATGTCCATTAGTATCCAAAAATAATTAGGGGAAAACAAAGCTATATATAGAATAGTAATGGATAAATATAATAAAAGTACCTCAAGACTTTTAAAAGTTATAGGGGTATAGATAATTTTAAGTGAAACGATTTTCACACCCTTAGCTCCCATGTCCTGAAACTGATTTGTGTGAGCAAGAATGAGTACAAGGATCCAGGCATCATCTTAGTTCCTCACTTTCTCTTCACTTTCACCCTTCTCTCATTTTACAAAAGTTTCCCTATCACTCATTACATTAGGGTTGTCTAGTGGTGTGGATACCTATAGGTTTAACAATGTAAAAATTTACAGTATTGGTGTCAATGCTTTAATTCTCTGACTCACTCAATTGTTTATAGATACTCATAAAACTACAAACATTGAAGATATCAAGTAGCAGAACTAATACTCAAACACAATGACTCTGGACTCAAAGACCGTGCTCTTCATGGCCTTGTCCGTATAATTTTATCTTCTAAGGTAAGTAGGAGTTAGCAGAAACCTGAAATGTTACCATTGCTCCTAAACTATGAATGTGTTGCCATGAGAAACTTCTTTTAAACTATTTCATAGGTATAAAACTTTTTAAATCTTTCCATTTTAAAATACATGTTCTGTTTTGTCTTAATTTTTTAACGTAAAAATAAAAAAGAATCAAACAAAATATAAGATAGAGGATCTTCTAAATGTCAAAAACTATGTTAAAGAGTTTTTTAAATAACCATTTAGGTTATTAATTGGAATAAGCTAAAATACTATGAATAGATACTGTAAAATATGTAAACGTGTACCTGACTAAACTAGAGATTTATTCACACACTCATAAGTGTCCAGTGGCTAGATGGCTCTCCTCACTAAGATCCAACGAACAAGGCTCTTCCTATTTTGTGCCTCTATCATTATCTGAGACAGTGCTATTTAATAGCATCTTCAGCAATGATGACAGTGTACTTACTAAACTTTTGAAATGTGGCTAATATGAATGAAAAACCTAAAATTTAATTACATTTAATTTTAGTTATTTTTTAGATATTTTTTCCTTTTAATTGAACTTATTGGGGTGACACTTGTTAACAAAATTATACAGGTTTCGCCCTGGCCGGTTGGCTCAGCAGAGAGCGTCGGCCTAGCGTGCGGAGGACCCGGGTTCGATTCCCGGCCAGGGCACACAGGAGAAGCGCCCATTTGCTTCTCCACCCCTCCGCCGCGCTTTCCTCTCTGTCTCTCTCTTCCCCTCCCGCAGCCAAGGCTCCATTGGAGCAGAGATGGCCCGGGCGCTGGTCATGGCTCTGTGGCCTCTGCCTCAGGCGCTAGAGTGGCTCTGGTCGCAATATGGCGACGCCCAGGATGGGCAGAGCATTGCCCCCTGGGGGGCAGAGCACCGCCCCTGGTGGGCGGGCCGGGTGGATCCCGGTCGGGCGCATGCGGGAGTCTGTCTGACTGTCTCTCCCTGTTTCCAGCTTCAGAAAAATGAAAAAAAAAAAATTATACAGGTTTCGGGTGCAAAATTCCAGAATGCATTATTTGTACATTGTAATTTTACATTTTTTAGATTTAAACAGCCATACATGACTAATCACTATTGTATTAGTTACATATCTGAGGTCTTATTATATTAACTACCCAGCCAATAGGAAGAGGAAAAAGAAAAGGAAATGGTACTTTTTTTAAGTCTTGATCTAGAAGTGACCCTCATTTTTTCACTTGAATTTCATTGATGAAAACTAGTCACATGGTCACACCTAGATGGTTACATACAAATATAGATTTATTCTGGCCAGCTGCTCTTCAGTTAAGGCTATACACTAAAAAAGGGGGAATTGATTCTATTGGCTAGTAGGAGTCTCTATTACACTTGACTAAAAGTAATGTATATATTGTTTTCCTTGGTATTTGTTAATATTAAAATAAAGTAGTAGCCCTGGCCGGTTGGCTCAGTGGTAGAGTGTTGGACTGGCATGCAAGGGGTCCTGGGTCTGATTCTCATCCAGGGCACACAGGGGAAGCACCCATCTGCTTCTCCACCCCTCCTCCTCTCCTTCCTCTCTGTCTCTCTCTTCCCTTCCTGCAGCCAAGGCTCCATTGGAGCAAAGTTGGCCCGGGCACTGAGGATGGCTCTGTGGCCTCTGCCTCAGGCGCTAGAATGGCTCTGATTGCGGCAGAGCGACGCCCCAGATGGGCAGAGCATTGCCCCCTGGTGGGCATGCCGGGTGGATCCCGGTTGGGTGCATGCGGGAGTCTGTCTGACTACCTCCCCGTTTCCAACTTCAGAAAAATACAAAAAGAAAAATAAATAAAATAAAGTAGAGGCCCTGACTGGTTGGCTTAGCAGAAGAGCATTGCCCAGCATGGGGAAGTCCCAGGTTCGATTTCTAGTCAGGGTACACCAGAGAAGTGACCATCTGCTTCTCTACCCTTTCCCCTTTTCTCTCTCTTTCTCTCTTCTCCTCCCACAGCTATGGCTCAAATGGTTCAAGTAATCTGGTCTCTGGTGCTGAGGATGGCTCCATGGCCTCCGCCTCAGGAACTAAAATAGCTCAGTTGCTGAGCAACAGAGCAGTGGTCCAGATGGGCAGAGCATCACCCCTAGGGGGCTTTCTGGGTGGATCCCAGTGAATGCATATGTGGGAGTCTGTCTCTGTCTCTCTGCTTCTCACTTAAATAAATAAATAAGTAGAAAAATTAGAAGGAGGGAATTAGAATAGTGATAAAGCCATAGTTGGTAAAGCTATGGGCTTTCTCTGTCTTTTGTTCTAACTGAAAAAAGACAGAAAATACATGAGAAGATAGACTTGGTATAAAGCTCCAAATGGAGAGGGCATCTAGGGTTTTCTGGATCTTGTTTATGAATCCCTTAAGCAAATTAATTTCATTTCTGTAATAAGCTGCAAACAGATGGTTGAAGACATTTGCTGCTACTGAATTCACTAAGTAGTCTTGAAGTTGTAGAACTGACAGAAGTTGGGCTTAAGCAAAATGACCCGGTAGTATTGACATCCCAACACATAAATAGTACAAAAGTAGATGTTTTCACGAAGAAGTAGCAGAAGCAAGAAAAGAGTCCGGGAAGTTTAAGAGACAAGTCTAAAGAAGGGAGACTGCATATAACACTATCTGGCAATTCTTGGGTCGTTTACTAACCAGTATGGTGGTATGGAGCAGTTTTCTTCAGCACAATTGTCTTCTATATAATTAAGATATTAATATTGCCCATTAATCAGGATATTTGCAGTTACACATGATAGGAAATCAGCTAAGTTTAACTTATATATTTTTTATTTATTTTTTTTTTTTTTCATTTTTCTGAAGCTGGAAACAGGGAGAGACAGTCAGACAGACTCCCGCATGCGCCCGACCGGGATCCACCCGGCACGCCCACCAGGGGCGACGCTCTGCCCACCAGGGGGCGATGCTCTGCCCATCCTGGGCATCGCCATGTTGCGACCAGAGCCACTCTAGCGCCTGAGGCAGAGGCCACAGAGCCATCCCCAGCGCCCGGGCCATCTTTGCTCCAATGGAGCCTCGGCTGCGGGAGGGGAGGAGAGAGACAGAGAGGAAAGCGCGGCGGAGGGGTGGAGAAGCAAATGGGCGCTTCTCCTGTGTGCCCTGGCCGGAATCGAACCCGGGTCCTCCGCACGCTAGGCCGACGCTCTACCGCTGAGCCAACCGGCCAGGGCCAAGTTTAACTTATATAAAGAAGGTCATTTATTAGTTCATGCAAACTGTATAAAGCCTGTCCAAAGTATTCAACCAACTGAGACCGTATTATTGGTACACTTTCTTTTCCTCAGCATTCATATTGATGAGTGTGGTTGGCCATGTCTGTGTTATGTAGCTATCGCAGTGGCCAAGGGGCAGTTTACTGTAATTTATAGCTCAGTGAGAATTATACCATGGAGAAAGATGAGAGGAAAAAAGACTAAATGAGACATAACTAAAAAGGATGTGCAGTAAACTAAACAATTGCTACTGCTATTTGTAATTATAAAATTCTGAATCTGTGATATAATTTTACCAGTTAAATTTCCCCAGGCAAAAGTACTGGTCATATCCACAGGTATTCAATTTTTTTAATCAAGCTCTACATGACATCTATTTGCTATTTCAAGTAAAGGAATTGATTCATTATACTCTAATTTTAAGCTTTAAAAGAGTCTTATTTTATATCTCTTGGCCTAAATACCCTAACTTTCAGGTTATATTACTTTCCTAGTGTGAATAATTTAATATCTATGCTTTATTAAAGTATTAAAATTTTAGTACACTTTTATAAAACATATAGCATTATTTTACTTGACAAATAAGCCGATAAGAGGTATATTTATGGGTGGTATAGGCAGTATGATATAGGATCAAATATTTTCAGAATATAGCTGACCCTGGGATAAGAAGCCTCTTCTATAACGCTAGACATTCAATGACTGGAAAATGATTTTTTTTTTAGAGAGAGAGAGAGAGAGAGAGAGAGAGAGAGGAAGGGAGAGAGATGAGAAGCATCAACTCATACTTGTGGCACTTTAGTTGTTCACTGATTGCTTCTCATACGTGCCTTGATGGGGTCAGTGCTCCAGCTAAGCCAGTGACCCCTTGCTCAAGCCAGCGACCATGGGATTATGTCAATGATCCCATGTTTAAGCAGGCGACCCCACGCTCAAACTGGTGAATATGTTCTCAAGCTGAATAAGTCCGTAATCAAGCTGGTAACAGGGTTTTTTGCACCTGGGACCTCAGCATCGCAGGTCGATGCTCTATCCACTGCATCACCACTGGTTAGGCTGGAAATTCTTTTTTTTCTTTTTTTTTTTCTTTTTTTTTTAGGTGAAAGGAGGGAGATGGTGAGGCAGACTCCCATATGTGCCCCAGCCAGGATCTACACGGCATCCCTATCTGGGGCTGATGCTTGAGTACTGAGCTATTTTAGTACCTGAGGATAATGCACTTGGACCTACCTAACTATCCTCATCGCCCGGAGCAATGCTTGAATCAGTTGAGCCACTGGCTGCCAGAGGGGAAGAGGGAGAGAAGGAGGAAAGGGTGGGAGAAATAAGCAGATGGTCACTTCTCCTACTTGCCCTGACTTGGGATTGAACCCAAGTGTATATAGGACATCCATACACTGGCCGACACTCTATCCACTGAACTACCGGCCAAGGTCTAGAAATTTATTTTTAAAGCTACAATATTGTCCCCTGTCATTAATTTGTTCAGTTAATAAATGTGTATTGACTGCCTGACAATGTCCTAATTGTTCAAGTCAGCGTTGAACAAACTTGAGAGAAACTGTGCTCCTGTGGAGCTTACATTTTTGTGGGGAAAAGGAGAGTAATAATACACTACTACCATTCTTGGAATTATACATCCAATATGCTCTAGGAGAAAGACAAATAAAATTGAATTAAATGGAAGGTACAGTCAATGGTGGGCCTATGGCTCAAGTAGAGAATGCATGTCCTTATGCTTTGAATGAGACAGTGCCAATTTTATCTTCAGATGTTTACTTAGGTTTTAGATAATTCTTTGCTCTTGTTTGCTTTTAGATACTTGGCCTTTTTTGGAGATTCCTGCACCTACAGGCTGCAAAAAGTCATTTTTACTCATTTTTCTTTTTCTTTCTGATTTGTCTGCAACATATTCATGAGATATTTTATAAGGCATGCCATATCCTTAGGAAAAAATCATCTCTTCGGTTGTTATTCTTAATCAAGTTCTATTTATATTTTTCACTGATAATACTGCATCTTATCTATTTCAAACTCTGGCATTCAAAATGAGCTCAAAGTTCAGAGCAGTAGGAAAGACCATGATAAAAAAAAATGCCATATATAAAGAAGAAAGGCACTAATGACAAATAGTGTTGGGCCCCTGTTAATTCGTTGCTCTCAGACAGACAAATAATTTATAGCTTCTTTAACACCTAATCTAATCTAATCTGAAATATCAACTAGTTTTCTTTGTGGAAATGACCCTCTGCCTCTGCCTAAAAACAGCAGTAAGTGGGGACTTCCTGCTAGTCCTTGTTTTTCCCAAGAGCCATTGTTCTCTGCTTTCTGAGTAAGAGCAAAATGGTCAGTTGTTGAGATGAGCTCTTCTTAGACCGGTTTTCTAGCTTCCTGCAACCTCTCAAATAAGCATTATACTCTGCTTTCTTTCTCTTAAGCACAAATCTATCCAAAACCTTGTCCTAATGGAAAAGTTTCTGCTGCTAGAATTGAACTTAACTTTTGAAAAATGAGTTCAGTCATTTCAAAAAAACAGGTTTAAGAAAGACTCTTAAAGATGACCCTTTCTTCTACTGTTTCTATCCGTATGCAGTTCTGCAAATGAAACCATCTGCTTCCCATCCATAGCCAAGGCCTCAACATGGTTTCTCTCACTAATTTTAGTTGAGGAGTTTCATCTGAACCCTGGTGCATACAAATTCTTGCTACATGAAGCTTCTTGGACATTTCAGGCTAGCCCTGACATGTTGTAGAGTCACAAATGCAATATCACTATACTCAGAAGTGCAAAGAAAACATGGCTTCCTTATTAAATCTTCCTCAGGGTTTTATCTCACACGCGAAGACACTTCTTTTCATAGTACAGGAAATTCTGGTCCTATTCATCTTTCATTACAAACAAGGCTTGATCTTATAGCATCTAAAGTCCTTGACCTCCTAATATCTGGATATGAGTCTGGATGACCTACCTTTTACCTTTGGATATAGGGTAAATTATTTCCCACCATTTCAGTCAGACAAACTGAGAAATTCTTTGACTTAACTTGAGGATGTATGGAAATATTTTCATCCGTACTTCCTCCCACCTGTGCCATCCCTCCACAAATCAAGTGTGTTCTATGAGTACCTAATCAGACTATTTCATTGTTTAACTACTCTAGGATATAATTTTTCATCTGCTATAGAACCCAACTCATGCCCAAATTGGATCAGGGGTCAAGTAGAATTAGGGGGTCATCTATAAGGCAATGTCTAACAAAAGATCATCTACTTTTTCTTCACTCTAACCTAAACCACATCTTTTCAGGGACTTACACAGAAAGAGAAGGACAAAAGACATAGATATCTCACTGTTAGCTTCCTCTTTTTCTTTCACAGTTCACTTTTCGCCGTCTCACTATATCACAGATTTTTATATTGTATATATCTAATTTTGTATCTCAGACTTTTCCAAATATCACAGTATTTTGCAGTATATAGATATTTTTATATATTTATTATTTCAATTATTTTTGCAGCAAAATAAGCGTGGAAAAGGTTAATAACAGTGTGGGAAAGGTCTATAAGAGTGTGAGGAGGATATATAAAGCCTTAAAATATATATAAATAATAAAATAAATACAAGGTCGCAACTTTGCAGAATTCCTCCTATCCCAGGGGGTTCTAGCAACAGACATGGGACCACTGTATATTCCTTATATTGTATTTACATCCCTGTGGCTGTTTTTATAGCTCGTAATTGGTACTTCTTAATGCTTTTCACATATTTCACCAATCCCTGTATGTCACCTCCCATTTGGCAATCATCGATTTTTTTTCTTTATATCTACTTATTAGTTTATTTCTGTTTTGTTTGTTCCCTTACTTTGTTGTTGTTTTGTTTTGTTTTTTTGGATTCCACATTTAAGAGAAATGATATGGTATTTTTCTTACTTTGTCTGCTTTATTTCACTTACCATAGTACCCTCTAGAATAGATCCATCCATGTTGTTGCAAATGGCAAAACTTCCTTTTTATAGCCAAGTAATATTCCATTGTATGTATGTATTAATTGTTTATTCATTAATCTACCAGTGGACATTTAGGTTGTATCTGTATCTTCATTTTAGAGAGGTGAGAGAGGGAGAAACAGCAGAAAGCATCAACTCTCATATGTGCCCTGACCAGGCTAGAATGGGTTTTCGAACTTGTGACCTCAGCATTCCAGGTTGACGTTTTATACACTGCTCCACCACAGGTCAGACTGTATCTTAACTATTGCAAATAATGCTGCAATAAACATAGGCGTGCATATGTCTTTTTGAGTTGGTTGGTATTTTGGATTTCTTCAGATAAATAGCCAAAAGTGGACTTGCTGGGTCATATGATAGTTTCATTTTTAATTTTTTGAGGAAATCTCAGTACTGTTTTCTATAGTAGATGCACCAATTTACAATCCCACCAACAGTGCATAATGGTTCCCTTTTTTCCACATCCTCACCAACACTTACTATTTGTTGATTTATTAGTGATAGCCATTCTGACAGGTGTGAGGCGATATCTCATTGTGGTTTTAATTTGCATTTCCTTGATCATTAGTGATGTTGAACATCTTTGTATGTGGCTATTGGGCATCTGTATGTCCTATTTGGAGAAATATCTATTCAGGTTCTCTGCCCAATTCTTAAACAGATTGTTTTTGTTTTGATGGTTTTCTTTGCTGTGCAAAAACTTAGTTTGATGTAGTCCCATTTGTTTATCTTTTTTTTTTTAATTCCCTTGTCCAAAGAGAAATAAATATTCAGAAAATATTGCTAAGAGCAATGTCAAAGTGTTTACTGCCTATGTTTTTCTCTAGGAGATTTATGGTTTTGAGTATTGTATTTAAGTCTTTCATCCATTTTGAGTTTATTTTTATATATGCCATAGAAAGTGGCCTAGTTTTTACTTTTTGTGTATATCTGTCCAGTTTTTTCCAACATTGTGTATTGAAAATACTGTCTTTGCTCCATCTATATCCTTACCACTTTTGTCATAGATTAGTTGACCATGTATATAGGTGTGGGTGGACACAGCAAACCTCAGGGTTCATCATTAGGAGTGGAAGACATAGCCTAACTACAAGATGAAAGAAATGTTTATATTCTAGTAATTCTAGTTAGTTCACCTGGCCTGGCTCTTGACTTGTTAAAAGTGTGTTTGTGAGATTGAGAAATCTATTCTCTCTTTACAAGGTCTATTTTTACCCCCAATTTGGTGTGAGAGGTAAATTTCAGGATCAAAGGTATTATTTGACCTCTTTATTTTTGGTGGTCCATACTCTCTTGTTCCTTCTCTTATTCAGTAGTATGCTAATTTTTTTGGTTTAACCTTGCAGATGGATAAAAACGAGATAAGTTAAGGGAATGTGAAAATATGTTAGTTGAAATGTTAAAAATATTAGACCCATTTTAAAATGTTAACTATTTCACATGGTTCTGTAAATTTTGTGCTGATTAGGAGCTTTATGTCATGCAACCTCAATTAATCTTAACTCAGTAATGTCAATTATCTGAATTATCTGATATGGGCCTGATATCAACCTTTGTGTCAATCATTTCAATAGGACATATATTTCAAGCATGAGTCTATTGTATTTTCTTAGAGGAATTCAGGGCATTGCCCAGTGAAAAGAAAGAATATTCTGTTCAAGAAGCAAGAGAGAGAGAGAGAGAGAGTCAGAGAGAGAGTCCCTTGAATAATTCCTTTTCACTCAGTTTCCCTGGTATGGGGATTTGAGTCTATCATATTCTCTACTATTTTTCCATTATATAATTAACATCTGTGCTCCCTCATTTTATTGAAGATGGTCAAATATGCATTGTTCTTATTATTCTCATTTCACCTTATTATATTAAAAATTATTTAAAAGAGAAAGAAAATTCCACAAAAGTGAACTTGTTAAGATTCTTATGTACAAAGTATCTTAAAAAACCAGTGGGTCCTACACAAAGAGAAACAGAATGTGGTAACTTTCTGGAATTGCTAGGTTAGGAATTACCTTGAATCCACTGTGACTTTAAGATACTCTATATAATTCCTCTGATATACTTTTATTGCACCTCTAGGATAAAATTCTGCAAATGCATACATAATGCTCAAACTGCATATGCAACATTAAAAAAAAAAGTGAATCAGGGAGCTTGTTTTGTAGGAAAAGGGCCTTTTCAAGTTGTATTTCATTTCAGGGAGTAGAAGTTTTCAAACACTTCTTAGCATTTTTATTTGTATTTCTTGTACTGTGTGACCAATCTAAATCATCTCTTTAATTTGACTTCAGGGTTACAGACAAAGTTATTTCTGAGCTTATTTGATATTATATATTGTTGATTTAATGTGCTCAAAATTTAAAGATGTCAGCAGGAACAGATGTGTCCTGGAGTGCATCTCCATTCCTGTAACTCTGCTTTCCTTTTAGATACAAAGCGTTTTCCTTGGAGGGAGAGGGAGAGGGATGAGAAAGAAAGAGAGAGAAATAAAGCTACTATTTTTTTCTCAAAACTGATAAAGCTTTGGCATCAAAATCAAGCATTTCCAGAACTTAGTCACAGGTTCATTATGTTGTATTGTAACCCAGTTTTTCCATATATTCCTTCTGCCCCATGCTCTACACTTGTCTGCGTTGCTCTGTCCCAGGAAGCTGACCTCTGCAGTGAACATGACTCTTTTTTGGTGTCAGCTCAAGTCCCGTATTACTACTTACTGCTACTCTTAACCTTGTTTACAACTTTGAAATGAATCTTCTTTTATTAAACTCTTTTTAACTACTCATTTATTTCTTGCCAGACTGCTGACATTAAATGTGCTTATATAAATTATTACACACATGAGCAAACTTTATTATCTGAAATTAATGCCATTATTAAACAAAATCTTGTGACTACACGTAACTACAGAAAATTTCTTTCAAAGAATAGCAATTATCCAATTCAGAGTTACTATCTGTCAGATTTAATACTTTTTGTGATAAATAAGAAACTTCAAGGTCAAATTAAGTATCCTTACAAATATTCAAATAATATTCCATAAATCATGAAACTGACTAAGAAACTGTGCTTAGTTTGTTTCCTAAAGAAATAAGAGACTAAATTATAAAATCTTTTGCATAGAAAGAAGTAGGATGTAAAGCACCAACACTAAACAATGTTCAAATTACTGGTAAATTTTTAAAAAAATATATTTTTTTGTATTTTTCTGAAGCTGGAAACGGGGAGAGACAGTCAGACTCCCGCATGTGCCTGACCGGGATCCACCTGGCACGCCCACCAGGGGGCGACGCTCTGCCCACCAGGGGGCGATGCTCTGCCCCTCCGGGGCGTCGCTCATTGCGACCAGAGCCACTCTAGTGCCTGGGGCAGAGGCCAAGGAGCCATCCCCAGCGCCCGGGCCATCTTTGCTCCAATGGAGCCTTGGCTGCGGGAGGGGAAGAGAGAGACAGAGAGGAAGGAGAGGGGGAGTAGTGGAGAAGCAGATGGGCGCTTCTCCTGTGTGCCCTGGCCGGGAATCGAACCCAGGACCTCCGCATGCCAGGCCGACGCTCTACCATTGAGCCAACCAGCCAGGGCCTAAAAAATATTTAGCTTCAGAATAGTATATGATCCTAGATTACCAAAAGATGGATTTGACAAGTTTTGGATTCAAGCAGTAGATCCTGGACCCCAAACTGAAAATATAATTAATTTTGTGGGAAACACAATAGCTTCATCTCATTTATTTACTTTTTCTGTGTCATAAACCTTGTTTTATGGAACTTCCTGTTACATATATATGAATTTTCATATTCATCCATCCATCCATTTTTCCATTTCTTTGTTAACTATATGAGGCATTATGCCGGACATTGAGGCTAGAGTCGTGAAAATTGGCAAGATCTCTGTATACATGGAATTTAAATTAGTTAGAGGGAAATAAATAACAAACCAATATATAAGAGGATTAAACTTGATAATAATGTCTACAAAGGTAAAAAATGGGATCTTGAAATAGAGAAACATAGAGTAAGGATGTCCTCTCTGAGGACATGGCATTTGAGTTGAGACTCGAAAGAGGAAGATGAACTATGGAAGGAAACAATAGAAAATGTTAGGAAATTTCATGGGACATAGAATAATATAATTAAGTAAACTAGAGCATTTTTACATTTGCAATGCAATTTTTGGTAGACTTTGTCATTGTTTTAAAAATGATACATTTATTTTTTGTCAATCAAGAATAAATGGTTAAGGAATATGCTCTCATTTACCATATATAATATCTAAAACTATAAAAATTTGCCTCATATGTAACTTATTTATTAAACCTCTATTATATTCAAAGTATCATGCTATGTGCTGAGTATCAAAAAGATAAGAAAAAAGGTACATTGCCTCTCCTCAGAGAATAAATAGTTTGGTGAGGAATACACACATTGAAAGAATTAACTAAAATAAAAAGTGACAAATGTTTTGAAGAGAAACAGGGTGTGAAAGAAGTCCGTTGTAGAGGCACCCAATCTAGTCCAGCAAATTTGGGAAATACTTCTTGGAGTAAAGTTGTTTATTCTAGAACAAAGAGAAACTCTGGAATGAAATTATTTTATAAGATAAAGTTTCTCTTATGCTAGTAAACAAGATATATTTTTAATGGCCTGTGCCATCAATAAAGGTTTAATAATCACTGTAGACAGTCCACTTGCTAAAATAAGACATGTTTAATTTATATGGCTTCAAAAACAACCATGCATATAAATAATAAGTATAAAGATCTGAACACATATAAATTCTCTTATGTATTTCCAGGAAATCTTATCACTATGAAGACCTAATCAATGAAGCTGCTTAAAAATCTGCAGTTAGTCAATGAAAGTTTGACTTTCTTCCTGCTTTGTAACTTTATATTATTAATTACTAATGACCTTAAGTTCCTTCATAACACCCCTTTTCCCTTAAATAAAGGTTTGATGAAGGGCCTCCTTACCCTTTTTTAATTGCAAAGTAAGAAGTAATCCATTTAAGAGAAAGCCCCTCATTATTTATATGGGCCCCTATGGAGAAGTATAAGATTAATAGTCACTCTATATATTGAGATATGCAATCTGAGAAACTGAAAGTAAACTTTAGATGTCTTCTTTCTATAATACTGATTGTCTAGATTCCTAGTGATGAGATTCATATATATCTCCAAATAATAAATAATTTATATTATATTTAAAAATTAAAATATTTGCATTGTAGACTATAATAAAAATAAATTTTAAGAATTTTCATTATAACAATATACATTAAAAGCTCTAGGTTTAATATCTAATAATTCACCATTATTCATAGTGGTAAAATGAATAAATGTCTTAAGAATATTATAAATTATTCATCTTATCTTTTCAACACCTGAGCATTTGCTTAAGGACTCTTTCCACTCATGCATTAAGCAGTTCAGTTATCAATGTAAGCCCTATATCATTTCAGTTACAAAATAAAAGAAAATAAAAACTATTTAAAAGGGTTAACAGTCTGACCTGTGGTGGCGCAGTGGATAAAAGCATCAACCTGGAAATGCTGAGGTCGCCGGTTCGAAGCCCTGGGCTTGCCTGGTCAGGGCTCATATGGGAGTTGATGCTTCCAGCTCCTCCCCCCTTCTCTCTCTCTGTCTCTCTCTCCTCTCTCTCCCTCTCTGTCTGTCTCTCTCCCTCTCTCTCTCCTCTCTAAAAATGAATAAATAAAAAATTTTAAAAAAAGGGTTAACAGTAAGATGTCCATATTTTTTTATATAATCTACAAGAGGGCGTGCTATCAATTATTACATTGATGCAAATAGGCATAAGCCAGGACTTTCCTGAACAAATTAGAACCTATGGTCACCCAAGTTCAGAGCTTCATTTTAGCCTTACATCGAGTAGGAAACTAAATTTAACAACTTCCTTTGTGTTACTTTGTTTTTTCCTTTTGTGTGGATTCATATATGCATACTTAATCTATACTTAGTTATTGACTATGTCTCTGTAAATACCATATTTCCCCATGTATAAGATGCACCCCATTTTGAAAATTTGGGCTCTAAAACCTGGGTGTATCTTATACAGTGCTTGTAGAGTTTTTTACTTGCATTTCCTGCTTTTTCATACTTGTTTTTGTACTCATTGTTGAAGATGGTGATTCGTCATCAGACACAGATGAGGACAAGGTAATGGATGGAATTTTTTTACAGTGATGAGGAGTTGTATGAATTTTATGATGAATAAAACTTGAGATCATTAACTTTATGTAATACATATTTTTTCAAATTTTGGTCCCCAAAATTAAAGTGCATCTTATACATGGGAGCGTCTTACACATGTGGAAATACGGGTAACATTGAATTATTATTGAAACAGTGAGACCAATCAATCAATTGATGATAGATAGAAAGATAGATAAATAATGATAAATAAAAGTAAATGGAAACAAAACAGATGTGGATTTAAGAGTAAACATGAGTTAAGGTACAGCCCTAGCTCTTAAGAAGCTTATAGTGCACTTATCTGGCTACTCAACGTTTAGCAAACAACAGCATTGCCTTGGAGCTCCATAAAAATGCAGTCTCATGCCATCCCTGGGACACCTTGAATCAATGACCTGCATTTTAACAAGGTCCCAAACAATACCTATGTATACATTTAAGTTTGAGAAGTACTGCTTTAGAGAATGCTTCAGGTGTAATTAAGCCTCATTGAAGCTTTTCTACTTTCTCCTCAAGGTTTTTTGTTTGTTTTTTTACATGAGAAATCATTTATCTGGTTATCGTTGCAGTATTTTTGAATAAATAATTTGATTGCAAGTACAGTTGACCCTTGAACAAAGCTGGGGTTAAGGGTGCTGATACACACACAGATATACACACAGTAGGAAATCCACATATAACTTTTTTTAGCCTTCTTTATTTATTTTTTATTTTTATTGTTAATTTATTGTGTTGACATGGTTTCCACACATATAACTTTTAGCATCCCCAAAACTTAATTGTGCTTTAATATCTGTGGAGGATTGGTCACAGGACCCACCAAGTTTCCCAAAATCCACAGATGCTCAGTCCTCTATATAAAAAGGTGTGGATAAATGCATACAATTGGCCCTCTGCATCCACTGGCTCCCAACCACTGTTTCAAAAAAGTAGAGGTATTTACTGAAAATAACCTGCATATAAGTGAACCCGCACAGTTCAAACTCATGTTGCTCAGTGGTCAACTAAAATCCATCATTATACAGACTTATAAAGCTATGAAGGACTTCAGGGTTTGTCTTCTTAAAAAGTTTCTGCCTTTCCATCCACCAACAGAAGCAGAAATTTAATCATTTAATACTGAAAGCAAGTGGTTCCGCCATCCTGTGTGGTACCATGTGATGTGCTAAGGCAGAATCTTGAAGCATCTTGGCTGCTCTGTGAAATTATTTACCTATCCCCTTTCTCTCTGCCAGATGTTGTAATTGGATGTAGTCATAAATCAAATGTTTGTTTGACTATTACCAGAGAAACTATCACCTACAAGTTTATTTGGATACTTCTCTCTTTTGATACACACTGCTTTCCTAATATACATAGGCTTGCAAATTACTCTGTTTCAGGATATCATTTTAAAACATATTTAACCAGAATTAAGGGCACTGGCCAGTTAGCTCAGTGGTAGAGCATCTTCCCAGTGTGAGGATGTCCTGTGTTTGATTTCTGGTCAAGGCACACAAGAGAAGCACCCATCTGTTTCTCTACCTCTCCTGTTCTTGCTTCTCTCTCTCTCTCTCTCTCTCTATCTATCTATCTATCTATCTATCTCTATCTCTATCTCTATCTCTCTCCCCCCTCCTGTAGCCATGGTTTGATTAGAGTCAGTTGGCCCCTGGCGCTGAGGATGTTTCCTTGACCTCTGTCTCAGGAGCTAAGAAGAGTTTGGTTGCTAAGCAACAGAACAACATCCCAGATGGGCAGAGCATCGCCCCCTAGTGGGCTTTCTGGATGGATCCTGGTCAGGGCGCATACAGGAGTCTATCTCTCTGCCTCCCCTCCTCTCACTGAATAAAGAAAAGAAAAAGAAGAAAGAGGAGGTTACATGAAACAAGTTGACTGGTTTTTACCAGAGGTAGAGTTATTTTCTGTAAGTTAAAGAATTTATGTGTAAAATATAAAATATAATGCTTATGTAGCTTAGGTTTTTCAATGATGTTGGTTATATTATAAATCAAGAAAACAAAATAAGGTCTCAGAAAGCATGAGTTATTTTTTTTTCTCAGTTGGTGCATCTGATCCAAAATGTTACACTGGTAACTATACTGTTACCTCTGTGAAGAGTAAGGCATGTAATTGTATAGATGTTGTGTCTTTCCTGGTAGTTAATAATAAATTCCTATAGGGCAACAAAAGGATTGTATTTATCCATCTATCCTATACTGCCACTCAATAAATACCCAAAAATATTCGATATTTTTTGAAAAATTAGAATGCTTGATACTTTGAAGGTTTGAATATATGTATTCAAAAATCTATATATGATTATAGAGATACACATGTGTATATATTTGTGTTTAATAGGTGCACACACACCCACATATGTGTATGTCTGTAAAACGGAGAAGAATCCCTTCCATATAGTGTTACTATGAGAATTAAATAAATTAATGCATATAAATAACTTTGTTCAATGTCTGACACAAACTTGATAAATATCAACTTAATTTTATTATTATTACTTGTTTATTTAGACATACTATATATTCTGAAATTGGAATGATGAAGTAAATAATTATCATAGCACATAAGAAAGGATGACATGTAAATTTATGAAAGTTTTCATGTTTTGTTTTGTGTTTTTTTTTGGTGTGTGTGTGTGTGTGTGTGTTTCTGAAGTTGAAAATGGGGAGGCAGTCAGACAGACTCCCGCATGCACCCGACCAGGATCCACCCGGCATGCCCACCAGGGGGAGATGCTCTGCCCATCTGAGGCATCCCTCTGTTGCAACCAGAGCCATTCTAGCACCTGAGGCAGAGGCCCTGGAGCCATCATCAATGGAGCCTTGGCTGCCAGAGGGGAAGAGAGAGACAGAGAGGAAGGAGAAGGGGAGGGATGGAAAAGCAGATGGCTGCTTCTCTTGTGTGCCCTGGCCGGGAATCGAACCTGGGACTCCTGCACGGCAGGCCGATGCTCTACCACTGAGCCAACCAGCCACGGCCGAAAGTTTTCATGTTTTAAGTGACTTAAGTGAACAGAAGTTCAAGATGACATCATAAATCCTGATAGTAAAATAAAATACAGAAACTGGAGGATGGGTGAGACATATTGGAAATAAAAATAACATAACTACAAATCAATAAGTAAATGAGAAACATCAGAGATAAGAAATCTGTATGAAAGGCATTTCAATCAATAAGAGAAAAGCCTTTATATATCCTAAGATTTTATAAAGATAGATGAGAGAGAGAGAGAGAGAGAGAGAGAGAGAGAGAAGAGCATTGCTGTCAGAGGACAAAAGGCAAGAGCCAAAAGGGGGATTGAGAAAAGACAGGAATGGAAGTAGATAACAGAATGAATTCCATACATAGTATGAGGAAGATGTTGTAGAAAATAATATTGGAATTCTGGTGGAAGAACCAGATTAAGTAGAACATAGAATTCATTCTAAAAAGTTTAGAATTATCCTGTAGGCCAGTGGTTCTGAAATTTAATTATGCATCAAAAACTCTTAGAGGATTTATAGTTTCTGATTCAATATATAAAAAGCTTGGGAAGACTAGAGAAAATTTCCCTTGTGCTTCCAGCAGGGGAAGGGGAAAAGTAACAATTTGAAATATGCCCAGTGTACACGGTTCCCCTTAACAACAGTCTGCTCTCAAAGGAATATATTTCACTAGAGCCTAACTGACCTGTGTTTTATAAACTGTAGAAAGGAAAGACCCAACTCCAGCCCCCTGTAGCCTTCTTGTGTTACCAAAGGAGTGGGGGTGGGAGGAAAGCTAAGAAGCACTTGTGAAGGGCACTGCCCAGGGACACAGCTAACTGAAAATTAATTCTTTGAAAATATCAATAAAACTCATAACCTCTTGCCAGACTGACCAAGAAAAAAAGAGAGAAGGCACAAATTAGTAATATCAGAAATGAAAGAGGGATCATTACTACCAAACCCAAGGACATTAAAAGGATAGTAAAGGAATAATCTGAACAACTGTATACCCCTAAATGTAATAATTTAGATGAAATGGACCAATTCCTTGAAAGGCGTAATCTATCAAAAATTACACAAAGAGAAATAGATAATCAGAATTAGCCTATGTCTATTATAGAAATTAAATTAATAATTAATAACTTTCTAACACATAAAGTGACAGGTTTAGATGGTTTCACTGATGAATGTTACCAAATATATTTTACTTAGTAATGGGAGGGGAGATAGTGAGACAGACTCCCATATACACCCCAACCAGGATCCACCTGGCAACCCCTATCTGAGGCCAATGCTCACACCTGAGCTATTTTTAGCACCTGGGGTGGAGGCTCCATGGAGCCATCCTCAGTGCCCAGGGCCTACATACTCAAATAAATCAAACTATGGCTGCAGGAGGGGAAAAGAGACAGAGAGAGAGAGAGAGAGAGAGAGAGAGAGACAGAGAGAGAGAGAGAGAAGGGAGAAAGGGAGGGGGAGGAGAGGAGAAGCAGATGGATACTTCTCCTGTGTGCCCTGATCGGGAATTGAACTCAGGACTTCCACATGTCAGGTTGACGCTCTACCACTGAGCCAACTGGCCAAGGCCAAATGTTACCAAACATTTAAAGAAGAAATTATAGCAATAATCTACAATCTTTGTCAGAGGATAGAAGCAAAAGGAATACTCCTAAACTCAATGTATGAAGCCAACATTAACCTAATGCCCAAAAACATTATAAGAAAGGAAATGTACAGACCAATACTTCTCACAAAGATAGATGCAAAAGGTTCAACAAATATTAATAAATCAATTATATCAATGTACAAAAATAATTATATATACCATAATCATGTGGGACTTATTTCAAGTATACAAGACTGGTTCAGCATTCGAAAATCTGTTAATGTAATTCATTACATCAACAGGCTAAAGGAGAAAAATCATATGGTCATACCAGCAAATGTAGAAAAAATCATTTTACAAAATTCAACATCCATTCATGATAAAAACTCTCAACAAACTAGTAATGGAAGAGAACCTCCTTAACTTGAAAAAGGCATACATCTATGAAAAACCTACAGCTTACATCATTTCCAATGCTGAGAAATTAGATGCGTTTTATCTGTGATCTGCAACAATGCAAGAATAGTCTTTCTCACCATCCCTGTACAGCATTATACTGGAAGTCCTAACTAATGCAATATAATACCAACCAAAATGATATAAAAAGTTATTGGGAAGGAAGAGATGACATGATTGTCTATGTAGAAAATCCCACAGAGTAAATGGGAATAAAACAACAACAAACTCCTGGAACTCAAATGCTTATAGCATGGTTACAGTAAACAAGGCTACTATACAAATTTCAATTACTTTCCTGTATACCAACAACTAGCAGGTATAATAATGTAATTTGAATATAAAACTTAACACCATTTACATTAGCATGAAAAATGAAACATATGTATACATCTAACAATATATGGATAAGGTCTATATGAGGAAATCTGTAAAACTGATGAAAGAAATCAAAGAAGAGTTAAATATTTTCAGATCCAGTCCATAGTTATGGATAGGAATAATCAATTTGCTAAATTGTCAGTTTGTCCCAACTTCTCCTGTAGATTCAATGAAATACCAAGAAAACTTATATGGTAAGGTGCTGCAGACCAGCGGGGCTAGTAATTGTCCAGGTCCTGAGTGAGAATGGTGTGGAATGAAGAAATAAACTCAGAGAGAAAAAAAGGATGGGATCCGGAGGTCTCTTTGCAAGGCCAAGATAGCTTGCAAGAGCAGAGCAAAGCCCCCAGTCTGTTTTATTATACAGCGCAGAGCCATATGCAAATAAGGAAGTCTCTGATACAAAGTCACACATTTGAGGCATAAACAGGAATACATTTAAGTAATCCCTCCACCATGCATAACTGAAATCAACCAATATCAGAACAAACTAAGGGTGAGAGGAAGGGCATGTAAATTACCTCTAGCAACTCAATCAAGCAAGTGAGGTGGGGGGATGGGACAAGTACCAATACTCAGCTTCATAGCCAATATGGACGTGTGGGGAAAAAACTTAACCTTTGCTAAGCCTTAAGCTTCAAGGGCTTTGCCAGCTTTCAGTCTCCCACAGAAAGGCAAAACAAGAACAACAGAATAGCAAAAGCAATATTAAAGAAGAACATATGTGAAAGACTGACACTACCTGACTTCAAGATTTACTAGAAAGCTACTAAACAAGATAATGTGGTATTGGTAAACAATTGAAGCATAAACCCAGAGAACAGAATAAAGAACCCCAAAATAGACCCACACAAATATAGTTGATTTATCTTTAACAAAAACATTAAGGTAATTTAGTGGAAGAAGGGTAGTCTTTTCACCAGATGGTACTAAAACATCTGAACATCCACATGCCAAAAACAATTGGAACACAAACGTTCCACCTTTCAACAGGATCAACTCAAAATGGATCAGAGACCAAAATGTAAAACACAATAGTGTAAAAGTTTTATAAGATAAATTTTTGTGACCTTGGTTTTGATGATGAGCTTGTAGTTACATTGATATAATGCTAAGTTGGACTTCATTAAAATTAGAAACTTCTTCATTCTTACCTGGCAGGGGAGATACCATGATCACCAAGGTGTTTGTCCCAGGGTGAGGCTTATTCATTGCACTTCGGATGTGCTGACCCCTGCGATTTCCCCAAATGTGGTAAACTAGACTGCATAATATATGGTTCATACTCTCCCCTGAAAAATAAAGTAAAATAAAATTAGAAACTTCTGCTCTGTGAAAATCACTGTTAAGAGTATGGAAAGACAAACCTCAGATTGGGAGAAAATATTTGCAAATCACATACCTGGCAAAGTGCTCATATCCTAAATATATAATAAACACTTAAAACTCAACAGTAAGAAAAAAAATCCAATTGGAAAATGGGCAAAAAAATCTGAACAGACACTTCAAGAAAGAAGCTATACTGATGGCAAATAAGCATATAAAAGATGCTCAAAACCACATGTTATTAAGGAATTACAAATCAAAGCAAGAGTGAGCTACCACTACACGCCTATTAGAATAACTAAAATCCAAAAAAACTGAGCACATCAAATTCTGGTGAGGATATGGAACAACAGGAATTCTCACTGAGTAGTGATAGGAATGTAAAATTGTACTGGTTGCCACTTTGGAAGATAATTTGGCAGTGTCTTACAAGGTTGAACACACTCTTACCTTATGATTTAGTAATTCTCCATCTATATATTTATCCAAATGAGGTGTAAATATATAAACTCTGCACATGGCTATTTATAGCATGTTTATTGTAATTTTCCAAATTGGAAAAAAAAACCCAAAATGCCCTTGAATAGGTAAATAGATTACTGTAGTGTAAGGAAAAAGGCTGCAGTTAGGCGTGCACTCTTGTTTTCCAGCTGCAATCACTTTGCACAATTAGCGATAAAAGCCTGAGGCAGAAAGCCACTTTCTGTGTGTAGCCTATATAAGCTATGAGTACTTTCGCTGGGGTGATTTTCCCCTGTTCACTGGCCCACCATTGCGAGAAGCAGTTTACCGCTGCCTGTTCATTCACCTGCCTCTGCAAGAATCCAATAAACGGGAATGGCCCAATGCCTTTCAGCTCCGTGGTCCTTCTACCCAAATCCAGTGTGAAGCTTCCTGGCCTTGACCACCAACATTATAGCTGGTATACCCATTCGATGGAATATTATTCAGTGACAAAAATAAAAGAGCTATCAAGCCACAAAAAGGCAAGGAAGAACTTTACATGCATATTGCTAAGTGGAAGAATCTAGTTGAGTAAGGTTACACATGAAATGACTCCAACTATATAGTATTCTGGAAAAGTTAAAACTATAGCAGAGTGTTCAGGGGAAGGAAGGGACTGAACAGATGAAGCGCGAAGGATTTTTAGGGAAATAGAACTATTCTGTATAATACTGTATTGGCGGGTACATGACATTATGAATTTATTAAAACCCATATAACTGAACAACAGAGTGAGTGAGCCCTAGTGTAAACTATAGAATTTAATTAAAAATAATGTGTCAATATTGGTTCATCAGTTGTAACAAATGCACTTGTAAAGCCAGTGCCTGTGACCAAGCAGGTTCACATTGGATTCGGGCAGATAAGTAGAGGAACTGTGGAGCCAGAACGAGTTGGGCCATTCCCGTTTAATAGAGTCTCTCAACCGCAGATGAGAAAACAAGCAGGGAAAACCTATTTTTTTTTTTTTTTGTATTTTTCTGAAGCTGGAAACGGGGAGAGACAGTCAACAGACTCCCGCATGCGCCCGACCGGGATCCACCCGGCACGCCCACCAGGGGCGACGCTCTGCCCACCAGGGGGCGATGCTCTGCCCCTCCGGGGCATCGCTCTGCCGCAACCAGAGCCACTCTAGCGCCTGGGGCAGAGGCCAAGGAGCCATCCCCAGCGCCCGGGCCATCTTTGCTCCAATGGAGCCTCGGCTGCGGGAGGGGAAGAGAGAGACAGAGAGGTGGGGGGGGGGGTGGAGAAGCAAATGGGCAATTCTCCTATGTGCCCTGGCCGGGAATCAAACCCGGGTCCCCCGCACGCCAGGCCGACGCTCTACCGCTGAGCCAACCGGCCAGGGCCGAAAACCTATTTTTCATGGCAGCAAGCGAACTAATAGTAAAATGACCCCTCACAGTGTCAGGCAGGCAATCCGCAATGCACCCTGAGGGCAAGCTCCCATAGCCTTACATAGGCTATGCACACATGGCTCTGCCACGTACTCATGCACTAATCATGCAAGATGCAAGTGAGCAAGCCTGACACAGCTGTTTACCCTACAGCACCACACTAATGCAAGATGTTAATACTAGAAAAAAAATGTATGTGTGAGGAAGAAGGGGTATATGGGGATTTGTACTTTATGCTCAATATTTCTGTACACCCAACACTGCACTAAAAATAAAGTCTATTAGTATAAAAAAAATGAACACCAGAATGGCTTGTTCAAATGCAGATTACTGGGCTCCTTCTCCAGAGTTTTTGTTTCAGTAGTTTAGGGTAAGGCTGTACAAGCAGTAATTCTAATGAGCTACTCCAGGTGATTCTGATATTGCTGACCCTGGGATTACACCCTGACATCCAATGCTTTAAACAAACTGGATTCTTTGGAAACATTTAAGCAGGGCCTTCACAATAAGAAAATATTTTCAGAAGGTAAATTTGGTGACAGTCTACAAAATAAATTAGGGAGGCATGATATTGGAAGCAAAAATTTTCTGTAATTGAAATTTGAAATTTGAATTTCATTGGTGAAAAATTCTTTTAGAAGAATTAAGTAGACAGCAAACTTCTTTTATAAAGCTAAAAAAATCCATATATCCTGATTTAATTAAGGCATGTACTTGTCTATACTTTGTTAAATGTCATCAGAAATCCACTGTTCAAAACTCCACTGTTGGGTTATTTTCCAAATAATCTCCTTAACTATTCTTTTCTTGAAGTCAAAGTGTAACTTTCCAATAGACAAAAAGGAAGCATTGTTATTTAACTGCTTCATCTGTGTTGGCCCTTTTCTCCTCTGCTAGGGTGCCAAATCCTGTGTGGCTGCTTGGTGAGGGCTAAATTTAATTTTGCATTTGGTGTTATTGTTGTTAAATCTGTCTGGCACAGTGCAGTGCTGTGAGCACCACATCAGTCAGTATATGTAGTTGGTTAAAATGAAAATGATTAACAAGAGATGTCACTTCTCTCCTTTTAATAACAATTTGAAAACTGAAACTAAACCTTTCACTTTTTTTTTTTTTGTAGCAAGAGTGACAGAGACAGAGAGAGAGACAGGGACAGACAAGAAGGGAGATGAGAAGCATTCATTCTTCTTTGCAGTGCCTCAGTTGTTAATTGATTGCTTTCTCATATGTGCCTTGATGGGGGTGGAGGTAGGGCTAAAGTAGAGCAAGTGATCCATAGCTAAAGCCTTGGACTCAAGACAGCGACCTTGGGCTTCAAGCCAGCGACCTTTGGGCTCAAGCCAGCAATCATGGAGTCATGTCTATGATCCCACACTCAAGCTGGTGAGCCCATGCTCAAGCTGGAAGAGCCTAAGCTCAAGCCAGCAACCTCAGGGCTTCGAATTGGGCCCTCAGCATCTCAGGCTGATGTTCTATCCACTGCGCCACTGCCTGATCAGGCTAAACCTTTAACTTTTAATATAGCTTAAATCTTTCCAACTTGTTTTCTTTAAATACTTGTGATCATTGTGTGTTATCCTTTTTTCATGATTTGGCATCTACTCAGTTTCTGTGAACTTTATATACAACATAGATATGAAGGCCTGATTAGTGTCCAGTAAGGGTTACAGCTGTCCACCTTAGTTCATAATCTATTAAATTGAATTATCTCCTTATGTTTCATTTTTAGCTCATTTTCTAATGATTAAAACCTGGTCTAGGTCCACCTGTGATCTGTAGATATGAGATTACAATTGATGCTCAGTAGTTCTCTTCCAGGGAAAAGAACACCACTGCACATACATGTAAATACATTTCTCCGGAGGTAATGTAATATTTCCCAACTTTCTTGTGTGCTATAATTCTTAATGCACTTTTACAGAAATTACCTCATTTGACAATTGAAACTATCTTCATAGTAATAAAGAATAGGTGCTCTTATTTTTATTATGTAGGAGAAACTAAATAGCCACAAGACTCACTGTTTACTCAATTTCATAAAACAATTGGTGACTCTAAAATCAGGATTTCATATTCCAGTGTTGTTTGTGTTCTATCCTGCTGTCTTCAAACATTGGGAAGTAATTCAGGACTGTCAGATGCAGCAAGATGTTGGTAAAGGCTGGGTGCTTGTTTAGGTCATTAGAGTTACTAAGTGGCGATTGGGTTGATTTGACATATGTCACACTTTAATTCGCATACCTAAGGGCTACTGTCATGATCAATCATAAGGAGAAAGAACATGTTACTTTAACTTTGGCAAATAGATCACAAACAGTTTATAATTCTTGGGACCTATATCATATCTTCATGTCTCAAATGCCTTCACCTTCAGTTTTAATCACTCCTCAAAGCTTTACTTTCCTCACAATTCTTGTAGAACCCATCTTGTATACATTTAATCTTGTTTTCTAATGAATTCATTTAAATCTGTCACAGTGGAGTCCTCTTTCATTTTTTCCAGAGAAAATTATATTTATAACCTCAGTGTCACACATCTCTCAACTACATATTTTTATGGCTACCTGTAATTTATTTTATCACTCAAGAAAATGCATTGATGGATTAACATGAGAATGGCTTCAAATTAAAATTCCGCAGGATGGATGCAACCAATATTAAACAAGATCATGGGACTCGGATTTGCTGGATTTGTTGCATATGTCACATTTAGCCTCCAGAGTAGTTATATTTCCAGTATTTACAAGCCTTTAACTGGCCACAGAGGAAAACAATGGAAATTTATTGTTATGTTCATATTTTCCCAAGATATGAAGTCATACCCACTAATCTCATCTGCCTTTTGAGTTGTGGTCTGGATGTTTCTAAGTTCTAAGCTTCCTTCTCCATCATAGTACAGATAAGACTACTACAATGTGTAGGTTCCTGAAAATCAGGCATACTCAGTGATAAAAGTGGCTTGAGCAGAGGCACATAGCCCAGAAAAGCTCCATATAATGCTCTAGTGCATTATACAATAAAAATAAATAAACACATTAACATTAGAACATAGCTACTGTATCTTTCCTCAGTTCAATTCTTTAGGACTTAACATTTAAGGAATGTCTGTTACATTTTTCTCCCATTAGAAAATAAGAGACATCCCTTAGATATTCTTTTAAGTCTTATGAAGATGAACAGAGAACTATATCAAATACAGTAATGTAAAGGGACAGGCATCATTGATTTGTTCATTTTAAAAACAGCAAAAACAGTAAAATTTGTATATGAAGAAGCAATATGAAAAACTCACTGTGGTTAGGACAAGTATGTATATGTAGGTGTTCAATAATAGCATCCATGCCATGGATTCTCAGTGAAAATTGTTAAATAATTAGGTATTAAAGGTTGAATAAAGTGCATATACAGCTAAAAAAGACATTATGGAAATAGATAAAAGCCTTATTAATTTTATGTTGTGATGTGGAAAAAAATTACTTTTGAATATTTCAGTTCAATTATTTTCCTTTTCAAAAATAGAGAATAACAGATTTACTTTTATTTGAAAAAAGTACCAAGGATTAAATATTAACCATCTTCCTGAAGGTAATACCAACAATGTAAATTCATCATTAATGATTTTGTTCCAAAAAACTTAACATAATTCATACTGTGAAGTTTTTATTGAACTACCATATGTCCATGGCATTGTGCCATATTGCTTGGGGAGTATGACCCTGAGATTATTATTTTCATTTAAGATGGCAAATTTTTATAGAAATGTAAAATGAGTTAAAGGTTACCGATTCAGTAGCAAAGCTGGAACTAGAAGGTACATCTAATTTAAATATTATTTCATATTTTGACTACTGTTAATGGACATTATTTCACAAAAAGCCATCATGGACTTTTATAAATTATTATACTTATATATTAAGTATATTTACCATACTTAAATCATAATACTATTATAGTACTTAAATACAGTCAATATTTAGAATATTTAAATCATAACATAATTATTTATTAAAACCATATTATAATAGTAAAAAATCTTGATGTTTTTTATATTGAATAAAGTTTAATTGATACTGTCATTTACACAGTAACGTACATAATAGTATATTTTGTGTTTTTTATAATACTCTTCTTGTTAAAGTTTCAGTGGGACTTTGGTGTGCCAATCTTACCACTGACTTTCCCTTTAAGGGTTCTTAACATCTGAATGTCTACCAATAGTAATGATAATGATGGTGATGATAGGAAATGCAGTAGCCAAGTTTAAAAATATAATCTGTATGGAAACATTTGCCTTAAGCTTAGAAAGCAAAGTAAGGCTTCCTATCTCACAACCATTTTAAATCTCCTTATACACTTTTGACCTGGCCCAGATCAGTTTACCTTATGAGATACTGAGGCAGGTCAGTTTACCCTTTGGGAATATAACACAGCTTGGCTTGCAGAAAATGTAAAGTGCAAGATATAGGCAGCACATCAGAACTCAAGGGCTAATAATTCTTTGTACATTTCTGACCATTTATTGTATCCACTCTGGACCAACTCATCCTCTTGAGACAGCAGGTGACAGAAATGGTTCATAATCCAAAACAATTGACATACACATATAATGGAATATTAGTCATCCATAAAGAAGAGGAACATTTTGCCATTTAAAATGTTGGATAGAACTTGAGGGTGTTGTTCTAAGTGAAATAAGTCAGATAAAGAAAGACAAATACTGTATGATCTCACTTATATGTGGAATCGGAAAAAAACCCCAAAAAACAAAACATGATCTCATAGATATAAAAAATATATTAATTGTTGCCAGAGGTGAGGGGTAGGATGTGAGCAAAATGTGTGAAAGTTGTCAAAAGGTACAAGCTTCCCGTTATAAAATAAATAGGTCATGGGGATGGAATGTATAGCACTGATGACTACAGTTAAAATACTGTATTGTATATTTGAAAGTTGTAAGAGAGTAAATCTTAAAAGTTTTCATCAGAAGAAAAAATTTATAACTGTATATGATGGTAGATGTTAACTAGACTTATTGGTGACCATTTTGCAATATATACAAATATCAAATCATTGTGTTGTACCCCTGAAACTAATATAATATGCTAATTATATCTAAAAAATAAAACATGGCCACAAACTGACATCCTGGTACTTGAGAGGTGGGGTGCATGTACCCTTCCCTTAAATCTAGGTTGGCTTGTGAAGTGTTGTGTGACTTGTGAGGCTAACTTGTAAAAGGCCATGTCGTTCCCCCCTTCTTTCTCGGAGCACTTGCTCTTGGCGCCCAGAGCTACCATGTATGAAGTCTGAGAATTGAGAGATTGTTATGCCAGATAGCCCACGTCTAGGTATTCCAGTTGACAGAATCCACAAAGCCCAGTTTCCTAGCTACTTCTGTCAAGGTAACAGACATGTAAGTGAAGCCATCTCAGTAGACCAGGCCATCTGTTAGCTAAACTGTGAACATCATTGACCCTGTTTGAATTTCTGACAAAAAATTGTGAGATGATAAAATAATTATGGTTTTAATATATCGAGTCTTAGTGTAGTTTGCTATGTAGCAATACGCAACCTAAACACCATCACTTCAGGGAGCTTTGTTGTTCCCATCATCTGTTCCATTTACATACGTTTACATTCCTAACAGATATTTATTGAACATCTTCAATGTACTATGTCTTTTCTTGGCCATAAGAATGTAACGGTAAAGAAAACATCATAAATTCCTATTCTCATATAGCTTATACTCTATACAGGGAAGGCAAGTTTAAAAAATAATAAAATTGGCCCTGGCCGGTTGGCTCAGCGGTAGAGTGTCGGCCTGGCGTGCGGGGGACCTGGGTTCGATTCCGGCCAGGGCACATAGGAGAAGCGCCCATCTGCTTCTCCACCCCACCCCCCTCCTTCCTCTCTGTTTCTCTCTTCCCCTCCCGCAGCCAAGGCTCCATTGGAGCAAAGATGGCCCGGGCGCTGGGGATGGCTCCTTGGCCTCTGCCCCAGGCGCTAAAGTGACTCTGGTTGCAACAGAGCGATGCCCCGGAGGGGCAGAGCATCGCCCCCTGATGGGCAGAGTGTCGCCCCCTGGTGGGCGTGCCGGGTGGATCCCGGTTGGGCGCATGCGGGAGTCTGTCTGACTGTCTCTCCCCGTTTCCAGCTTCAGAAAAATACAAAAACAAATAAATAAAATTATATGCCTGAGCAGGCAGTGGCGCAGTGGATAGTGCATCAGCCTAGGATGCTGAGGACTCAGGTTCGAAACCCCGAGGTCACCGGCTAGAGTACAGGATCACAGACATAAATTCATGATCACTGGCTTGAGACCAAACGTTGCTAGCTTAAAGGCCAAAGTCACTGGCTTGAGCCCAACATCACTGGCTTGAGAAAGGGGTTACTGGCTCAGCCCAGTCAAGGCACATATGAGAAAGCAATCAATGAACAACTAAGATGCCACAACTATGAGTTGATGCTTCTCATCTCTCTCCCTTCCTGTCTATCTGTCCCTGTCTGTTCCTCTCTCTCTCTCTCTCTCTCTCTCTCTCTCACACACACACACACACACACAAAGTAAAAATTAAAAAAATAAAAATAAAAAGATAATAAAATTATATAAAAATTGAAATATATCAAGTTGTGGTAACTCCTGAAGATGAAGCAAAATAAACAGGATAGTATGTATGATGGTGTTGGGGAAATAGAATTTGTGTTATTTGGTTTTGCTCACTTTTAATTAAAAATGGCTCTGCCCACGTGGGGTGGCTGATTACCTTCATGCTTGGGAAGGGGCTTGGTTATGCTAATGTGTGCTGGGGGAGGAATTGTCCCACAGAAAGGTTTTAAAAGGAGGAGCTAAGAGGCCATTTTGAAGAGGAGAGACCGTGTTGTTCCAGGAGAGAGAGACCACGTGATGGCAGAGGAGGCAGGCAACCAAGATGGAGGCCTGCCGAAAGAAGGAGATGGGGAACAAAGGTGAATAAGACTGGTGAGGCCTTTGATTCTAGGAAAACCAGAAAGATTCTACTGGTTGTGGAACCAGAGGACCATGTAAGTGGGTTTTGTTGCCCCGTGAGTTTGTTTCTTACTTGTTGGTCCATACAAGTCTAGAATAAAAGGTAACGGCCCACCAGTTCTTGGCTCTGTTGTTTCATTACTGTCTGTCCAAATCAAATGAACACCAGCAAGAGCCAGGCAGCTGTGATGGTAGCCGTGGCTACTGGCTTTACAGATGGAGACTGCCAGAGGTGAGCTACTATTTCATATAGTGTGGTCACAAATGGTCTCTATGATAAATTTTTAAACAGTTAGTAATATAATGATATAAAAATGTGATTTATGTAAGTATCCAAGGGAAGAATATCTGTAGTAAAGTGAACAACCAGTGTAGACACCCTGAGGCAAGCCTATCGTTACCATTTTTGAAGAAGGCCACAGTGAGTAGGGTATGGCTTAAGTACAGTGCTATATGAATAGAGAAATAGAAAGTAACTTCAGGTAGGTTATATGATGTTGAATCATATAGAAACTTTTAAGCCAAGCTAAAGGCTTTTAAATTTTTAATGCTCAATGAGAAGAGAAGTCACTAGAGAATTTTGAGTGGAGGAGTGGCATGTCATAATTTAAATGTGAAAAGGGGTTAACTGAGAGCTGGAGGTAGAAAAGAAGGACCACTTGTAATTCCAGAAACAGTCCAGATGAGAGGTGATGATGATGTCTAAAGCGACCCTCGTGTGGATAATAAATGTGGAAAAATGTCTGTTTAGGACATAGCTCAAAGATACAGTTGGCATGAATACTGTCCATACAGCTAGAAGGAAAGGTTGAGTGCTTGTGAAAAATATGATATCTAATTCGTTTAGATGTCTACCAGATTAGAGAGAGAAAATTCTGCTGGGCTTAACAAATTGCTAAGCAGGCAAACTCCTTACATTGCCTTTTGTTTATAACCCCAAGACCATCTCTCTATGATCTCACCCTTTCTTTAGTCCTCAAATCTCTGCTTCCCCCAAACACCCCTCCAAGTGGGAACTTTAGCATCAGCTACATTGCTATCATCAGCATGTGAATTTTCTCATTATAATATGAATATAATGCCAGTCTGTAGCCATGATGAGCAGGAGCTGAGTTTTTAATCTTTGTTGAGAACATCATTCTACTTGTTCAAATTCTTGTCATGTCCTTGGCTTATCTTGGAACATAATTGGATCTTCTTTATATCATTTCTGTCAGTCAACTATATACAGTTTTTGTAGTTATATTGTTGGCCAGGACAAAACTGACACGATACTGAAAAATGTCTAAGTACTTATGTTTATGTAACTTCTGCCTTCTTTACAAGGCTGCTCAAACAGACATATAGGAGTTTACAAATATTGTAATTTATACTATTTTGTTTTTATACTATTATGTTTCTTTATTCTGATTCTATCAATCTTGCCTCCAATAAAGTATGGCCAATTAAATGATTTGAATACTGAATAATTTGTTTAATATCATGGTTTTGGTATAAGTTTAAGTAAATGGGCATTTAGGTGATTACTTGGCAGTCGATAGAACATGGAAAAAAGTTTTTCCTTTCTTCTGAGATATAACCAAACTAAAGGGAAATTATTTATTCTTCCCAACCCTTATAAGCATAGCTACTAAAAATGATATTTTTCTTTTCCTAAGGAATTAGAGGATACTAACAATCAATTCTTGTATTAGTATTGACAAGAGGCAAGAGCCTAAATAAACTAAGATATAACATTAGAGTAAGAATGGATGTGAAATGTTTATATTCATTCTTTCTTTTTTTATATGTTCATTCAGACATACATCTATAAGCACTGAATTCTTTGTAGATAATTTTCACAAGGTCAGTAAAAAGGACAGAATATTATCTGGTATATCAGGCTAAAAAATTACTGAGAAGCAAAGCAAATCCATGGGTGAATGGATTCTGTGTGAAAGAACATGATATGTGTTCATTACACTTTATTTAAATTTCCTCTTCTTCATAAGACTCTATTTCCCACCCTCCTTAACAGCTAAGTTAGTGTCAAGTGTCATTACCAGGCTTGGCCATAAAACTACCTGTACAAACCATCTATAGGCTCTCTTCCATCTACCATGGCAGTCCTGGAAGTCATGTGCTTTAAATGGTTGACCTACAGGATGGAAGAAACTTGGACTTCTAAAAATCACCACTTTGAGTGCATCCCTGGTAGTCTCCCAACCCATGTTTGTATGTAATATAAGGAAACAAAAAATATCTATGTTTTATTTTACCACTAAGATGTCAGGTTTTATTTGTTACTGTAGCAAAACTAGCCTGTTCTCAGTTATGAAAAAAAGGAATGGAGGAAGAAAGAGGCAGAGATAAGAAAAAAAGGATAAACTCAATACAGAGTAAGGCAAAAGTAGCTTTACAGTTGTATGTGAAACAGTTTATCCTTGTATCATTATTTATTAATTATGGTATAATTTCTATATGAACAACTGTAAACCTACCTTTGCCCCACTCTGTAAAGGAGGAAAGAGAAAACAGGAGAAATATTTTCTTGATCAAAAGAGTAGATGTGTTAGACATGTTCTATTCTCTCATTCTAATAAAAAGTCTCCAAACACATAGTAAACCACTGACCAGAATGTAACCATTTGTATAAGTCAAGATAAACATATGGATGTTTCTTAGTTTCATACTGATTTCTTTAAATTAATTAGATTATCAGTTACTACAGTGTAACTTGATATGTCTATAGCATTTGATTTTGGGTATTTTCCAGCAACCTCTCATTGACCAAATTCATATTTTGATATATCTCAGAAGTATCTTCTCTACTGGAAAACTTACACTTGCTTCATTTCAAGTGATTTCATACTGACAGCTGTTGAAGTACCTGCTATACAGCCTCTATAAATATTTTGTGAAGGCTAAGCTTCAGAACGTCAGTGATTTCAAACTTGTGTTTTAAACTCTTGCATTTTGATAAGCCTCTATTTTTGCTGCCTTTATGTATATATGACATATCAAAATCTCAGTAGACTGGATGAATAAATAAATCAGACTTCCATTAGGTATACAAGTCAATTTATTTTTTATCTTATGACAAGTTGATGTAGCCTTTTACTGCCCTACCCCTGTTACTGGTTGAATTTTGTCCCTCAAAAAGATACGTTCCCCAATACTTGGGAATGTGACCTTATTTTGAAATGAGGTCTTAGCAGTTGTAATGGAGTTAATACACAGCCATACTCAGTTAGAGTGGGTCCTATTTCAATTACTGATGTCCATACAAGACGAGAGAATTTGAATACAGAGGCATACAGAGTACACCATGTGACAATGGAGGCAGATATTGAAGAGATGTAGCTGCAACCATGGGACACCAATGATTTCTGGCAGCCCCCAGAAGCTAGAAGAGGGCAAGGAAGCATTCTTCCTACAGGCTTCAGAGGGAGCATAGCTTTGTCAGCCTTTGATTTCATATTTTTAACCTGTGCAACTGTGAGAGGATAATTTTCTGTTTTAAGCCACCTAGTTTTTGGTAATTGCTACAGTAGCCCTAGGACACTAATATACCCACCCTGCAATAACCCTCTACTTAATTCTGGTCCACGACACTCCTGCCTTGCTACTGCTATCTTCTATTAGATTATTGCTATCTGGGTACAGTCTTTCTTCCTAGATGTTCATTTCTGCTAATACGAGTGTCTGATCATCAACAGCCTATAGTGTTAATATTTGCAGTTCGCTGCAGTGTGAGATGAAGATTCTGTCCCCAAGTCCTTCTGGCAATCCAATTCCTTTTCAGCTCCTCGTCTTTGGAAAATAAATAACTCAAAGCTACATAGAACATGGGAAAAAGCACCAAGTCACATACAGCGAACTTTAAATCCATGCAGAGCCAATAACCTTTTCTCAAAAGGAAACGTGATAATTGCCTTACAACTTTGGAAAAAGCACATTTCAATCCTTCTGTTTCTGAAGAGGGTGTAAGCCTTGCATTTGTCAAATTAAAAAATCCTTCCAGATATTTATATATTTCCCCAAACAACTAAAAAAGTCAGCCTTCAATTCCTGTAGCTCTGAAAACACATTTCAGATTTGAAATGGCAGTTTTTCATCTTCTAATGAAAAAGGTTTCAGAAAACAGTATCACAACAACCTGACATCAGAATTTCATATCCTAGCTGGATAGAGATACTATCTCAGTTTGCTGTGATCTAAAAATAATGTTTAGGTTACACACCTAGGTCTAAAATGTGCCTTTAATTCAACAGAAGCTATAAATATTCTTTAACCATCAAGGATTAAAACTTGAGTGATTTCAGTGGTCTATTTATGTGGGATCTTCTGCTTTTCCTGGTGGAGCTAATCATGGTCTCTGCTGCACCTAGTCCAATTGATGGTGGACCGAGGTATTTGCAGATAAGGTATAATATGCCCTACTGGATAAGATGAGTTAATTTCCTTCTGGGTTGCTGTTCATTTGTATCAACTCCTCCCATCAGTCACCTTTATACACAACTATTTTTAAACTCTCTTGAATAACTCTTACAATGTACAGCATAACAGTAACTATAGATACATGGAAAAACAGTCACACAACATATTCCATTATTCAAGCCTATGATAGTGCAGGATTAGAATTAGGATTTGAGATTTTCCTTATTAATTACCCTGAATAGAGTTAAAATAGAAAATTTTAAAATGTGGGTAAAGATTTAAAGGATTGTTGGCATTCAGATAGAGAAGGCACCATTATTCACATAGTTCCAAATAAGAATTTGAAAAGAAAGTCCTTCAAAAATTTTCTGCAATGTGGCATGAATGACCTTGAGCTGAGGTTGTTTGAACAGCAGTTACAAATCTATTTATGTTTCAACATAAATATTATCAACATAAATATATTATCGACATGTAAATATTATCAACATAAAAATATTATCAACATAATATAAATATTTGACTGAATATTTATAAATTGGTAAAATAAAACAATTAGAAGTTTTATCTTTATATCAATATTTGTTGTATGGAGTTTATACACATTTATCCAAAAGCTTCTTTTTAAAACTTTTGTGGACTATGAACATGGTTCCAGTCTCATAATTCAACTTTAGTTTTTTATTTTATTTTTTATTTTATTTCTTCATTTTAAAGAGGAGAGAGAAAGAGGAGAGAGAGACAGAGAGAAGGGGGGAGGAGCTGGAAGCATCAACTCCCATATGTGCCCTGACCAGGCAAGCCCAGGGTTTTGAACCAGCGACCTCTGCATTTCCAGGTCGACACTTTATCCACTGCGCCACCACAGGTCAGGCCCAAAAGCTTCTTTGCAGAGGCACACATTAGTGAATAGAACAGTGTTACACATTATGAATTGAAGTGCATTAGAAAATCGATTTAGTAGTTTGTAGCTATTATTTACTTTAAAATGAAATAGAACATGGTACAATACAATGGGAAGTATTAGCATGCCTTATAAAGAAAGGGTACTTATTGTTTCATGAGACTTTTAATTCAGTTTTACCCAAATTGTGTGTATGTTTGTGTGTTGTATTGTGTATTATATGAAGTAAAATGTACCTCTTTACAGTAGTTCATAGTCAAAAATATTTGAAAGTAACTGCAAGTTCATTGTAGTTTTTTGAAATATCCCAAAAGATATTGCTAGAATGATTTGTTTATGAAAAAATCAAACTTATTTATTAGAATACATGTTGATTCCTTTTTTTTAATTTGGAAGAATTTTTAATTAAAATATCAGATTTTTAAAATTTATTACTCTATTAATACAATAAACATACACTAATATAGCTTATTATTTCTGTACTAACTCTAGAAAGCTAATTGTATGTGTTAAATTTAGTAAGGTTTTCTATCTAAAGTACAGTTATTTGTCGTGATTTTTTTACATTTTAAGCACTTCATTATTAATAAATAAACTAAGCCTTTCATACTTAAATTTGGATAATATAACAATTTCTTTAGATGATAAACTTACAACAAAGCCCACAATCTGTGCTTTAAGTATGCTGTAATCTTTCATAATATCTAGAAAATTTTATAACGGAAATCATCACATCTGACTCTTATCTTATTTAATAGAGTGCATAAAATAAACCTCAAAATATATTACATGTCTTCTTGAATAACACCATGATCTTTATACTTCCAGCATTTCTGGAAGTATGTATTTCCAAGATTTCTCAAATGCCTATGAATCATAAACCTAAGAGAAGGACCAATCCAGAAATGTGATTAGAACTGCTTTGAATCCAAACAATGATAAGACACTTAGATTAAACTGATGAGTTTTTACAGTTATTTTCACTTGAATACCTGAATCTTATTCATGGATAATCTTCCCTATTTTTAAAAAATGCAAATCAGATCATGGAAACATCCTCTATTCTTGACTTCTCCACCTCTTTCCTAAATTTGAACACCTTCAATTGTTTTTCCAGTGCTTTTAGGATGGAGACTAGTTCCCATAGTTTTGGGATTTGGTCCCTTTTGGTTAACTCCTGAATCCCTCCCTGGCCAGGTCTCTCTCAATCTCAATCCTTACCTCATTCCCTCCTCTCTGTTACACTGAATTCTTTTTGTTCATTCTTACAGCCATGGTCTAGGCCATGCTCCATTCTCTGTCCTATTCTCTAGCAAGAGACCTATTTTGTGTATCATTTCCAATCTTTGGAACACTTGTCCTTTCATCCATCCATCCATCAATCCATCCGTCCATCCATCCATTCACCCACCCACCCAACCAACCATCTGTCCATTCAACAGTTTATTATCTGTACTTTTATTACCTAAAGGAATACCTATTAACTTTGCTACCTTTATGGCGTTTATATTTTATCATGGGTCAAAGGAGACAGAAAATAATCAGATTAAGTAAAATGCATAGTATGTCAAAAGTTGTAAATTTTATGGTGAAACACAAAAATAGACAAGAGTGATGGGGACTATTGGGCAGTGATGAAGAGTGATAGTAGTTTTTAAAAATTTTTAATTTATTGTGCTGACGTGTTTTCAAGTGTCCCAAATAAATATAACACCCTCTACCCACTGCATCGTGCCCCCATGTCCTATGCAAAGTCTCTTTCCACCCCAATTTTATCCCCTCTATCCCCCTTACTGCTACTTCCATCCCCCCTTTCCCTCTGACTATTGCTACCCTGTTGTCTGTATCTATGTGTTATGTATATATAATTTGGCTAAACCCTTCATATTCTTTGATCCTGTCCCCTCTTCTTCCTTCCCTCTGACAACTGTTCATTTGTTCCTTGTGACCTTGCCCTCTGTCTTTACTTTGTTCCACAGTTTATTGTGTTCATTAGATTCCATATATAAGTGAGATCATATAATATTTGCCCTTCTCTGCCTGGCTTATTTCACTTACCATAATAATCTCCAAGTCCATCCATACCATCACAAAAGGTAAGATTTCCTTCTTTTTCATGACTACATAGTATTCCATTGTGAAAATGTACCATGGCTTTTTTATCTACTTGTCCACAGATGTATACCTGGGCTGTTTCCAGATCTTGGCTATTGCAAACAATGCTGTAACAAACATGGGGGTGCACATCTTCTTTTGAATTAGTGTTTTGGGATTCTTAGGATATATTCCTAGAGGTGGGATAGCTGAGTCAAAAGGCAGTTCCATTTTTAACTTTTTGACAAAATGCCTTACTGCTTTCTACAGTGGCTGCATGAGTCTGCATTCCCACCAACAGTGTCATATCCTCACCAACAATTGTTGTTTGTTGATTCATTAATGAAAGCCATTCTGTCATGTGTGAGATGATATCTCATTGTGGTTTTTATTTGCCTTTATTTAATGATTGGCGATATTGAACATTATTTTATATGCCTATTGGCCATATGTATGTCCTCTTTGGAGAAGTGTCTATTCAGGTCCTTTGCCCATTTTTAAATTGAATTGTTTACTTTTGCAGTATTGAATTTTATAAGTTTTTTATAAATTTTGGGTATTAACCCCTTATCAGACATATAGGTGAATATGATCTTCCATTGAGTGGATTGTCTTCTTATTTTGTTAGTATTTTTTGGGGGGAGAGGGTAATAATAATTTTAAGTAGGCAGGTCAAAATAACATCAATGAGAAAGTGATCAAATATCTAAAAGAGGTGAGGGACCAAGCCATGATGTTATTTATATAAGTAGCTGTGTCTTCTAGGCAAGTAAGATAGAAAGTACAAATGTCCTGAGGTTGGTATGTGCTGAGAGTGTTTTAAAAACAGCAAGGATGACTGGGTTGGGTGAGTGAGAATGAGAGTGATTTGGGAGAAGGCAAGAACTGAATATGTAACTCTTATAGGTAATGCATGGATTTACACATGACTTTTATTTACTATGAAATAAGAGGCCATTAAATATTTGAATAAGGAAGTATTTTATCTGCCTTACTCTTAATTAACTAATTCATCACTGAAAGTTAATTGTCTATAGATTATATCCCTCTGATTGATGTTTTAAGAATAGTCTGCAGTAGGCTAAAGGATGAAGCAGGAAGAATCCTCAGTACCTTTAAAATTTTTGAATTGATACATATTATTAACAATTTTTTTAAGAGTCAGGATGTACTCACACATACATACATGTATACAAATAGACATATGTATATATGTGCAAATATATGCATAGATACACTGAAATAAATTTTTACAAAATAATTTTACCTTTTCTATACATTGTACACTTCAATCTTTCCTATTTGATTACTTTCTATGACTATTTTACTGTTGTTTACAAGACACTAAATATATTAATTTTATGACTCATTAATGAGTCAGCTGCCCCCCCAAAAATCATATAGGAATGTAAGAAACAAATTAGCAAAGCAGCTTTGGAGCTGGTGAAATGTAGTTGGATTGTGGATATATTTTAGTTTCATTATTATTTTAATTTTTTATCTTTATTCTTTATTGAATTTATTAGAGTGACACTAGTTAACATAATTATACAGGTTTCAGGTGCCCAATTCTACAACACAGGTTTTGGTGCCCAATTCTACAACACTGTTTTGTGTGTTCACCCCCAATCCCACCTCAGCAAGTCAAGTCTTCATCCATCACCATGTATGTAAGGTATGGGAGAAAGTGAGAATAAATGAATGACATTAAATCTTGTGGGCTGAGAAACTGCTATTCATAGTGATGGAGAAGGCATTAGTGACAAAAGATATGGTGGATGTAGGTAGGAGAGATGAAGAGCCATGTTTTGTAATGTTGACATTGGAATGATATTTTATATTCAGAGGGGGACCATGAATAGGCCATTAGCTCAATACAAAGGTATTCAAAGGAGATTCATCACTTTCTTCCTGTTATGTCCAGAGCTCAAATGAACTTCTCAAAGAAGCCTTCCTTATTCTCCCCAAAGAATTCAGGACCTGCTTTTATAGGTACTGAAGCAACATGTATCTCACCTGGACACAGCTACAAGTTTACATTTCTGTGATTATATGATCAATGCCTTTCCACCTCCCCCAAAAGACTGAACATTCCATTAGGACAGGAATATTTACTTATCACCGTATACTTAGCACTGAGCACCATGCCTGAGGCCATTTATCCGGCCCCCCGCCGTACTTCTGGAAGGGGCACCTCTTTCATTGGTGGTCAGTGAGAGGAGCACTGTATGTGGCAGCCCTCCAATGGTCTGATGGACAGTGAACTGGCCCCCTGTGTACAAAGTTTGGGGACCGCTGTTAGATGATATATATTATATGCTTATATATGATATATATAATTCTCTTATGGTACACATACAACTAACCACACATAAAATGAAGCAAAGCGGGATGAAATGAGATATTGGAAAAAAATAACCTCACTCTCAACATAAGTAATCATATGTGTTTTTTTTTCTGGTGATTTAGGTCATTACAAATAAAATCCCATTATATATATTATTTATTTTTTTAATTTATTTTTTTAAAGGGAGAGGAGGGGTGATAGTGAGACAGACTCCTGCATATGCCCCACTAGGATCCACCCAGCAAACCCCTGTCTGGGGCCAATGCTCAAAAAAACCAAGCTATCCTCAATGCCTGGGGTGACATTCTAACCAGTTAAGCCACTGGGTGCAGGAGGGGAAGAGGGAGAGAAGGGGGAAGGGGAGGAGGAGAGAAACAGATGGTCACTTCTCTTGTGTGCCCCACCCGGGAATTGAGCCCAGAATGGCCATACTCTGGGCCGACACTCTACTCACCAACTGACCAGGGCTAAATTCCATAATATTTGAGGGTGGACTATTTTATGAGGCATGGTTATAGCTGGGACAGAGTAAATGAAGAAAAGGAATGGTTAAGACATATGTTCAAAGAAATAGGACTTCAATCCAAGAGTGATGAGAAGCCATGGGAAGAATTAAGAACAAATGTAATGTGATCTGCTAAATATTTTTGAAATATCACTCTGATTATTGTCTGAAACATGTCTGTCATGGAGCAAGAGCAGAAACACAGAGAATACCTCTGAAGCTAATTGCAGTGATCAGATGATATAAGATAGTGACTTAGAGTAAGGTGATAGATGTCCTGGAAATTCACAATATAAGATATATTTTGAAAGTAAAGCTCACAGAATTTGCTAATAGATTGATGCAGCATGTGAGAGGAGGATTGATATGTGGTGTTGCAGAAAAATAGATGACACCTAGGTTTGGGGCGACTAGGTAAATGATGGAACTATTAACTGAGATGGGCAAAGAGAAAATTATTGATGGGTAAATGGGGGCAGTCAAGATCTGGAAATTGCTTTTCGATATCTAAATGGACAAATGGTGTAGGCAGTTCAATCACACGTTTAGATTTCAGGGGAAATGTTATAGTTGGAAAATCACTGTTTAAAACCATAGGTCTGAAGAAGTTGTCTATATATTTACAGAGGATACTTTTCCAGTGTCTGAAAAACGTAACTTCCTGTCACACATCAAATTTGTTCAGTTTTAGATAATGTAGAGATAAACAATTTGAATATAAATCCAAATATATATGTACAATGGAGAGAGATATGAGTTGATTGTAGAAACTCTCATACTTAATATTGGTCATGTACAGAATTTGTCTCTCTCCATTTATAGTATATAGTTTCCTATTGCACCTTGCTAAACCATTTATAGGGCTCTTACCAAGTATAATATTTATGTGTATGCCTTATGTGTCCTATTTTTGTAAGTTATAAAGAGGCATGAAATAAATGATGATTCCTTATATTTATAGCATTTCACAATTAAAAAAACAAACAAACAAAACTGCTCTCACATACAGTATTCCATTAATCCTTCATTTCTGATGCCTTATGTTTCCACTTTACCCATTGTATTGGTAATGTTTTACTACATAACAAGCCACCGCAAGATGTAGTGGCTTAACCTAAAAAGAGTGAAATCTTACCATTTGCAACATGGATGAACATAGAGAGTATTGTGCCTCGTGAAATAAGTCAGACAGAGAAAGACAAATACCATATCATTTACTTATATGTGGAATCTAAAACCAAAAACGAAAGAATCAAACAAAATAGAAACAGACTCATAGATACAGAGAACAGACTGAGGTCGGCCAGAGGGGAGGGGGCTTAGGGGACTGGGTGGAAAAGGGAAAGGAATTAACAAGTACAAATCGGTAGCTAACCACTGTGCTGTATACCTGAAACTGATATAATATTGAATGTCAACTGTAATTAAAAAACTAAAAAATAATTATATAAAAAAAATGTAGTGGCTTACAACAATGACAGCATTTATTTTGCTCATAAATCTGAACATTTGGGCAGAGTTTAACAAGAACAGCTGTTCTCTTCCACATATCATATGTAGTGACTCAAAGGCTGAGGGCTGGAAATATCTAAAGACTCACTTCTTCCTCACTTATATGTCTGATAGTTGACACTCTCTGTTAGTTGTGACTTTTACTGCGGTTGTGGTCAGAATAACTATACGTGGCCTTTCCATGTGGCTGCTTGGCTCCTCACCACACGGGGGCTGGGGTCCATGTATGAGTATCCCGAAAGAGATAACTAGGTAGAAGCTTTAACACCTTTTATGACCTAACCTTGGAAGTCATCCAGCATACTTTAGCCAAGTGAAATTCACTGAGACAGTCACCAAGGCCTCCCCAGTTCCAAGGGAAAAGAGACCATACTTCTCGACTGGGTAGTGCCAAGGTTCTGGTAGAATATATAGAGCCAAGTTATTGTTGTTGTAATTTTTTGAAATGCAATCTGCCACATAGATAAAGGAAAAATGAGGCACAGTGTGATTAAGAGGCAGATTTGGACAATAACTTAAGACACATTTTTAAAATTAACCAATTTAACTATATTATCTATGCTATAATCTACATCTGTATGACTATTCTGAACTACCAGTCTGTACTACTTAATCCCTTCACCTTTTCACCCAGCCCCCTATCGTCCTCCCCTCTGACCGCTGTCAGTCTGTTCTCTGTATCTATTAGTCTGTTTCTATTTTGTTTATTTTATTCATAACTATGTATGGGGCCAGGTGGGTGTTTGGGGAAGTGGGGGGACCACTCTCCAAAGTACTTGATTTTCTGGCCACTTTGCCATCTGAAGCTGATGCAGAATGGTGTTAAGTATAAACTGTAATTGAAAAATTAAAAATAGCCTGACCAGGCGATGGTGCAGTGGATAGATAGATCATCAGACTGGGATGCAGAGGATCCAGGTTTGAAACCCCGAGGTCGCCAGCTTGAGTGTGGGCTCATCTGGTTTGGGCAAGGGTCACCAGCTTGAGCCCAAGGTCACGGGCTTGAGCAAGGGGTCACTCAGTCTGCTGTAGCCCCGTGGTCAAGTCACATATGAGAAAGCAATCAATGAACAACCACAGAGCTGCAAGGAAGAATTGATGCTTCTCATCTCTTTTCTTTCCTGTCTGTCTGTCCCTGTCTGTACCTCTCTCTGTCTCTCTCACTAAAAAAATTTTAAAAAGACATATGAGAAGAGAATGACTTAATTTAGATAATTCTAGTAACAAAATTTTCAAAGAAATTCCTAAACAAAAAAGGTTTGAAAGAATGAGAAAAAAGGTGAGAAAGTGTGGTGATTCAAATTACCCTTGATTATGTAGGAAATGTTTCTTAAAATTTTTTCAAAGTCCACAACAGGAATCTGAACGTATCGACCAAACTTCCAGTCTCCTAAACGAAAAATATTCTCTGCATCCTTAATATGCACTTATTTCAAACTGTGTTTTCTAAAATATGTGAGTTAAGAGAAAACCCACCAAATAGCCATGTAGATTAATTAAAATTCTCCTTTTCAATCAATATACCTCTATATAAAAGTGATGACAGCATATAAAATATACATCAAAAATATTTTAGCATTTTGTCCTAAAGGAAACTACATGAAATGACATGAAATGATTATTTTTATTATAATAGGAATATGCAATGTTTGAGAGCTTCTAGGATTCCATGACCTATTCAGAATTTAAGTGATGGAGTTTCAGTTAATCATACTATGTTGTTTATATTCTAGTTGGGCAGTTCATAAAATAAATGACTTTAGCCAATAATTTGAAACCCTTTGACACAATATTATTTGAATGTCTGTTTTTTTGTTTTGTTTTCTAGTTGCAAATACTTTCTGGTGTACAGTAACTGAAAGTTGAGCACAGGCTCATGGAATTCCTTTACTTGAAACAATACTTTAGTACAACCATTATGGAAGAAAGTATGGTGGTTCCTCAAAAAACTGAAAATAGAACTACCTTATGACCCAGCAATCCCTCTACTGGGTATATACCCCCAAAACTCAGAAACATTGATATGTAAAGACACATGCAGCCCCATGTTCATTGCAGCATTGTTCACAGTGGCCAGGACATGGAAACAACCAAAAAGCCCATCGTCAATAGATGACTGGATAAAGAAGATGTAGCACATATACACTATGGAATACTACTCAGCCATAAGAAATGATGACATCGGATCATTTACAGCAAAATGGTGGGATCTTGATAACATTATATGAAGTGAAATAAGTAAATCAGAAAAAACCAGGAACTGCATTATTCCATACGTAGGTAGGACATAAAAGTGAAACTAAGAGACATTGATAAGAGTGTGGTGGTTACGGGGGGAGGGGGGAAAGGGAGAGGGAAAGGGGGAGGGGGAGGGGCACAAAGAAAACTAGATAGAAGGTGACAGAGGACAATCTGACTTTGGGTGATGGGTATGCAATATAATTGAACGACAAGATAACCTGGACTTGTTATCTTTGAATATATGTATACTGATTTATTGATGTCGCCCCATTAAAAAAATAAAATTATTAAAAAAAAAAGAAACAATACTTTGAGTAAAAATATCTGAAATTTCTATGGGCATTTAAGCAGTCATCTAGATATAACTGGCTTATCTAGCGCAAGGTATTCTAGCCTTTCTAACCTCAAGGTTTTTTTGTTTTGTTTTGTTTTGTTTTTTTGTATTTTTCTGAAGCTGGAAACGGGGAGAGACAGTCAGATAGACTCCCGCACGCACCCGGCCAGGATCCACCCGGCACGCCCACCAGGGGCGATGCTTTGCCCACCAGGGGGCGATGCTCTGCCCCTCCGAGACGTCGCTCCACCGCGACCAGAGCCACTCCAGCGCCTGGGGCAGAGGCCAAGGAGCCATCCCCAGCGCCCGGGCCATCTTTGCTCCAATGGAGCCTCGGCTGCAGGAGGGGAAGAGAGAGACAGAGAGGAAGGGGGGGGGTGGAGAAGCTAATGGGCGCTTCTCCTATGTACCCTGGCCGGAAATCGAACCCGGGTGCCCCAGATGCCAGGCCAACGCTCTACCGCTGAGCCAACCGGCCAGGGCCCTAACCTCAAGTTTTTTGACAAAGAAAATGCTAAGTCTTTTATATTTGTTGAAGTAAATAACAATAAAATTTGGGAGAAGAAAGATTGTACTGGTTTATTTTTAATATATTTTTAAAAATCTAATCTACACAGGAGATTCCACACAGACTTCAAACTAACTTTTGAAGATGTTTGTACTAGAATTAAATAACGAGCAGTATTTTTATCTACCTATTCTCTCAGTCTTTCAAAGCTTAACCATTTCAGAAGTTCCAAAATCTTGTTTCATTTTAAAGATGCTATAGTCTCCCTTTTATGTGTTCATACATATCTTTCTCTATGGCTGCTTATGCAAAGAGTATATACAGTCATATAGTTTATTTTGTTAATGACACACTATAAACATTAACCTACAATTTGCTTATTCCATATAAAAATATTTTCCTGGCGTATTTGAACATATTTACATGTAATTTTAACCCATGCTAATTTTTAAATAAAATTTCATATGGAAATATACATAAATAAAAATATATGAATTACAAATGCACAGCTTAATAAATTGTTACAAAATGAACAACAGGTATATTTATTGTAGAAAACAAGATATGAGTGTTAAAAGAATTTCTAAACCTTCCCTTTTGCTTTGGTCCTAGTCACTGATTCCCTGTGAAGAGAACCAGTTTTATCTTCTATCACCATAACTTCTTTTTACCTTCTTTTAACCCTTACATAAATAAAATCAGTGAATATGTACCTGTAGGGTTTGGTTTCTTTAACTCAAATTTTGTCTGTAAAATCCATACAAGCTATGGAATGTAGCAGTAGTCTATTTTCATTACTATATAGTATTCATTTCTGTGAACGTAGCCATATATTCTTATCAATTTTATTGTTAACGGATATGAAGTGTTTTTGGTTTGTTTTTAGTTTTGTTTTGTTTTATTTTGTAATTTGGCTATTATGGGAAATGCTGCTATTATTGTTTCTGTCTTTGATGCAGGTAGAATTTACTTTTGTTGGGAATATACATATATACATAAAGGTGAAATTTTTGTGTCAAGCAGGATGCATAAATTTTGTCGTAAATTCTGCCAATGGTTTTCAAAAAGGTTGTATATATTTTTCATTCCTGTAAACAAAGTATAACAATTCCAATCACACCACATTTTCATCAATGTTTAGTATTTTCAGTTTTGTTGTTGTTTTATTTTGGCTTTTGCTATTATAATGGGTGTTTAGCTGTTTTGTTTTATAATTTAAATTTTAATATTGTGATGCTTTTGCAATGTTTATCATCTTTTCATATTTTTATGGTTATTTGAATATTCTCTTTGGTGAAACGTTTATTTGAGGTTTCATTCACTTTTTTCAAATTGGGCTTCTTTTTCATTGATTTATATTGATCTATATGAGTACTTTGTATATTTGGGGACTAGTAGTTTTTTTATTTTTCATACACAAATATCATTTCCTAATCTGTGATATCCTTTTTTAGTCTCTTACTGAGGCACTCTGATGAATAGAACATTTTTTAATTTTCTTTTTCTTTTAAGTGAGAGGAGGGGAGATAGACAGACTCCCACATGCACCACAACAGGGATTCACCCAGCAACCCCTATGTGGGGCCAATGCTCTGCCCATCTGGGCTGATGCTTGCAACCAAGCTATTTTTAGTGCCTGAAGTAGAGGATCCATGGAGCCATTCTCTGTGCCTGGGCCAAGATGCCAAGATATTCGAATCAACTGAGCCATGACTCTGCAAGGAGAAGAGAAAGGGAAGGGGGAGGGAAATGGGAGGAAGAAGCAGATGATCACCTCTCCTGTGTGCCCTGACTAGCAATCAAATCCAGGACTTCCATATGCCGCGTTGACATCCTACCACTGTGCCAACCAGCCAGGGTATAGAATTTCTTTTTTTTCCCCCTTTTCTTTTAATTAAGTGAGAGGCAGGGAGGCAGAGACAGACTCCCACATGTGCCTCGATTGGGATCCACCTGGCAAGCATCCTACCAGGCAATACTCTGCCTGCCTGGGCCGCTGCTCTGTGTGTTTGGCAACCGAGGTATTTTTTCAGTGCCTGAGGCAAGGCCATGGAGCCATCCTCAGTACCTGGGGACAACTTTGCTTGAACCGTTTGAGCCATGGCTGTGGGAGAGGAAGAGAGAAAGGGGGAGGGGAAGAGAAGCAGATGGTCCCTTCTCCTATGTACCCTGAATGGGAATTGAACTAGGGATTTCCACATACCAGGCTGACACTCACCAACTGGCCAGGGCCTAGAATTTCTCATTTTAATGAATATGCCAATTTTTTCTCCTTAAGCTTAGTGCCTTTATGTCCTATTTAAAAAAAAAATGTCAGCCCAAGGTCATGAAGCTACTCTCTTATGGTACACATCATGTTGTTATTTGTTTTTAAGTAGCTGCATAAGTTCCCATTGTTTGATTTAATATAATTGCTTCAATGAGTTCCCACTTGAAAGTCATTTAGGTTGCTTTCAATGACTGTGTTCTTATAAGAAGTCTTTAATAATAATAATAATAAACTACATATATCTTTACATATTGGTGATTTTATTTCTGTAAAACAGATTCTTTTTTTTTTTTTTTAGCATTTTTTTTTCCTTTTAATTTTTTATTTTATTTTATTTATTCATTTTAGAGAGGAGAGAGAGAGGGAGAGAGAGAGAGAGACAGAGAGAGGAGAGAGAGACAGGGGGGAGGAGCTGGAAGCATCAGCCCTCATATGTGCCTTGACCAGGCAAGCCCAGGGTTTCGAACCGGCAACCTCAGCATTTCCAGGTCGACGCTTTATACATTGCGCCACCACAGGTCAGGCTAAAACAGATTCTTATGGGAATTAATGGACATCAGAGTATGTACATTTACATGGCTATTTTCTTAAAAATCTGTCAATATTTACCCAGTAGGGGATATGATTGCTTTTTTCTCACTCCCTCTCCAGCACTAACTGTTGTTTCTTCTGTTATTCTTTATTCTATCTGATGAGCAAGAAATACTATCTCCTTTTGTCTTTTCCTTACTATGAGAAAGTTGATACTTTTTCATAAATGTATTTGTATTTGCATTCCTGTTTTGTGGATCTTCTGTTCAGGTCACATATTCATTGCTTTTTCTTATTGGGTTAATTGTCATTTTTAAATCAATTTTATTAGGTATTAAGCCCTTGTCTGTTATAGATGCTTTAAAGGTTCTCTCAGTTTATTGCCTTTTTACTTTATTATAATGTCTTTGGCTTTACAGAACTTTTGAGTTTTTATGTAGTTGAAAATGACAATTTTTTTCTTTTTTCTTTTCCTTTCTTTTTTCTTTTTGTATTTTTCTGAAGTTGGAAACGGGAAGGCAGTCAGACAGACTCCCACATGCGCCCGAATGGGATCCACCCAGCATGCCCACCAGGGGGCGATGCTCTGCCCATCTGGGGCGTTGCTCTGTTGCGACCAGAGCCATTCTAGCACCTGAGGCAGAAGCCATGGAGCCATCCTCAGCGCCCGGGCCAACTTTGCTCCAATGGAGCCTCGGCTGCAGGAGGGGAAGAGAGAGGCAGAGAGGAAGGAGAGGGGGAGGGGTGGAGAAGCAGATGGGCGTTTCTCCTGTGTGTCTTGGCCGGAAATTGAACCCGGGACTCCTGCATGCCAGGCCGATGCTCTACCACTGAGCCATCAGGCCAGGGCCAACAATTTTTTTCTTAATGTCATCTGGGATTAGTGTTTGGTTGAAGAATGTCCCTATAACTTAAACTGTTATAGATTTCTCTTTTGTTTGGTTATTTTGTAGATATGGGTCTCTATTCTATATGGGATTTATTTTTATATAGTTTAAGTTACAGGAATCTATGAAAACATCATCAGTATATATTTATTATATAATATTATTAAAAATGAATTACATTTATATTTTTAATTACTGAATTGAAAAGTGATATTTAGTGCTTTCGCTTTGGCTGGATCTGTTTCAGGACTCTATTCTGTTCCACCATTTTGCTTGTCCCTGTACCAATATCATACTCTTCTGATTATAGTAGCATGGTGATATAAAATACAGCATGAACAAACCTTTGTCATTTAAAAAATAAACTTTTCTGGACAATTCTGACACTTTAATTTTGTTCTGAAATAGGAGCTGTACTATATATCTGAATACTTCCTACTTGGTGAACTTTTTAGAAAGAGAACTTCCTTAGAAAACATCTAAAAGGAACACAGTCTTGGGAAACCCAAAAGGTCTGCCTGCAAACAACAAAGACAGATTTTCAATAGGAATAACTCCTCAGGCTGAAGAGTTGCTCTCTGTGTAATCTAACCGAATTCTGCAGCTCAGCCTAACTACTACATTTTTTTTTGTCAAAATAAATTATCCACTGAATAAAAAATGTCCTGGCAATGGGAGATAGGGCAGCAAAAATAATATGTTTTTATTCTAAGGCATTATAATGTGAATGGAAGAGGGTTACTGATGAAATTGTCTTGATGAAGGCACCCAGTTGACTGTTTATAAGTCCTTTTTTAAATTGATTTTAATTTATTGTGTTTACGTAGATTCTAGTGTCGCCCCAATGCATCCCCCTCTCCCCCCTATTCCCCTTATCACAGTGTTTTTCAAAGTGGATTGCCCATCGGAATACCGGAATCTCGGAATCCGGTGGAAGCTTTGTGCAACCCCCATTTCCAGGTGAGAACCCAGACAATTAGTCATCACACCAGGGGTAGAAACCAGGTATTAGGTTTTGTAAAGCTCCCCCGATGATTCCACTGTTTAGCAGTGGTTGAGAACCTGTGTTTTAGAAGAGGATAAAAATGTACTCTGAATGAAAATGGAGACAAAAACACGAAAGAAATTCCTTAGCTGTTGCTAGGCCTCTTGCCAAGTTCTTGTAAAGTTAATTTTTCATTGGTAGGTGGTGGACAGGATTTACGGTTACTGGGCTACTGCAAAAAGTGCAGGATGAATCGTCCGTGTGTAGGGCTGGGGTAGGGCAGGGGAGTAAGGATACTCACCAAATGAAAGTCACTTATGAAATTTTTAGAAAATAAAGTCATATGAGCTGTTTATAGTCCAATCTAATTCTAGCCTCAGTGGTGGGAGGAAGAGATGGAGGAGGCAGACACAGTGAATATACACACTGAAGGAAGGGTGGGTAGCTTTGGCGAAATCTCCTCAGGAATATGATTCTGCTCGGGCTATGTTCCCCACTTTTGGTTAGTGCACTCAAGTCAGGATGCAACGGGGGGAACACACGTGTAAGCGACCCAGCTATCTCAAGCAAGTGACTCTTCCCCTCAGTGTAGTCATCTAGTGGCAACGCTAAATCATTCATGACCTCATGTGCTGCTTTTGGCAACCGGCTCTCTTAATTGCTCCTGTTTTTGCATCGATTCTGCGCAGCGTGGAAACGCGAGTCTCCAACTTGCTTGTGGATTTATTGACCACGAGTTCCCTCCTCAGCTTTCACCTTCCAGGCCCCGCCCACTCTCTTTGAGAGTCGGGAGCTGGGAACAGCACCTGTTTCCTCCTCTCTGAGGACGGGCTGGGCGTTTTGACGCACGCCTCACGAGCAACCCAGGTGCCGTCGGTGTTTCTCTGCTTTCCTGCTTACGGTCCTCCCCACCCCCACCCCCACCCCACGCCCGCGCATCCCTATTTCCGTGGCCGAGGCCGGAGGACCAGATAAACACGCCCACACGCACCAGCTCCCCCAGCCGGCTACCTGCTCCGGAGAGTGGCAGACGGACCGCGCCGACCCACCTGCCTCCCAAAGTTTAGGGCGTGGGGCAGCGTGTGGCTATGGCGCAGCCGGGGGGTCCGGAGCAGACCCGGGAGGATGCTGCTGGGGACCGATTCACCGACGTCATCAGGAGCCGCGCTGGTAGGATCTCGCTTCCTTGCTTTGGGGTGTGGGGGTGGATTGCGTACCCGCCACTCTGTGTTCTCTCTCTCTCTCTCTCTCTGGAAGTTAGCGCGTGGTTTCGGAAAGTTGTGGCGCTGAGCAGAGGCACAGCAGGGGACTGTCACGGCGCCCGGCGCGTGTTGAGGGCGGAGGACCACGCAGGGCGCGTCCGAGGGGAGGCAGAAGGGAGTGCGGCTCTCCGGAGAAGCAGAAACTCAAGTTTTCTTAGCAGGCTAAATAGATGTTGCTGGGGGCAATTTTTTTTTTTTTTTAAAGAAAGCTAATAGGTATCAGTTTTATTCTAGGATGATCACGTGTTTTAAAAATTAAATGTAAAGTAAGAAACAAACCGACTCAAAACACGTTTTCTTAGCCTTTCAGGGAGAGGAATGGGTCGTGGGTAGGAGACTTGCCTCGTCAGGGTGTGGCCAAGTGCAGAGTTAAGAAATCGGAGGAGTTTCACCTCCCTTCACATCTGTGCTGAAGGAAAATGTTGTGGCGATTTGGGGGTGGGGGGGCGGGACGGGTGACCCGAACGCTTTTATGCTTGGAGCATAACTATACGTTGAAAACCAGTGAAACAGCCTGACTGAAAAGTGTACGGCTTCTGCAGCGCTTCCAGTAGTGTCACCCCCCCCCCTTCCCCAGTAAATTTCATTTGCAGTGAATCTTCTCGTGTTGGTAGTCTGGCCTACATATGCAAACACTTGTAAACCAGGATAGGTCTTTAAAGCTGGAAATGGAAACAGCTGTTAAAGTTTCCCCAAAGGATGAAGTTTCAGCTGTTTGAATCCCGCTCCTTTGGCCCTTGTAAATTCACCAAATTGTGGACAGCAAAAGAACAACATTCTAGGTTTCTTTACGTACATGGTAGAATTCTTAAGAGAACAGAGGTAAACTCAGAGCCCACGCGTATTTCTCAAGTGACATTTAAGGAACTGTCACAGCCGAAAAGAAAAAAATAAGAGTAAGAGACAGGTATTGGATAAACTACATACCATGGAAGAGTTCAGAAGATTGTGGGGAAGGATTTCTCTTCCCAAGTACTATATATGTTGGTAATGATGCCTAGAAGTCAAAACCAATGGTGTCTCTGACAGTGCCTGTGAGAAATATTTATTTGAGATTTGAAAACCACACCTTTTTTTTCTCATCCCTTTAATAACGTAACACGTTTTCAAATTTTGAAAATAAGCTGTTTAAAATGGAATGTCTTTATTCAGCACCTAGGATAATAGAATTGGCTTTAAGTAATTACCTGAAAATAATAACTTAAAAAACGCATTGGGGAGTTTCATACGTAGTTTAAATTTCTATTGTTTATATGTTTTATTAGACAGTAGCCTTTTAGCTATAATTATCTGAAATATGCAGAAATAAATCTGAAATCTGTTGCAAAATATTATTTTGGAAAAAAATGCGTTAATTTAAGGATTCTACAATTCTGTTTACTATTGTGCTACTTCGCCACTTGTCAGCGCATGAGAGAAGAAAAAGACTATAAAATCATTCTAAAAACTAAGCTAATCAAAATGACTGAAAATCATGGGACTTCATGTGTTTTTTGGAAATGGCTAGTTTAATTCCATCCCTAAAGAAAATTCAATCTACCTTAGTATGTCTTTGGATTCTGTATTAGATGTTATTCTTGAGAGTTACTTTCTAAAATGCAGTGATTTAATGGTATGTGCGTTTCACATTTGTGAAATTATGCTTGTGTTAGAACTCAAAAACGCTGAGGAGGGCTTGAGTGATAGATCCAACAAAGTTCTCTTAATTTTCCAAGTCTGCCTTTATCTATTTGATAAATTATTCCCTGTGAAGGTTTAGAGGCCATTAAATAAAATATAAAATAAAATTCAATGTGCTGTAAATATTTTAGTTTCTGTACCTCTATGAAATCAGGAATTTTATTTTGTATTATTTTTTAGGTTTTGATTTTGCTTTAATAATGAAGGTGAGCAGTGGTTGCTTTAGTAAATTCTTTTTGGAGCCAATTGCTATGGGAGGCAAAAAATAACGTGGTAACTGGGATGCCAAAAAAGGCTAACCTAAGAAGTTTTTACACAGGCAATTCCTATTTCTCTTCCCCCTTCTCTCATATACGTATAAGTTTGTCTCTAGACTTAGTTACATGGCAAGAGGGGTTTTATGTAAATAGACTTTACCTGAGGTGCTTAATTATATGTTTAGTGGCATTATTGGAAATTGTACCTTACACTACAATTTAAATGGAAGTTTCGCTTAAATATTGAGGACACAGGATAATTATTATAACATACAAAATTCCATAGGTTGATTTTTCTTTTCTTTTTCTTTTCTTTTTTTTTTTTACAGAGACAGAGAGAGAGAGAGAGGGATAGATAGGGACAGACAGACAGGAACGGAGAGAGATGAGAAACATCTATTATCAGTTTTTCGTTGTGACATCTTAGTTCATTGATTGCTTTCTCATCTGTGCCTTGACTGTGGGGCTACAGCAGAATGAGTAACCCCTTGCTCGAGCCAGGGACCTTGGGTCCAAGCTGGTGAGTTTTGCTCAAACCAGATGAGCCTGCGCTCAAACTGGCGACCTTGGGGTCTCGAACCTGAGACCTCTGCATCCCAGTCCGACACTCTATCCACTGTGCCACTGCCTGGTCAGGCGATAGGTTGATTTTTATACAATGGGTTTGGTTCATCATTTGATGAGAAGTCACAACAATGTGGAACTTTGAGTATCCTTTAATTTTTTTCTCATTACAACTGCTCATTTTTTGCAAAGGGCAATACTTTGACATGACTATGGTTTATATACAGGACCTCAGTAAACTTTTTGTGGGTACCACCCATGAGAGAATTCTTATGCCTTGGGAGAAAACTATTGTTACAAAATAAATAACCCAAACCAAAACATTCCACTCTTTCAGTTATAAATTTTAAATATCTTCAAGGTAAGATCTCAGCATTTAAAAGCATTTCAATACAGTGTATTTACATCTGTCTTTTCTTTTTAGGTACCACAGATACAGGCGCTTGATCTCTTATTGATTTGGTGTGCTTTCCTGTAATTAGAAATAGCTCAGTGTACCATAAATAGCCCCGTGCTGTTAATTTTTTTAAACCAGATGTACATTTAACTAGCCCTGATTTCTTTTGACATTTTTTTGTGGTTTTATCCATCTGGCATCTGCTGGCATATCCTTAGATGTTTTACTGGCATAGAATAATACATGAATAATTGAATAAAGTGTACCTATGGATTTGTGTTGTGAAAGATTTTTTTTAACCTCTTGAACACTAAAATAAATTAAGGAATTTTCTTTGGAAGAATATTAGCTAAGCAGTTTTCCTTTAAAAGAAGGTATAAAAAAGATATTCTTGGTCTGATGTTGTAGTCTGCTATAATAAAATATTTTGCCGTCAATTTTGCATTAATAGGCTACATATTTTATTACAAATTTCAACTGTGGGAGATTGTTATATCAGAACTTTGATATATTTTATTTTGCCTATCTACAGTACTTAAAAAGAGCCTATGGTGAAGAATAATATATAAGAGTTAGGCTAAATGGTTATTTTAAAACACACTTGACTTATTTTTTTTATATTTTCACTGTCCTTATTTAGAACAAGAATGTAATGCAATTAAACTTACTTTTTATTCAGTTTGAGCTAATACTATTAAATTATACCCTTAGAGTACTATGCCACTAACAATTAGGTATTCTCGGGAACTATCAAGAATCAAGTTAGACAAAGATAAATCAGGAGACATTTTGAGGGAAAATTCTTTCATAACTGCCAACTGTTTCAATTGAAAATATTTTCTTACTAGACCATTTAATATTTGAAGAATCACTGTATTTATCCATTGAAGGAAAATTATATTCTTACATAACTGAAGGCATGGGGTAATTCATTGTACATGTTTGTACAATATCTGTTTTGATAAATAAAAAAAAAAGTCGAGTGATGAGATTTTTCTTTGCTTCAATATGTAAGGATTCTTCTCCACAGAAGCTTGCTAAGGAAATTGGAGGGAGCGCTTTTCCCTTTTCGTAGATAACAGCTACTGAAGTATGTTACACTAAATTGTAAGTTTTGTTGTTGTTGTTTTTTCTGTTCTAGGTAATTGGGTATGATAACAGCCTTATTTCAAAAATAGATCCAAGGACTAGAAGATTAGAGACATCTCCTTTCTTATTCTGGGTTACAGATTGAGTCATAGAAATTTATGGGAACTAAAATATGTTTTTATGCAAGTTATTTAACATTATACCAATGTTTTCAAAACTATTTATTACGTATTCTGTGTCATGATAGTGAATTAGATTCTATTCTTTCTTCCAAGGAGGAAAATTAGACATTTTCATATTGAATTAATGAGTACATTTAGCCTGAGATGCAGAACAACTTCTAAGTTCTACTTAAAGTTTTGCATAAAGTTGATAGCTGGTTTCAATTTAATAAATTTAGCCAATTTATCTTGTCAAGTCAGTAATTTTGAGCTCTAAGTTCCTCTCTATAGAAACTCTTTTCTCTTTTATAATGAAATTGAAAGTTCCATTAATGTACTCAAATAGTTTTGGGGAAATGTGGTCAGTTATTACGGAAGTGCGCAGTGGTGAACTGGAACTGGCTTACATGGGCTCGTTTTAAATTTCCACGATGGGATTATTTATACTGCAGAAATCAGCAAATGCTGCTTATCGGGCCTTTTTCTTTTGGGGGAGTTAGCTATTACATATTTACCAGTTCAACACTGGAAATGTTAATGATGAGAGAAATATAAACTTTAAAGAATCCGTTTTGTTGAGGGCGTGTATCAGTTTGGTATGCATTCCACTGAGAGGAGCAGAATAACCAGCTCACTGTGGCCTTAGTACATTTTACATAACAAGGTATCTGGAGGTAGACTCCTTTGGGCTTTGAATTGACATGTCAGTAATATCAGGACTGGCTGGTGTCTCTGTCATTCTCCAGATCTTTTCTTTCTGATTAAAAGTTGACAGCTCTTCAGGCATCATCTGAGGCCACAAGAAAGGAAAAGAAAGCTACCAGTTGAATCTCTTTCAGACTCCCTCTAGCAGTTTGTTGCTTGTGGTTCATGGCTATCTTTAGATGCAAGTGATAAGATGATGAATATTTAGTTTCATAGCTTCTAATGAATCTTGGAAAGGGAATAGACATGGTGTTAGGGTATCTACACCATCATAGTCATAGGAACTAGTTTACTTACTTTACTTCAGGGTTGAGGCTTTTGTTATGGTAATGTGTGCAGTACTATTTAAAAAATCAAGTGCTCCTATTTTTTTGGAATCATAAATTGAAGTTAGGCTGGGGTCTTGAACTCTCACTTCTTGTCTCTTAAAACAGATGAAACCCACCATAGGACTTGGTCTTTAAAATTTAATAGCTGTGACTCTGCATCCCTAGTTTGGGGACATTAAATCATCCTTTCATTTTTGTTCTCCAGTGAAACCTGACCTGACTAATGCCATGAAATGGACATGATATTTTGAGAATGGGCAGAATTTCACTCTGACAGATGACTGCAACTGCAGGCTTGCCCCAAGACAAGTCCAGCATGTGCAGGGCTGTGATCTAGGGCTATATTTTAAACTAAGAAAGCTGCTGGATTGACCACTTGAGAACACCTTCACGACCTGATCTGTCATTACAATAACTGAAAACTGGGCCACTTGGAGCAATTTTTACTTTAAAATGCCCCCATCAGCCCTGCCTCTTCTCCCCACTACTCTGTTCCCATTGTCCCTTCTTGTAACATCATTGAAACTACTGAGGATGCACTATTAATTGTGAATTTGTATTATTTAGGGTAGGAGAGTTCTGTTATCACGACTGTCCTGAGGAATTGTCTTTCACTTGTAAAACAATCACAAAAATGAATAGAACACGGAAAAAGGACATTATTTTATGACTTGAGCATATTTCAAATGTAATAATTTTACATGGCCGTATTTATTCTAAAGAAGTTCTGACTCAAAACAAATAGTAACAGGCCCTGGCCGGTTGGCTCAGTGGTAGAGCGTCAGCCTGGGGTGCAGAAGTCCCAGGTTCGATTCCCGGCCAAGGCACACAGGAGAAGCGCCCATCTGCTTCTCCACCCCTCCCCCTCTCCTTCCTCTCTGTCTCTCTCTTCCCCTCCCGCAGCCGAGGCTCCATTGGAGCAAAGATGGCCCGGGCGCTGGGGATGGCTCCTTGGCCTCTGCCCCAGGCGCTAGAGTGGCTCTGGTCGCGGCAGAGCGACGCCCCGGAGGGGCAGAGCGACGCCCCCTGGTGGGCGTGCCTGGTGGATCCTGGTCGGGCACATGCGGGAGTCTGTCTGACTGTCTCTCCCCATTTCTAGCTTCAGAAAAATACAAAGAAAAACAAAGAACAAAACCAAATAGTAACAAAAATTAAATTGGTGGATTGGGTTTGCTAAAGATTAAAGGGGGAACTGAATTTTAATCAAGGTGCAAAGAGAAAGGTAAAAAGATAGGTTTGATCTGGTGGGGAAATTAACTAGATGTCTATAAGGAATATGGGCCAGGGTCTTCATAACACCCACGAGGAGGAATTATCATTTGTACCAGACTGGATTTAGAGGTAGGACTAACTCTGACACTCCTGGCACTAGTTCTCTATACTGGACAATGGTAACTACCTGGGGAATATTTTTAAAACTTCTGAATGGCTTGGCCCCTCCTACAGAGCCTTGGACTTATTTTGATTGGGAGGTAGGTGTGGACCTGGATACTGAGTCTCCAGCAGGAATTCTAAGGAGCACCCAGTTTTGACAAGCTCTGGCTGTTTTTCTATTTTCTTTTTTTCCAACGTAGCTTTTGGTTTATAATTAACTTTCCTAGGTTGTCTGCTCTGTGGTGACTGTTGAAGATTTCTCTTTTTTCTGTGATTGTGGTATGTGAAAGATGATTGGCAGTTCTCAACTGGCAAGCTCTCAATAACTTGTAATTACAAAGGTTGTCTATAACCTTCCTCTAGACTCTAGACACTGTGAAACTACCACCCAATATCTATGATATCTATTGTGATAAAAATCAGAGATAAGAATAAAAGATCAGAGATAAGAGTAAGAAAAACAGTAGAAAGTAATCTGAAAATTAGCTACTTGAAGTTACCAGTTGGTAGCCTGATTATTCATACCTAAATGTGAAATACTTAATTTCAGTGGTGTTTTTTCCTAACATTTATCTGAGATAAGCAGGTGGGAGAGAGGTGTTCTTAGATGTAGAGATCACAGATAATGGGAAAAATGAAGCCCATGTGTGTTTTGTATCACATGTGTCAAGAAAAGGAGAGGGGCCTGACTGGGCAGTGGCGCAGTGGATAGAGCATTGGACTGGGAAGTGGAGGACCAGGTTCAAAATCCTGAGGTCTCCAGCTCGAGCGCAGGCTCATATGGTTTGAGCAATGCTCACGGGCTTGAGCCCAAGGTCGCTGGCTTGAGCAAGGAGTCACTCAGTCTGCTGCAGCCCCCTGGTCAAGGCACATATGAGAAAGCAATCAATGAACAACTAAGGAGCCACAACGAAGAATTGCTTCTTCTCATCTCTCTCCCTTCTTGTCTGTCTTTCTCTCTCTTTGTCTCTGTCACATACACACACACACACAAAAAGAGAGGGAATTTCTTAGCATGTAAATATTTAGACCCTCAATACTCCCGATAATATTGGGGCAATATATAACACTACTTCTTATTACATGTTTTTTTGTTTTGTTTTGTTTTGTTTTTATAAATAAATTTTTATTTTAATGGGGTGACATCAATAAATCAGGGTACATACATTCAAAGAAAACATTTCCAGGTTATCTTGTTATTTAGTTCTGTTGCATACCCATCACCCGAAGAGAGATCGTCCTCCGCCACCCTCCATCCAGTTCTCTCTGTACCCCTCCCCCTCCCCTCTCCCTCCTTCCCTCCCCCCACCCCCCATAGCCAGCACACTCCTGTTCATGCCTCTTAGTCTCGCTTTTATGTCCCACCAATGTATGGAATCCTGCAGTTCCTGTTTTTTTCTGATTCACCCATTTCACCCTTATTACATGTTATAACTCATATTTCCTGCTTGAACCCAGAAGGCTTTCTTTTATTTTTTATATATTTTTTTTTTTTGTTCAACAATTTCAGCACTTAGAAGCAGAATATACAGTGCAGGCTGTACCATATTATTATGATGTAGGAAATTTGGGGGGAGAACAAAGCTCTGTGATAAAGGAATTCCCAGATAAAAGTTAGAATTCTGATATATGTCACTAGTTTTAAGACAGAGAAACTAGACTTTTTTTTGCATTGGACCTGTAGTTATCACTACACCAGAAAGACGGGAGTAACTATTTCTTCTCTTTTCTATTTTTCTTCTATTTCCTTTCTCTCTTAACCTTCCCATTTCCTTTTTACATCTCATTTCTAATCCTCACACTCCACTCACAACTAAAGTTAATGCTGGCAATAGTGCAGTACAGTTAAATTATGATATGAATAGACTTCTTTGGAATGGCTTTGTTCCTTTGCCACGATTTTGTAGCATGAGGCCCATGAGGATACATGTTCCAAGTTGCGTTATGCCAACATTCAATTCAATTTTGGGGTAAATCCTGTACAAATTTCAGACTGCTTGTACTTGATTTTACAGCCTAACTGCTACGTTAAGAAATGTTGGGCTCATTTAAAATGAGATTTGTGAGTTGGTACAGGACTGTCTGCTTTGGTTGGTAGAAACATACTGGACAGATATCAATCTCATTTCTCTACTTCAGTGGTTCTCAAACCTGAATGTGCATCAGAATGCTCTGGAGGGCTTGTTAACACACAGATCGATGTGCCTTGCCCTCAGTTTCTGATTTGGTAGTTGTGGAGTGAAACCTAAGAATTTGCATTTCTCATAAGTTTCCAAGCGCTGCTGAAACACTGCTCTGTTACAAATGTTAGGAAGAATTAGTGAGTGATCATTGGTATATTTAAAAAATAACAACAACATGAAGGAATGGGTAGTTCTTTGAGCCAAGAATCAACAATATAAGACTCTTCAGAGCTATTAGAGTTCCTCCTACTAGTATATGCCTTGTGACTTTCACATGAGTGGTTCCTTAATCCTTTCAGGCTTTATTTCTATCAGTACATTGAGAGAAGGATAAGGTATTTGAAATGACAAAAATCATCCATAGACATGAGTACTTGTTAGCTGGAACCTTTTTATAAATTCTATGTATCCTTTGTGTGACTTTTCCTTTTAAATTGCCACTTACGCCAGGTACAATTAATATATGATATGTATGTGTGTGTATTTGATGTCACAGGTGAGCAGGTGTTATCACAGGTGTTCCAGTTTTTGGTGAGGCTGCTTGCTGATATCGAGTGTTTTCCCTTGCTGTCTGCTTTTGTCAAGAGTGTAGCAGAGCTTCCTTCTACCACCAGATCCCCCAAACACACCATTAGCCGTTAATGGTAGATGAATATAGAATATATTTTTTTACAACCCTAAATTCTTCAAAAGAAATATCACCAGCCATAACTATTTTATTTTAACTAATACTTCTTTATCTACCACAATATGTCAATTTTTTTCCTTTAAATTCTTTTTTGTTAAATTGTCTTCTACTTGAATTTGAACAGAGTTTTCCAGCTCTATGGAACATTTATTAATCTTATTTGATGATCAAATATGTGGAGACACATGGATTAGACAAAGTTAAAAAATTTTTTAAAGATTTTATTTATTCATTTTTATTGGTGAGAGAAAGTAAAGAGAGAGAGAGAACAGGGGGAGGAGCAGGAAGCATCAACTCCCATATGTGCCTTGACCAGGCAAGCCTGGGGTTTCGAACTGGCAACCTCAGCGTACCAGGTCGATGCTTTATCCACTGCGCCACCACAGGTCAGGCCAAAGTTAAAATTTTTAGTGCCTGAGTTCTGTGCAATTTCATTATGCTGAAATTCATGATATAAATTTCAAGAGAAGATTAAAGTTTTCCAAAGTTATTTTATTGTGAACTTTTTTTTTCTTTTTTAAGAGGCTTTTTGTGCATTATTCGGTCATGGAACTCAATTTGGGAACTAGAAAATAAAAGATGTAGGTGTTAAGCCTAATCCAGAGGGACTCGAAATGTTGAAGACATGAACAAAATCCGTCGATACACATCAAAGCTTTATTGTCTAGCTTGGCTAAGCGGCAGCAACTCCGACAGAAATCTGATTTGCAAGCCATACATCATTTTGGAGAAAACAAAATTTACAAGTTAACACAATGGTAGAAAGATATCTCTTTACATATTAAAAGGCATTCCTATATTTTCTAGTGTTTAATCCGCCATCTCTCTGTCTAGAGTCACACGTATTAACCGTATGCATTTACATAGGAGAGGTAGTTTCGTGGGAACAAATGCCCGCAAATGGCTCATTACTATAAGAAAAGGTTTATTTTGGCTTTTCTCTTCCTGCACCTGGTTAGCCATTCACCCCTTTCCCCACAGGTGTGGTGGAATGTCGGGGAATCCATGTTTTCCTTCCCTTTGCATTTACAATACAATGCCAAGGGCCATCCTGGTTTTATGCCAATCACACAGTACAGAGATTATTCTCAAAATTTCTCTGCACACCTTAACCCAAATTAATAAAATGTTCTTTAAGCCTCTTAAAATATTAATATTGATTCTGTAGCTTTTGGTACTTTACAGCACCTGTGGGTGAGGTGGCGCAGTGGCTCCTCAGTAGGTATGTATGAAATAGACTATATCATCCTGTTGATCCCATTGATTTATTCCAGCTGACTTGTCTGTCTGATTTGAAATTTTTTTTCCCTCAACAGCTCAGTGTTTTCCTAATAGGCTGTAAGGCATTAATTCCTGATGATAGTCAACCCAGTTATGAGACTCTTTTCAATTTTTAATAGAGTTTTTAATGCTTCATAAATATATTTCATAAAACACTGACAGAATATAACTAAAATAAAAATCACAAATAATCCTCATTTAAACTGTTAACATTGTAATGTGCATGCATGCATATATATATTTATACATATATATGTGTATAGACACCAAGTATGATTAATACTATATATATGCATTCTATGAAAATAAGATTTGTATTTATATATAATATATAATATATACGTAAGTGTGGTAATACAGACATGTCAGTATAAATATAATGTGAATACTATTTTGTAATAAGATTATTTCATCAGTGTCATACAAACATATTACACATCACCAAATCATTCGATTTTCTTTCATAACACTTGCTTCAATTATATGTGGCATAGTAGAATCATCAAGATGGGATCCAAAAATAGCTACCATGCCCCCAGAGTCTTTGAACTGCTATGCACTATATCGTAGGGAGAATTGGAGGTGAGATTTCCTATACACCCATGAAAACGTTTTGAAAAATGTTTCTCATAAATTAGCTCTCACAAATGTGGTTTCTACCGTGACTTGGTTACACATTTGAGTAAATGATTTAAATCTTGTTAAAATTTTGTTTCTGTTTTCTAAAAGATAGACCAGGGACTGGATTAATTCCTGGTTAGTCAGAGATACATATAGAAGAAAATACTTAAATAGATCTTAAAGATTGTACAAAATGAAACTTAGTGGATGAGAAGAAGGAATATGTACTGGCCTTGGGCTGTGACATAAGAAAGACAGAAAATTGAGGGGAGAAAGTCTAAATTCTGCAGTTGAACAAAGTGTGTCTCCCTGGAATAAGCTTTGGCCCAGGTATAGGGAGGGTAGTACATATGGCAGATAGAGTACAGTGGTCACAGGAGACATGGCACTAGAGAGTTTTCAAGTGATTAGAACTGGAGGATATTTTGATCATCACATACTTTTTAATAAGATAGCAATATGCATTTGAGAACGGACCTGCAAATGTGAAAATGAAAACATTATAAAACTCTAATTGACATCTTGCTCCTAATATACTTTTAATAAATACTGCTGTCTATATATTATGACATTAAAGATTTATTTTAAAATTAAGATGCAGGCTTGATGATATTTGCCTTGGCTAAGTCATATATAATATAAAATGCATTAAATTATTAGTTAATGTACATTAATCATAATACCTCTAAATGCATTTTCTCTCAAATTTTTGCATGGCTAATTACTGAAGTTCTGTAACTAGGTTTTGGAATCAGATGATTTTTGAATCACAAATGGAAATATCTTATGAAGAATATTTCTAAAATGAACCCCATGAAAAAATACATTATTAATTATAGGTAGGTATGAGAAATGCTTTTTCACATGGAAATACATGAAGAATAGCTCTAATTTTCTAACATTTTAAGTCTGTTATGATTTAGTTGAAAGTAACAGTCATGTTAAAGATATTTTTTAAAGGTTGGGGTTGAAATTCTGTATATAAAACTCAATTTATTCACTAAATCCAAACAATGACAGTATCTTTTTAAATAAATATTACTGGACGTTTGAACAAATCGAGTTAAAAAGCAATTAAAATTTTTCATCTTGGATGTACTTTAGATACAGAAAGATAAGGCAGGGTATGCTAGTATACACAGAATAAATCATGCTTTAATTTTGTGTTTTCTTCTTATTCCTAAGAACCAGAGCTTAAATGAAACTGCTATTTGGTAGTAGCAGTTATTTTTCAGACAGAATAAATCAATGTCTTCGATTCAATCTCTTCCCATTTCCCCAATTTTTCCATCCCTTCTAATATTAAAAAATGCTTACATTTAAAACCAGTGAGGAAGAGGCTGCACCCCACTGCCTCTGGGCCCCAGCTGCGGGGGAGGCCACCTTGCGTGTTTCGAGTAACCGTGCTGTTGTTGTATGATGCCGTGAGTGTGTGTGTTTGTAGCCCCCAATAAACCTGTGGTCCCCCCCCCAAAATAAAATCAGTGAGGAAATTATGTTGAAGATGTCCATGGGAATTCTAAGGAAAAGAATGTAAAATGTTTTTAATTAAACCATATTAAGAAAATCACAATTACTGAAAACTATAGTTTGCCAATGTTTATAGAATATATAACTAAACAAACACATGATAAAACTCCTCTGAAATAGTCTTCTGAATGACATTGTTATATTCAATGAATTTTTATTCTTGGCAACTTATTACAGTTGTGGATTTTTTCCTCTGTCAAGGCTATGTTTCTTTAAGGTCAATAAAAATTTTCATATGTTTTGTTTTCACTTAAACCTGGAGGGTATACAGTAAGTTGTGGTATTTCTTATACCAAGTGTTCATCCTATTATATGTTTATTTCTATTGAAAGTGAGGGTTGATATGCTGCCTAGACTAATTAGACTCCAGTAATATCAATTAATTGAGGAAAATCTCCTTCCTTATTCCCACCAACTCATTACAAAAACTGTTGCCTTCCCTGTAACCCGTGATAAACATGCCTATTGTTTCCTATGTTTTGCTCTAAAATGTCATTCATATTCCTACTTTCCTATGTTTGCTTTTACCTATGTTCTCCTTTCACATTTTACCCTATTACACCCACATTAAAATATTACTGCAGCGTTAATTCTTAGTGGAATTTGATTGAATCTGAGTTCAGAGGTCCTGCGTAAAGTAGAGCATGGCATTTAAGCCAAGATAACACTAAGGTTTTAGTACATACTACTTCAAAACATCAATAAGTAATGCACCTACTAAATAAATATTCCCAGTATGCCTCTACCAAACTGAGACGAACGTTTTTCTAATATGGTGTTGCAGAAGTAATCCCACACTCTGAATTTGAGAATATGGTGGGTCAGTGTTCTAAGTTGATACTGTTTAAGTAATTGATTTTTAGTCAGTATCAGAACCTTGCTGCTCTCAACCCTAAATGAGTGCAGGGTGTGCCTAAAAAAATGAAAATAAATAAATAAATAAATAAAGCAAGCCTGGGTGCAGTAGATATGGGCAAAGGGGATGGAAAGAGAAAGACAAATAGCCATGTGAGACTTCCCACAGAGGGGATGGCCGTGCCAGCAGGGTGAAAGCACAGCACGACATAACAGTGAAATAATGTGCAGAGCAAGTTGGGAAGTTGGTGTGTTTTTTAAAGGACTTCAGGAAAAGAGAAAGTGTTGCCTTCTCGGAGTCAACATTGGTATTTCTGCAAGTGAGATTGGTGATAGAAAAAGAATCTTTTGGAAGTTTTATTTTTCTTTCAGTAGTGTTACTTTAAAAAACTTATCTTTGCTTGATAAGGTTTATTATATATACTGCTCACCAAAATTAGGGGCTATCTCAAAATGAATATGAAGTAATAAAAAAAAGCATTTGATTATTTTTTTTTATTAAACAAGAACATCAGAAAAGCAAATGACAAGTCAAAGAAAGTTGTTTGAGCCCTGGCCGGTTGGCTCAGTGGTAGAGTGTCAGCCTGGCTTGCGGAAGTTTCGGGTTCGATTCCTGGCCGGGGCGCACAGGAGAGGCTCCCATCTGCTTCTCCACCCCTCCCCCTCTCCTTCCTCTCTGTCTCTCTCTTCCCCTCCCGCAGCTGAGGCTCCATTGGAGCAAAAGATGGCCCAGGCGCTGGGGATGGCTCCTTAGCCTCTGCCCCAGGCGCTAGAGTGGCTCTGGTCGCTTGTGACAGAGCGATGCCCCGGATGGGCAGAGCATCGCCCCCGGTGGGCGTGCCGGGTGGATCCCGGTCAGGTGCATGCGAGAGTCTGTCTGACTGCCTCCCCATTTCCAGCTTCAGAAAAATACACACACATAAAAAAAAGTTGTTTGATTATGCAAATGAGATGCAAAAAACCACCTTTTATTTCATTGGTGAAAATGCCCTATACAAAGGGCTGAAAGTACTGGAGTATCTGCACGTTCCCTGATCCACTAATTTTTGTGAGCAGTGAACATACTTGTGCACATAAAATAATGCAAATATACTTTATATAGATTATATATGTATATATATATTTGAAGGGTATAATCAAAAGGCTTTACTATGAAGAGTGCCTATTTAAAGAAAACAGATTATATATGACTTTTTACATGAGTTTTCAACATCCTTTCAGGCAATAGAACTTCAAATAAGGTAAGTAATAGATGGAAAATTTTGGTCACCCTAGAAAGTGGAGTCATAAAAGTTTGAAGGTATTTCATTTAATATCACTTTTTAATATCACCATTCTGAGAAAAAAATGGTAACTTTGAAAGGACTTAAGAAATCTCTTCTGTTTTGTGTGAAATGATTTCAGTGTGGTTATTGTTGTGATGTGTTGCTCAGGTCCCACTTCACAGAAGGACCTTTTAAATTAAATTGACAGAAGTGCTTTTGGTAGACAATCATGAACTGTCAGCCATTTCAGGGATGACTTCAGTTGCAGCAAAGTACCTTGAGTCATGTCACTCTCTTGGGTTGACCTCAGTCAGAGAATGGTGTATGAGGGAATGTAAAGACCCTTTGACCTCAGACACATTTGGGACTACTCTGTAGGGCTATTCTTGCTCCAGAGCTTCCATTAGTGTAGCCAGAAGTTGCTATTGTGCTGAGGATGTGGTGGATTTCTCTCTGTCCACTCCTGCTTCCTCTGCTCTCTATAGGTGCCGAGCCCAAGGGCATTCCTTAATAAACACCTTAAATTCACTTTTGGAATTGAATTCCCAATGAACCCAACTTACAATAATAAAAACAAAAAACAAAAAACAAAATGAGGCCCTGGCCAGTTGGCTCAGCAGTAGAGCATTGGCCTGGAGTGTGGAAGTCCCTGGTTCGATTCCCGGCCAGAGCACACAGGAGAAGCGCCCATCTGCTTCTCTACCCTTTCCCCTCTCACTTCTCTCTCTTCCCCTCCCACAGCCAAGGCTCCATTGGAGCAAAGTTGGCCTGGGCACTGAGGATGGCTCCACGGCTTCCACCTCAGGTACTAGAATGGCTCCAATTGCAGAAGAGCAACGCCCCAGAGGAGGGAGGGTGGAACCAGGTCAGGTGCATGCAGGAGTCTGTCTGCCTCCCCACCTCTGCTTCTCACTTCAGAAAAATACAAAAACAAACAAACAAACAAAATGAGTCCATTATGTGTTGTTCATTAATTAACTTTAGGCCTGAGACAAGCATGGGAAACAAACAACTAAAAAGTTTAATTTTCCATTCTGTCCCTGACCAGTCTGTTGTGTGCATTGCTATCAGATGTATCACTATTATGACATGGATGAAACGGTAAAATTAAATGGTATGGTATTGTAATGTACATAGTTATTACCAGTTGTGTTGCTTTATTGACCTAGGGTTGACCCTTGCCTCCTAAAAGCATTTTCTTATTGAATGTTGTCTATATACTGAAATACAATGCAATTTATATATTTTTAATTTCACTGAAACAATTGGCAATGAATCATGTGTAACATCTGTGTGTAAAGAGTGCACCATCAAGTGTGTATGTAGGAGAGTGTGTGTGGAATTAATTGTGGACGATGTACAGATAGTGAGGTTATAAGTGCTTGTAATACTATTTTCTCCTCTGGCCCATATGTATTACAGTTTTTTTTAGAAATAGTAACATGGCCTGACCAGGGGGTGGCTCAGTGGATAGAGCATCAGACTGGGATGCAGAGGACCCAGGTTTGAAATCTCAAGGTCACCAGCTTGAGCGCAGGCCCATCAGCTTGAGAGAGGGGTCACTGGCTTGAAGCCCAAGGTCACTGGCTTGAGCAAGGGATCACTCGCTCTGCTGTAGCTCCCTGATCAAGGCACATATGAGAAAGCAATCAATGAACAACTAAGGAGCTGCCATGAAGAATTGATGCTTCTCATCTCTCTCCCTTCCTGGCTTTCTGTCCCTCTCTCTTAACTCTGTCTCTGTTGGGGAGGAGGGGGGAAAAATATATATATATATATATGTATTGTTTCTCTGCTACTAAAAAATTTAAAAGTAATTTTATAATTCAAATATAACCTCCTTTCTTTTAAAGATGAGTGCTTGAGTGCTTTGTAAATTCATGTCTTGTCAAGACCTGAACTCTGAAAGCAAGTCCACCTTTAGGGCTAGCCTTAAACTCTAATAAGATAAAGAGAATGTACTCACATGTTCTCTAGCAAGTCAGAAAAGATTCTCAGTGTGTTTCCAAGTGGGAATTTTTTCTGAACACTTCTATAGAAATTTATTTTTCTAAGTCTTGAATCACAAGGAAAATCAGTCAGGAGATTTGGAACACAGGAAAAATGTATTTTAATCCACCTGAGAGAATTAAAGCTTAAAAATGAATATCAAAAGGTTACATTTTGAAAGCTATATAATCAAGTGGAAATCAAGCAAGAGGAGGAAGCACGATTTCTCAGAGGCAAAAGGTAAAGTTGACATTTCCGGGAACCAGGTTCTGAACAAGCATAAAAACATAGTCAGGCTCTAAAGTCTGTTTGCTTTCAGCTATCACCATGCTACAAGTGTGTGTTTGCCATTTTGTCTGCTGCTAACAATGGCCATTCTCATTAATAACATAAATATTAATAATGTGTATCCATAGTATCCTACATAGAAATCCTGAGTCATGTCCCAAGAAATAATTAGTTTGGGAAGCAGTAAGTTCTCAAATGGGCAATTTCAACACATGAATTTGTGTGGTGATGATGATATTAACCTTGCTAACAAATCTAAATATTACTATTCCAATACCACTCAAAACTGTTCACTAGCATTTTTCAATATTTTAATATTCAATATTTCATATTTAATATGGGCTATGTTTCTTTGTAAAGTTAATATTTTTAATTTATTTATAATATGTTTTCTCTATTCCTGCTGAGTAAAGAGAAAGTAGAGCATCGCAAATATGTTAGGAGTATCTTATGATTTTAGAAATTTATGAATGTTCTAAGAAATTCTGATTTATTGACCTCAGATCCCAAAGATGAACATCTATTGGAAATTTTGAAATCATCAAGCAGCATCCCCTAGAAATGGTGTGGTGGATAGAGAGAATAAAGTGATGATCACCAGACTCTGACATCCTTGCACACATAGCCTATTAACTCCTACATCCCATTAATACCATTTCAGTGTTGATACATAAAATTGTTGCACTAAACATTAAATCATTAATTTTAAAAGACTGAACTTGATGCAGGACTTCTATTTATTATGCTCAGGTTCTTAAACTTCTGTGAGTATGATAAATTATGATAGGATTGTCAATCTGGTTTTTGATTGAAAAACCTATATGTCTTTATCTAACACCTGCTGTTCGGTTATTAAAAGAACATGGGAGGTTAAAATGAGTACTGTATGTTTAGGTTAAACGCTGGGGAGAAGAGATATAATTACTTGTAATATTTAGGAGCATAATAGTGTCTATAATTATCTAAAATGGTTCAGTAAACCTGGCAAAAGACTAGTCTGTGCACCTGAAACTTGTATGGATCTGTTAACCAGTGTCACTCCAGCAAAGTAGAAATAAAAACTAAACTAGAAAAAATACTTGGAAAATAAACTTTGCATGCCTGCCAACTTAGATTTCCTTGTAAGATTCAGAAACTATATATATTAGAAATATATTGTGTGACAATTTATACAGGAAATCAGAAGAGTGCATGTGTGTCTGCAAAATGATGTCATCTCCTAGTTCTGTTCTATTTCAGTGTGTAACCCATGGCCCATGTAATCCAAGGTAAAATTTAGGGTTTATATGAACAAAATTGTACTGCCTTCCACTACCTAAGATATTCTGTGTCCTTTTCCTTTCTTACTTTTTTCTTGATAGCATAGGGTTTAATGTTATGTGTATTTTTTAAGATCCACAAAAAATGGTGATTTACTGGGGCCCAATTTTCCTCATTTATGAATTTTCATCCTTCTACAAAAAATAAAATCTTTTGATTTCTTAAGATGCATTTTATTTGGAATTGCATCCCTTCTGCTGTCATTAGCATAACTCCAGTTAATGTTTTAAGTATAATTATAACTATCACAATCACCATGTCTGGCTGTTAACAAAAATAGGGTGATTTTAATGTACATCATATAAATGGCTCCTTACTCTTCATACTCATGAACCTGCCTCTGTAAAATAAATTGCATTAAACATATACTTAAATATTATGATTATTTGTGGTTAGAGCAGAATTTTGTATAATAGCTAAAACATGACAGCAACCTAAAAGGCCATTGTCGGATGACTAGATAAACAAAATATGATAAATACATACATTGGAATATTATTCAGCCTTAAAAAGTAAGGAAACCAGCCCTGGCTGGTTGGCTCAGTGGTAGAGCATCGGCCTGGCGTGCAGAAGTCCCAGGTTCGATTCCTGGCCAGGGCACACAGGAGAAGCGCCCATCTGCTTCTCCACCCCTCCCCCTCTCCTTCCTCTCTGTCTCTCTCTTTTTTTAATTTTTTAATTTAATTTAATTTTATTTTTTTGCATTTTTCTGAAGCTGGAAACAGGGAGAGACAGACTCCCGCATGCGCCCGACCGGGATCCACCCGGCAGGCCCACCAGGGGGCGACGCTCTGCCCACCAGGGGGCGATGCTCTGCCCATCCTGGGCATCGCCATGTTGCGACCAGAGCCACTCTAGCGCCTGAGGCAGAGGCCAAGGAGCCATCCCCAGCGCCCGGGCCATCTTTGCTCCAATGGAGCCTTGGCTGCGGGAGGGGAAGAGAGAGACAGACAGGAAGGAGGGGGTGGGGTGGAGAAGCAAATGGGCGCTTCTCCTGTGTGCCCTGGCCGGGAATTGAACCTGGGTCCTCCGCACGCTAGGCCGACGCTCTACCGCTGAGCCAACCGGCCAGGGCTCTCTGTCTCTCTCTTCCCCTCCCGCAGCCAAGGCTCCATTGGAGCAAAGATGGCCCGGGCGCTGGGGATGGCTCCTTGGCCTCTGCCCCAGGCGCTAGAGTGGCTCTGGTCGTGACAGAGGGACGCCCCGGAGGGGCAGAGCATCGCCCCCTGGTGGGCGTGCCGGGTGGATCCCGGTCGGACGCATGCGGGAGTCTGTCTGTCTATCCCCGTTTTCAGCTTCAGAAAAATACAAAAAAAAAAAAAAAAAAAAAAAAAAGGCAAGCCTTGGCCGGTTGGTTCAGTGGTAGAGCGTCGGCCTGGCGTGCAGGAGTCCCGGGTTCAATTCCCGGCCAGGGCACACAGGAGAAGCGCCCATCTGCTTCTCCACCCCTCCCCCTCTCCTTCCTCTCTGTCTCTCTCTTCCCCTCCCGCAGCCAAGGCTCCATTGGAGCAAGGATGGCCAGGACACTGGGGATGGCTCCATGGCCTCTGCCTCAGGCGCTAGAGTGGTTCTGGTCACAACAGAAGCAATGCCCGGGATGGGCAGAGCGTTGCCCCTGGTGGGTGTGCCGGGTGGATCCCGGTCGGGCACATGCGGGAGTCTGTCTGACTGTTTCTCCCCGTTTCCGGCTTCAGAAAAATACAGAAAAAAAAAGGGTAAGAAAACCCTGACACATTCTACAACATAGATGAACTTTGAGGACATTATGCTAAATGAAATAAGGCAGTTACACAAAAAAGTAAGTATTGTATGATTGCACTTATATGATGTACAATACCTAGATTAGTCAAAGTCCTAGAGAAAGAAAATAAAATGGTCAGTTCCAGGGGTTAGAGGAGGAGGGGATGGGTAATTATTTAATGAGTATAAAGTTCCAGTTTGCCAAAGTGAAAAGAATTATGGAGATAGTGGTAGCAGTGGTGGAACAATAATATGAATGTACTCAACACTGCTGAACTGTAGTACACTTAAAAGTGGTTAAGAGCCTGACCTGTGGTGGCACAGTGAATGAAGTGTGGACTTGGAATGCTGAGGTCACTGGTTCAAAACCCCTGGCTTGCCCAGTCAAGGCACATATGAGGGGTAACAACTAGGAGGTGATGCTTCTTGCTCATACTCGCCCTTCTTCTTCATTCCCTCCCTCCCTCCCTCCCTCCCCCCACCTCTCTCTTTCCCCCACACTCTAAAATCAATAAATCTATTTTTTAAAAAGTGGCTAAGATACTACATTTTATGTTATGTGTATTTTACCACACGAAAAAGTTTAAAAATTCTTACTGTAACACAATAAAGTATTATTTTTTACCTATCTAAAAAGTCGCTTCTGAAATACAGAAATGAAAAAAAAAATACTGAACTCAAGATGCTTTTTGAAGTAGCTATCTATTTTCTCTTGCTAACCATTGGGACCCGAAACTGCAAAAATCTGTAATTAATCTGATGAAGCAATTTAAAAGGTTTTTTTTTTTGTTTTTTGTTTTTTTTTTTTGTAGTCCCATGAAGATCCAGTTTAACACTTAGAATGAAAAACAAAAAAACCCCACAAACCTATTCCTTATGTGAGAGCTGTGTATGCTCTTCATTTTGGTGATAATATGAAGGTTTGGAAGTCACAGAAGTACGTGTCTCCTCTGCTTTTGAGCCGTGTTCTGGAGTTGCTTCATTTGATTTGTAAAACTCAGATTTATCCTTCGATGCAGCGAGGCAGCTTTCGCTATTACAGAAATGGTCTTTGGATTTAAATGTGATGCCTGGAACACACTCCCATCTGTTTTCTGTAGTTTACACAAAGTATTAGTTCATTTCCAGAGGTTCAGAAATTCAAACACTAAAGGTTAAAATTCACACGGCGAAGCCCAGCGGGATTAGAATTCCTGTTTTAGAAAATGCGTGTCCTTTTTTACCATGAACATGACTCGCTACCTCTGCATTATCTGGCTCGCAGGGCCATTACACTGGCGCTTGTTTTCTCTATAAACTTGTTTTTTTCTTCGTCCTGATGTGATAGCACAAAAAGATGAGCAAGTCCCAGGACTAAGAATGAAGACATCTGGAGCTTATGATAAGGAAACTACTTGAACCTAAGAGTTCTGTATAGCTTTCTTTTCTCACCTGCCTTTACACTTTCTAAACTGGTTGAAGTCTTTTCACTATTAAATATGACTTGTTATTTGGGCAACTGTTTGTGAGCCTGCTTAATAGCTACAGATAGGGTAATTACACTTTCAAATGTTCTGGGATAAATTGAATTTTAAATGTTCATTCCTATTGTTGGACCATGCATCTAGATGTGTGGTTTTGAAAATAGATTTTGTTGTAGCTGAACAATTTTAAACATTATTTTGATAAAGTCACATCTCTCACTTATCTGAAAGCTTACCACTTGTGTTTCTTTACAGCTAAATAATAGTATAAATATTTTTTCATTATTTTTTGTGTGTGTGTATTTGTTACTTTCTATTAAAAAGAAAATTTGAGAGTAGCTTTTTATAACTGAGGAAACTATATTATATATGTCCTGCTCATGAGGAAATTTCCGGAGCTGCCCAGTCAGAGAATAGTGACTTAAGGAGTACACAGCAAGTGCAATTTACTACAGACAGTTGCTTTCATGACACCTTGGCCTAAGTCTAAGTCAATTTTAGTCTTCAGAGTAAAGCTCTGTGAACAAATTGTGACTCATTGCATCTCCCATCGATGACAAATTTATATCAGCGCCCATCCATGCCAGGCATATATTGGAAAAATTTCAATTTAGTTTTGAACTTCTTGAGGAGAAAGGCAAATATGATTTTCTTAAACTGATAAAAGCAAAATTCAGTATATGAACTCATAGTAGTTGAGAAATGAGAATTTCACACTTAATCATTAGTAGAACATGTATGCATATCTAGGCTTCAAAAGATAGTCAAATATAAAAATATAAAACAGTTAAAGTAGGCCGTATTTTCCCATTAACATTTTTTTAATATAATTTATATTTGCTATCTGCTTTGTCTTAAAGTAAAAAGGGGAGGAAAAGAATGAGATAAAAATATTGCCTTGGACATAAACCATTAAGAGTTCTTTTGTTTTAGGGAAAACATACTATAATATGCTAAATTATATCATAGCAATTTTATGGAATCATAAATTTGAAAATGTTATATCTATCTTAATTTTCCAGCAGTATTTTAGAAAAACTACAAAACCACTATTGCAAAAAGTTGATACTTTTGTGAGTGTGTGTGTGTCTGTGTGTGTGTGTAAGGAAGGGAAAGAATTAGATGGTGGCCATAAATTCAGAAACAGAAAAAATGGATTGGATTTATGATTATTTCTTTATGGTTGTAACTTTTATTTCCAGTGTCCTCAAATGTCATGATTTTGTGCCTTCGAGTGGTTCTTTCTCTATTCATTGTGCTAGACCCCTTGGGCCCTTTTCTGTCTACCAACTTTTGCTCTTTGTAAACTCAAGGCAGTTGTCTTACATTCTTAGTAAATTCCTTGCCTTGTATTTTCCCCTTTCATTCTAAAATTCTATTATAGGATATTTCTTCCGGCACATATGCTCTAATTTTCTTCTCTTTCTCTGCTGTTTTCTATCTTTTCATGTTGTATCCTGTATAGTATCCTCAAATTTACCTCTAAATATTTCTATTGATTTTGTTTTTATGTTTGCTATCATCTATTTTATCTTTCTCTACATTACTTTTTATAGTCTTATGGTACTTTTCTGTTATGTAATATCATCTTTAATCTTGCTTCTATTATAAATAATTTAAAAGCATTCTTTAATTTTTATATTATTTTTTTCTACGAGTTTATTTACTGTCTGTTTGATTTGCTTTCTGATCATTTTTTTCAAGTTCAGGCTCTCGTCAAATACTGGGTGTTCTCTGGCTGCTAATTTAGGCTTAAGACACAGAGACAAAAACGTTAATTAGTATCTCTAGATATGTGGACAGGGCTCGGCAGAATATCAACATTACTGTAGAATAATGGGGAGTAGTCCTAGCCCTCTCCCCAGAAAGTTCTCAAATGTCTATATATTGAAGTTTTATCTTTTGGGACACTTTTTTACCCAGAGGGAAACCTGGTTTCTTGCTTGACAGTAGGAATTATAAGTCTGACTACCAGAGTTCTGAGCATCAAGTGAAAAATGAGACTGGTAGTTTCACCATTAAATATCATTGATACCATCTCTCATTTTCTGTGTTTTTTAGTATTTAATTAAATGCATTGAGGTGACATTGGTTAATAAAATTTTATAGGTTTTAAGTGTATAATTTTGTGGTAAATCACCTATATATTGCACTGTGTGTTTAACACCACCCAAGTATCCCCATTTTCAATTATATACCTCTACGTGACCCTCAAGTGTTCTCACTTTCCTGCCTTAAATTCTTATTTGGGTTACAGAGAAGGACTGACAGCTGTCAGATAGAAGGGAAGTTTGGGAGCTGGATGAAAATGGTGAAGGGATTAAGCAGTTCAAATTGGTGGTTGCAGAATAGCCCCATACCTATTTATTTACCTTGATATTATTGACTATATTTATTATGCTGTAATCAACAACTTTGTGGGGGGACAGGCTATAAGCAGGCAGGATCCTTGTATCCTGGGGCTTGGTTTTAGGGCTAAGCCTTTCCCACCCTTTTTGATGTGGGGTGGTGCACTCTCATGAGGAATCCCATTATGCCTCAGATAAATGACTTTGTATCAGAGACTTCCTTGTTTGTATATTGGATTAAAGGTTTTGAGTTATCCTATAATATGGGGGCAGACTGGGAGCTTGCTCTCTCTTGGTTCCTGAGATTAGCATTAGAGAGGAGAACAGAGAAAGGCCACGTGGAAGAGGCCAGGAGAAGCAGCCAAGATGGTGGAGTGCTGAGGGAGAAGCCAGGTTGTGCAGAGTTTGTGCAGGGAGAAGGAAGGAGATGGGGAACAGAGGTGAATAAGTCTGGTGAGCTAGAAACCTTTGATTCTAGGAAATTCTGATAAGTCAGTAGCTTTGTGAGCACTGTATGAGTAGGTTTTGGAGTCCATTGTGTGTTTTTCCTTGCCCGCCGTGTGCAAGCTAGGATTAAAGGTGATGACCCACCAGTTCTTGGCTCCGTTGTTTCATTACCGTCTGTCTGAATCTAATACGAACCTGCATGGGCCAGACTGCTGTGATGGTGGCTGTGCCTTCTGGCTTTACAAGGACCAATGCACAAAATCCCATTCATGGCCACTCACCCTGGGCACTGACAGAAGACAAGAGTTGTGTGAGGGTAAACCGGGGTTTGTGGCCCTTGGGAGAGAGCTGAAGGAACAACCACCAGGATTTGGTGCTGAGTCCATCTCCTATGCCATAGATGCCAACTTTCTTGGATAGAGCATTCCTCACTTTATGGCATCAGCCTGGGGGGAAGCAATGACACCAAATTTTGGATTCCCTGTCACCTCACCCTGCATGCTCACATCCTGATAAGGAATCAGCTGCCTTGGCAGAGGTGTAAAGATCCAGGCAGGCTCAGGGGTGTGTCAGTAATTGTATTGTGTGGCTTTGGAGCAGGGCCGCTCCTCTCTCCTTCCCCTAGGCCTCACCGGCATTCTGCCTCATGGGAAACCCACTAGCCCAACCTCCTAACTCTTCAGCAGTCCCATCCTGCTGAGCTCAGACTCCTGGCACAGTTTGGGTAAGACTTGGTTGTGTGGCTCTAGGATGGGAGACACTTTTCCCTCACACATCTAACTAGTACAGGGCTCTCCCTTCAAACAGCCAAATCTTTTTTTTTTATAATTTTATTTTTTTAATGGGGTGACATCAATAAATCAGGATACATATATTCAAAGATAACAAGTCCAGGTTATCTTGTCATTCAATTATATTGCATACCCATCACCCAAAATCAGATTGTCCTCTGTCACCTTCTATCTAGTTTTCTTTGTGCCCCTCCCCCTCCCCCTTTCCATTTCCCTCTCCCCCCTCCCCCCGTAACCACCACACTCTTATCAATGTCTCTTAGTCTCACTTTTATGTCCCACCTACGTATGGAATAATGCAGTTCCTGGTTTTTTCTGATTTACTTATTTCACTTTGTATAATGTTATCAAGATCCCACCATTTTGCTGTAAGTGATCCGATGTCATCATTTCTTATGACTGAGTAGTATTTCATAGTGTATATGTGCCACATCTTCTTTATCTAGTCATCTATTGATGGGCTTTTTGGTTGTTTCCATGTCCTGGCCACTGTGAACAATGCTGCAATGAACATGGGGCTGCATGGAAATAGCCAAATCTTGGTCTGTTTGGGCTTGATACATTCTGCTGACTTCAACCTGAAGATTTTATGAGACCCTGTCCCTCCATGAAGGTCTGCTGGCTCCTGGCAGGTGGCCACTGTACTTGGTAATCCTGGGACTTCTGGTGAGTGTTCTCAGACCCAGCACTAGCACAAAGATTGAACCTGTATTATTATGGTGAACACCACTCTCTCCTAGCTGATGACTCACTAAGAGCCTTCCTCATATAACTCAAGTACCACCAGAGGCTCTTTCAGTGACTGAGACTAAGAGTCTACTGGCAGCTGGAGGCAGACAGAGGCAGATCTCAGGAAGAGACTTTTTCTGACCTGCCCCTGTTCTCAGGGTTTGTGGAAGCCACACTTGGTGCATAGCTTGGTCCTTCCCAGATTCACCCAGATCCAGCAGAGGCAGCCACAAACTGTTGATTGCTTTGTAGCTCCAAACAGTTGCTCAGGGTCAATCACATAAAGCATCTGACACATCAATCACATAAAGTCTGACCTGAACCAGACTCCTTCCCAGGAGGCCACAGAAACACTACCACTAGCCAGCTTCAGACAACATCAGAACAGGATCCAGTTAGCTTCACAAGAGATATATTAAAGGGAGATCTTGGCAGGCACCAGACCCTGCTGAAGCAAATTCTACTTCATGCAGCCAGCATGTTCATAGCAGCTCATATGCTAGGGTCGAAGTTTATTCTCAAGCCAGCCAGCCTAAAGGTCAAACTCATGCATAAATGGGCCAACAGCAATCAAGACTGTTCTAAAGCGAGGCCACACATAACCCACACAGGGAACATTTTTGAAGCACTCTGTTCAGGTGATCCAGGAGAGTGAGCCACTGAATCCCACAGGATACGTATACATAAGGCCACTCTACTAAGACTGGTACACATAGCAGATTTACCTAATACATAGAAATAAACACAGAGGCAGCCAAAATGAGACAAACATGCCCCAAATTAAAAAAAAAAAAAAAAAAAAAAAAACAGGAGAAATCTCCAGAAAAAAGAACTAAATTAAATGTAGGTCAGCAATTTACCCAAAAAAAAGAGTTCAAAAAAGTGTTTATAAGGATGCTTAAGGAACTTAAAACTACAAGGAATGCAGTAAGAATTACAGCAGCATGAAAAGGACATTGAAACTATAAAAAAGAACCAGTCAGAAATGAAGAATACAATATCTAAATGAAGAATACACTGGAAGGAATAAAGAGTAGGTTGGATGAAGCAGAGGATTATATAAGCAATTTAGAATACAAGGTAGCAGAAAACACCCACTCAGTGCAGAAAAAATAAAGAAATGAGGGACCACATGAAGCATAACAACATCCCCATCATAAGTCTCACAGAAGGAAAAGCAAGCTAGCAAGGGATCGAGAACCCATTTGAAGAAATATGTACTGAAAACTTCTCAGACGTGGTGAAGGAAAAGACACAAGTCCAAGAAGTGCATAGATTGCCAAACAAGATGAACCCAAAAAGACCCACACCAAGAAATATTATAATTAAAGTACAAAAGGCTAAGGACAAAGAGAATCTTAAAAGCAGCAAGAGAAAGACAATTAATTACCAACATTGTGAGCTGATTTCTCAACAGAACCATTTCAGTCCCCAAAGGACTGGCATGAAATATTGAAAGTGATTAAAATCAAGAACTACAACAAATTGAAGGAGAAATAAAGAGCTTCCCAGACAAGAGAAAGCTAAACTAACAAACTAGCATTATAAGAAATGTTAAAAGATCTTTAAAAAAAAAAACAAGATGAAAAACAAACCAGAGGAATATAGTTATAAAGAATAAAATGGCAATAAATATGTACCTATCAATAATCGCTTTTAATGTAAATGGCTTAAATGTTCCAGTCAAAAGACATAGGGTAGCTTAACAAGACAAGACCCATATGTATGCTGTCTATAAGAGACCTACCTCAGAATGAAAGGTATATACAGAATAAAATTAAAGGGATGGAAAAAGATATTTTATACAAATAGAAATGAAAAAAGCTGGGGAAGTAATACATCTGCCAAAATAGTCTTTAAAACAAAAACTATAGTAAGAGATTAAGAAAGAAACCATGTAGTAATAAAGGCATCAATTCAACAACAGGATATACCCCTGTAAACATTTATGCACCCAACATGAGAGCACCTTGATGGACATAAAAGGTCAGATTAACAGAAATACAATCATTGTAGGGGATTTTAACTCCCCATTGACAACAATGGATAGAGCTTCCAGACAGAAAACAAACAAAGAAACAGTGACCTTAAATGACACACTAAATCTGATGGAATTAATTGATAACCTCAGAGCATTTTACCTCAAACCAGCAGAATAGACTTTTTTTTTTCAAGTGCACATGGAACATGTTCTATGATAGACCATATGTTGGGACACAAAACAAGTCTCAATAAATTTAAGAGGACTGAAATCATTTTACGCATCTTCTCTGACCATAATACATAGTATGAAACTAGAAGTCAATCACAAATGTATTTGACTATATTTGAAAAAAACCCCAAAACAATAATTCAAAGAAATATAAGCAACCTGTGTTCATTGCATTACAATAGCCAAGATCTGGAAACAGTCCAAGTGGATGAGTGGATAAAAAAGCTGTGGTACATTTACATAATGGAATACTACTCGAATGTAAAAAAGAATGAACTCTTTGTGACATCACAGATAGACCTGGAGATTATTATGCTAAGTGAAATACACCAGTCAGAGACAGACAGATACCTTATCATTTCACTTCTGTGTGGAATCTGATGAACAAAGACACAGACTTATAAATACAGAAAACAGACTGACAGCCGTCAGAAGGGAGGTGTGTTTAGTTCAGTCCGTAGCTTGAAAATGTGAAGGTATTAAGCAAAAAAATCCCCAAACAAAACAAAACAAAAAACCCTTGACATAGACAACTGCATGGTGATAACAAGAGGAGAAAAGGAGGCTGTGGGACATAGAAGAGAATAAAGGAGGTGACAAATAGTGATGGAAAGAGACTTGAATGTGGATGGTTAACACATAATACAGTCTATAGATTTTGTGTTATATAATTATTCACTTTAAACCTAAATAACTTTATTAACCAATGTCACCACAATGAGTTCAATAAAATTATTTTAAAAAATATTTTATCTGGTTCAATATTTTTAGAGAAGCAACCTTCTGTCTTCTGTGGATGTGGGTGAAGTTGAAAAAGGCCACTGAGACTAAGCTGATTGTAATACACACTTTTGTCATCTTTTTAATACTATACACTTATGTCCATGGTTTCAAAAGTTGCACATTTCTGAGAATTATTGATGCAAGTTAGGTTTTTTTCTGTCTCCTTAGTTTCTCATGCTATCTCATAGCCAAATGGACAATTCTTATTTTTTCTCTTAAAGTTGCATTTTTTGGTAATTCTCTTGCTTTTTTGGCCCCCAATACTTTATTGATACTTTTTATCTTGTCACTTTTTCTTTTCTCTTTGTCTTCATGTCCTTTTGAAGATCTGTCATTTTTTTTTCTTTGCTTCCTATTTAATTGGGCTTGGGGAAAGCTGTTAAAAACATATTCAGGGGAATCTAAAAAACAAATGAAACAAAACAGAAAGACTCATAGATACAAAGAATAGACTGATGGTTGCCAGGGGAGAGGTGGTTAGAGGACTGGGTATAAAAGGTGAAGGGATCAAGAAGTACAGATTGGTAGTCACAAAATGGTCATGGGGATTTCAAATAGAGCCTAGGGAATATAGACAATAATATTGTAATAACCATATATGGTGCTAGATGGGTACTGGAAATATCTGAGGGAACACTTTATAAAGTACTGTATATGATTATCTAATTACTATGCTGAACACCTGAAGCTAATATAAAATAATATCAGGTGTCAACTGTAATTGAAAAAGAAAACATGTATGTTATAGTTTTTTGTTGTTGTTCCATTGGACATGTTTAAATCCAAACTGAGTTTGTAGTATTTTCAACCTTTTAGTCATAGATTCACATGTGATATTAGATGTTTATTATCTTATTTTGTATTTCCTTTGGAAAATAAAGTATATGATGGGGAAATGTAAACTTTTTGCACTACCTAATTATCCCATTTGAGTCAATTTGTTAGTGTTGCTTCGTTCTCTTCAGTACTCATTTATTTTTTATTCACAGAAATGCAGTGTTGTAGGGAAACCCAAATTATAGGTAGTCTGAATAGAAGTTACATTGAACTCTGATTTAGTTATGCAGCATTGGCCATGTGTTGCCATGGTTTTTGTGGAGTGACAATTCACAAACTCAATTCAGTATTGTTCTAACCCTCCAATCTGTATTCCTTTGTCCATTTTCATGGAGTGTTTTCAAGTTGTCCAGCCTTGGAGGATATCCTGCATTCAATATCTAAAATAAATTGACACCACCAATCTGCCACATAGCCATGTGATTGTAGGAAGCCTTTTTCCTATCTCTTATTAGCTTATTCACCCTTAGTAATTCTAAGATACCCAGGGTTCTAACAAACCCTTTTTGCTTTTTGCTTGTCACATCTTTTCCCATTCTGCTGCTTGAAGCTTCACTGTTGGTCACATTTTCCCTTTTCATAGATATATCTCTAGACTACTGTATTTATTCCCCAAAATGCTTCCCTCCAATCATGGACACAGGTTCTACTTTCTCTCCTTATATTACAGCTTTAATACCAATCTGTAGTATTTGTTGAAGATGAAGAACAACTGAAAGTAATAGCAACACAGGGTAAGAGCACATAGTATGATGTATAAGACAATTCTAAAAATGTAAAAGCATTGGTATGTAAAGGCACATGCACTCCCATGTTTGTCACAGCATTATTAACAGTGGCCAAGATATGGAAACAACCAAAGTGTCCCTCAGTAGATGATTGGATAAAGAAAATGTGGTACATATGTATAATGGAATACTACTCAGCCATAAGAAATGATACATACTGTCATTTACCACAACATGGATGGACCTTGAGAATATTATACTGAGTGAAATAAGTAAATGAGATAAAGCTAAGAACTATATGAGTTCACACATAGGTGGGATATAAAACTGAGACTCATGGACATAAGATAAAAGTGAAGTGGTTACAAGGGGGAGGGGAACATAGAGGAAGATGTAGGGGGAAGGGAGTAAAAAGGGAAAAATATACAGTGATGGAAAATGATTTGACTTTGGGTGATGGGTACACAACATAATCAACAGTTTAAATGCTATAGAAATGTTTACCTGAAACCTATGTACTCTTATTGATCAATGTCACCTCTTTAATTAAAATTAAAATAAAATATATAGTGTGAAAAAAAAAGACAGTCCTGCTGCTAAAGTCACTTGCCGATATCCCATCACCAAGGGCACTCTTTTTCATCTTCAATTCAGTACCCTGTTGTTGATGCCTGCTCTCTTCACATTTGGAGTTTCTTTTGACTTTCTGCAAATACAGTGACAAAATAATATTTTCCTCTGGATTCAACCAATGGTAACAAATGATTCAGTTAACAGGTTACAGTATTTCACCACTGTACTTAACCCCTCGGTTGGAAGTAGTCCATATTAGGTTACTTGGCCAATGTCCAGATCAGTTCCTTTGTTGGTATATAGGATTTTAACTTGAATATCTGTTTGACCAAAAGATATTAAGGTGAGGCATCCCAGCATGAGGAAAACATCTCTCCAAAGATATATTTCAGTAACTATTTTTCAGTATTAAATTAAAAGTCACAAATAGCAGGAAGGTCTTTAAATGACACTTTCTCCTTGATTCATATCAAATAGTTCCTCCATTTGATAACCTTCCTTCCTTTCTTATAAATAGCTTTTACATTGTCTTCATAATATTTTAGCTACTTTTCATAGCACTTTACCAATATTAGGTTATATAATCCTCACATATAGGTGATGGAGATACTGTTGTTTTTTTCTTCCCAATTTGTAGAGAAATAATTGGGATACAGAGTAAATCAGGGGTCCCCAAACTTTTTACACAGGAGGACAGTTCACTGTCCCTCAGGCTGTTGGAGGGCCGGACTATAAAAAAAAGCTATGAACAAATCCCTATGCACACTGCACATATCTTATTTTAAAGTAAAAAACAAAACGAGAACAAACACAATATTTAAAATAAAGAACAAGTAAATTTAAATCAACAAACTGATTAGTATTTCAATGGGAACTATGCTCCTCTTGCTGACCACCAACGAAAAAGGTGCCCCTTCCGGAAGTGCGGTGGGGGCCAGATAAACAGCCTTAGGGGACCCCTGGAGTAAATCAATCTTTTATCTAAGATCTCATAGCTGTTAAGTCATAGATACAGGATTTAAACTCAAGTAGTTGAAGCCATGGCTCGTTACTACTTATGCATATTTTCTCTATCTTAGCAGATCTTATTTTGATAGGTAAGCATGTTTCAGGTGACCCATCAATGGGCAGGTAATCTAATCCTAGAGATATGGTTTAAAAAGTAGATCATTAAGACCTCATGGACCAAGTATCTCAATTTCTAGTGCTCATCAGAAGATGAAAAGAACTTCCCCAGGAAAAAGACAAAAGGCTTCTACAGTTTGAGACACTGTAATGTTCTTCTGATGTCTTTTTTCCTTCCGTGTCACTTATATGTTGGTAGCTGTTATGGTGGGAAGAAGTGAAAATTGGAATGGGATTTTTAAATGGCCTAGTGAGAAGAATGTTTTGCAGTTGTTTATTTCCTTAATTATTTTGCTATGGAAGTCTTGGGAAGGTACGTCTACTGTGTTGTAGCTCTTCTTTGTAGCTGACTGACCAGAAACCTACAGAATATTTCAAGTTCTTGTAAGCTAAATCTGTCTGTAGCTTGTTGGAATTTTTTCTAGGGAAATTCATATGTAGCCCTGGCCGGTTGGCTCAGCGGTAGAGCGTCGGCCTAGCGTGCGGAGGACCCGGGTTCGATTCCCGGCCAGGGCACACAGGAGAAGCGCCCATTTGCTTCTCCACCCCTCTGCCGCACTTTCCTCTCTGTCTCTCTCTTCCCCTCCCGCAGCCAAGGCTCCATTGGAGCAAAGATGGCCCGGGCGCTGGGGATGGCTCTGTGGCCTCTGCCTCAGGCGCTAGAGTGGCTCTGGTCGCAACATGGCAACGCCCAGGATGGGCAGAGCATCGCCCCCTGGTGGGCAGAGTGTTGCCCCATGGTGGGCATGCCAGGTGGATCCTGTGTCGGGCGCATGCGGGAGTCTGTCTGACTGTCTCTCCCTGTTTCCAGCTTCAGAAAAATGAAAAAAAAAAAAAAAAAAAGAGAAAAGAAAAAGGGTACAGGTATTGATAACTTGTATAAAAAATGGGAGCCTCTTAAAATCAAATATTTCAGTGTGGGGATGATTGTTAGATATCTGTTGCTCAGAACCAGAGAAAGTTTCAGGTAAAATTTAGAAGTGCAGAATAAAATTAGAGGCAGTGTGCTTACATGTTCAACCTACCCTGTTAAAGAATGATGGTTTACCTTCTGCTTGTATGTTGGTCTTGGTTTGTGAGTCATCAAGATGAGGAGCTCCTTCAGCTTTCTAAAAAATGTGGCTTCATAAATTATTCAACATATTTACTCCCAAATCAGATACTTTAAAGTTAGATTTAATTCTCTCAAAAATTTCTTGTATAATTCTGTCATACATTTTATACAACTAAAATATGCATATTTAAATGATACACAGGTGGTCTCTAACGTCACCCTCACTGCTTAGTGCCACTCTGCAGTGTTGTGTTTGTCCTGTAATATTGGCAGATAAAATGAAATGGTAGACTCAAATTAGCTGTGGTTGTGCTGTTCTGTAGAACAGTACCATCACATAATATTATATGAACGTTTAAAAGTATACAAATAATATAGAATGCATCACCTTTGTAGTATTGAAATAAAAATAAATGCAAATAAAAGACAATGGTTCATTCAGCTGCAGTTTTTTTTAAAACCTACAGGATCCAAATATAACACAATAGCTTCCATATATATTTCTTTCTCCCTTTTTTCTCCATTCACTCTACTAGGTTTTCTATTTTTCTATTTTCCTCTATCTAATTAAAACATTTTTCTTTCAGGCATTTTGTGTCTTTTCCTGTGTTTTATATCATGATTAAAATCCTTGACTACATTTGCATTCATGTTATGTCCTTATTTATCTTTTTTGTTGTTATGCCCTTATTTTAAGGATTTAACCTTAACTTTGAGATCAGGCTTGGACCTGATGCTCCAGTGAATTTCCCTAAAGTTGGGAATTTATGCAAACTAGAACCCAAGGAGTCTCATAAGTAATTTTCTCTACCAAAGAGATAAATGAAGGGCTGATAGAGGACACTGTGTTACCTCCCTGATGTTGAGTAAAGCTAAAGTCTATTTTAATGCAATAAACTGAGTTTGCAAAACCACAATATTTGATCTTAGAAGCAACTACTCTATCATCTTGATGCTTTTTCTGTCTCTATTTGCAGCTTTTAGCATTATTCTTCCCACTTAAAACTCTACTTAAATCTTTTACATACACACAAATGGTCAGAAAATTCTTATACAAAAGTTTTTTATGCCTCATATTTCCAATATCCCAACCTCATATTTTGTCTTTCATAATTTGCAAATGTGTGCAAAGATTTATGAACAATCTGCACATGGTAGTTTCTCTCTACACATTTGAATTCTGAGTCAAAACATTATGCATGGACTAGCTCATGCAAATAGGAATTGTCCTTGGCTGTAAGGAGAAATTGCCTGGTCAACTCATTTCAGTCCCTAGGAAAATGAACTCAAATGTCGGCTCTCCAATGTAATGCATGAAATGGCTTCTTAAAATTGGGGCTTAATGAGGAAAGCAAAAATGGCTGATTGAGGAGAACTGAAACCATACTGAACTAACTAAATCAACCACATCTTGTTTTATATCTTCTGGTTGTGCGTAAATATATATAACTGTATTAGTTAGGATTGTGGGAATGGATGAAATAGAAACCAATCTAAAGCTGTTTGAACTGTGTGTCTGTTTCTCATTTCTACTGGCATACCTGCTTTTTTTTCAGCATATCAATTTTCTCTACTAAGTCCCATATAAGAAAAATACTATCCTTTCTGTAGCTCCCATCCTTGCATGCTACAGTACACATCTAGCACTGCACAAAGGTTGTTTGCAGACTTAGCCTCATTTAAAATATCACAGAGAAGAGTGTCTGATTGGCCCACCTTTAGCAAGGTATCTAAATAATGATTTGATCTCTGGCCTAGGCAATAGATAGCCATCTGTGGCTCTTCTATGGAGGCATCCCAATTGATATGCAGAAGATCCAACCCACAGTGGCTTGAAAAATGAGGAAATATATTCTCTCTCTCTCTCTCTCTCTCTCTCTCCATATATAATTTATATATATATATATTTCCAAATTGGAAGCTGGGAGGCAGTCAGACAGACTCCTGCATGTGCCTGACTGGGATCCACCCGGCATGCCCACCAGGGGGCGATGCTCTGCCCATCTGGTGTGTAGCTCTGTTGCAGCCGGAGCCATTTTAGCTCCTGAGGCAGAGGCCATGGAGCTGTCCTCAGTGCCTGGGCCAACTTTGCTCTAATGGAACCTTGGCTGTGGGTGGGGAAGAGAGAGATGGAGAGGGGGGAAGGGGGAGAAGCAGATGGGCGCTTCTCCTGTGTTCCTAACTGGAAATCAAACTCGAGAATTACACACACTGGGCCGATGCTCTATGGCTGAGCCAACAGGACAGGGTCAGAAATGTATTGTCTTACTGAATAGAATGAGCCAACACAAAGGATAGGATTATCAAATCAGAATCATCTAAATCAAGTATTTTACCCAGCTTTTACAATTAGGTCTAGTGATCAGGATCCTTACAAGGAAAAGAGACCATGTTACCTGCCATCTTTCTTTATCTAGAAGACTCCCCTCAGTAGAGGGAGAGAAAAATAGTAGACCAGTTCTTTTAATTCCTGACCCCCCACCACCACAGGGCCTAAATTTTTCATTCTTCCCAATCCTTATTCCCTTTTCCCTTCCCCTTTTCCCCTCTCTCCTTGTAATAGTTTTTTTTTTTTTTTGTATTTTTTCAAAGTTGGAAACGGGGAGGCAGTCAGACAGACTCCTGCATGCGCCCGACCGGGGTCCACCCGGCATGCCCACCAGGGGGCGGTGCTCTGCCCATCTGGGGCGTCACTCTGCCACAATCAGAGCCATTCTAGTACCTGAGGCAGAGGCCACAGAGCCATCCTCAGTATCCGGGCAAACTTTGCTCCAATGGAGCCTTGGCTGCAGGAGGGGAAGAGAGAGAGAGAGGAAGGAGAGGGGGAGAGGTGGAGAAGCACATGGGCGCTTCTCCTGTGTGCCCTGGCCGGGAATCAAACCTGGGACTCCCGCACTCCAGGCTGATGCTCTACCACTGAGCCAACTGGCCAGGACCTCCTTGTAATAGTTTTTATATTTTGTCTCTAGACTTGTTTCCAGTGGTTACAAAATGGTTGCCACAGATCCAAGTATCACACACTTACACAACAGTCTAGAGGCCAGAATGCAAATGAGACTATTTTTCAAAAGCTCCCCAAGCAGCTATTCTTTTTTGTGTTTCATTTGTTATACAGATATCATATGCCCTTTTCTAAATTAATAACTCAGTTACCTCAATCAAAACGAACTCTTAGTCACCCCTGAAGTTAAGCATCAACATAGATTCTCTTCCAGAAGTAGTTGATGATTTCTCAACAAATTCCGGTTCTCATTGAAGTAGAAATGGTGGTGGAGGGTAGAAGTAGTTTCTGGATAACCTGCCAAAAATGTCTGCTCTAGCCCTGCTATCTGCAGACATGATAGTTGAACCTAGTTCTGTAAGTACTTCTGCCATGGCTAAAGAGCAAGAGATTTTCTGAGTGGTTCCGGCGAGTTTGGAGAATGACTGTTTCTAATGTTATTGACACTTTTGTTTCGGTCCTCTCTACTACGAGGGGTTATTTAGTGTAGAAACTTCGTTTCTCATCATTAGTGTTTTAAAATTTAATTCAGGATCTTAAGCTAGTATACTTTCTAAAATAGCTTTTGCATATGACTGCCCTCCATGGCAGGAGAGGAGGAAGAGTTTATTTCTCTAATACAGTGACTCTAATATTAGAATGCATAGAAATCACCATAATTGCTTATTAAAGTGGCATTTCCTGGGCCAGACTTGACTAACTCGACAGTTTGGCCTAGGGATATGCATGTTTAACAGGCATCCCTGGAGGACCCGTGTTCTTCAGATTATGTTTGAGAATCACGAATAATATGCTTGGATCGTGTAATGAATCTTCTAGGCCTGAGTGATGCCTGGACTACTGGTTCCTTTTACCTAAGAGTCTTTGATTCTGATGTTGTTTGTCTTCCACTATAAATATTATCTTTAAACACATCATTTCCTAGGTGGTTTCTCATCAGCAGGCCCATTGTAAGAGTGCTTTTTAATTGAAATATGAAGTGCATCTAGGGTTTATAGAAAGAGTCACATTTGCACTATAATTATAATTATTCCCTAAAACTTTTAAGCATGTCTTTGGGGTCTCCTCCCTCCCATATTATGCAGTCCTCATATTGACTGAAAGAATATGGTAAGAAAACAGTTTTCAACAAATTTTGGCTTCAAGCATATCTTTCAGTTCTTTCTCTTAGGCCATAACTTGAATCAAATGCAGCTGCCCTTCATATAGACACAGTGTCTGACTTCTAATAAATTGATCTTTCAGAGGCATCAAGACACCCTTGTTTTGACCCTGGCCAGTTTGCTCAGTAGATAGAGCATCAGATTGGCATGCGGACATCTTGGGTTTGATTCCTGGTCTGGGCACGCATGAGAAGCAACTATCTATTTATCTTTCCCTCTCTCTCCCCCATCTCTCTCTCTTTTTCTCTTACAGTCAGTGGCTCAATTGAATTGAACATCAGCCCAAAATGAGAGTTGCTGCGTGGATCCCAGTTGAGGAACATGTAGCAGTCTATCTCCCCTCCTCTCACTTAAATAAAATAAAATTGATTAATTAATTAATTAAACCCTTGTTCATTTTCTTCACTTTTGAGCTTAAATCCATCATCTTTACAAAGTCAAGTTTCCTATGATCATTTTAGTGGATATTCACACCCAGAACAACCTCTGTGATGCTCCTTCTTCTCTCCTTACCCTCTTCCTGGTACACCCACATCTCTTACTATACTTAGTGTGTATATCATTACTTAGGGAAGTATTACAGTTCTCAGGAGGGAATGTGTTCATTTGTATCCACTGTGCCTAGCACATTGCTTTGAGAAACATTTACTGAAATAAGAGAATATGACCACACTTACCTGTCTCACCTAACATGCATCACTAGTGGATGGCCTAATACAAAAGGTCCCTGACAGAAAGTCATACATTTCCTTGAAGAATCTAAAGAACTCAAAATCTTAATGTACACCAAAGCATTATCTATTGAGAGATTAAATTATGCCCGATATAATATGCATATATATCTATATATGTACTTACAGTGTGTCCGTAAAGTCATGGTACACTTTTGACCGGTCACAGGAAAGCAACAAAAGATAGAAATGTGAAATCTGCACCAAATAAAAGGAAAGCCTCCCAGTTTCTGTAGGCATGTGGCAGCATATGCGCATGCGCAGATGATGACGTAACACTGTGTCTACAGCGGAGCAGCCCACGGCCATGCCAGTCGAGATGTGGACGGTACAGAGGAAAGTTCAGTGTGTTCTGTGGCTCACTAAATTCGAATCCGGGACCAAAGTGTAATGTGAATATCGGCGTGTTTATAACGAAGCGCCACCACATAGGAATAACATTACTCGGTGGGATAAGCAGTTGAAGGAAACCGGCTATTTAGTGGAGAAACCCCGTTCTGGCAGCCATCAGTCAGTGACGAGTCTGTAGAGGCTATACGGGATAGCTACCTAAGGAACCCTAAACAATCTGTGCGTGAGCCCACATCGAACTGCACTGAGTAGGTACGAAACTGGGAGAGTTTTGCTTTTCTTTGGTGCAGATTTCAATTTTTATCATCTTTTGTTGCTTTCCTTTGACCGGTCAAAAATGCACCATGACTTTCCAGACACATTGTATATTACACATCGTATAGTGTGTATATACATCTATATATCAATAGGTTTACATTTATATAAATATATACATACTACATGTACTATGTTGGACATATGATATATATGTATACATATATAATATGTGACATATTTGGCATATATGCATTCAAAGTATATAAAGTGCTATTAGAAATGTAAATTCATGTAAAATATCACTGAGCCAGTATCATTTCTGTAATTATATATATATACTATAAAAATAGCTCTTACAAGTATAATTGATATTAGAAGTTTACAAGGCTTTGATATATGTAAAGAAAAGATGTCCTCATATCTTACCTTAGAAACTACTGGTTACTAGTAAACATCATTCTCCTTGAAAATTTTTAATTAAATTCTATGCAATATATATTTCAGTTCTTTCTCTCTGTATGTCATCATATCTAGTTTAAGTGGTGGATGTTAACACTGAGAAAAGAATTTAAGAAAACAGCTGTAGCCTGACCAGGCAGTGGTGCAGTGGATAGAGCATTGGACTGGGATGCAGAGGACCCAGGTTTGAGACCCCAGGGTCGCCAGCTTGAGCGTGGGCTCATCTGGTTTGAGCAAAAAGCTCACCAGCTTGGACCCAAGGTCGCTGGCTCAAGCAAGGGGTTACTCGGTCTGCTGAAGGCCCATGGTCAAGGCACATATGAGAAAGCAATCAATGAACAACTAAGGTGTTGCAACAAAAAACTGATGATTGATGCTTCTCATCTCTCTCCGTTCCTGTCTGTCTGTCCCTATCTATTCCTCTCTCTGACTCTCTCTCTCTGTCCCTGTAAAAATAGAACCCAGCTGTATTCCTACATGTGTGTGCGTGTGTGTGTGCATGTATGTGTTTCATCTTTATGCTGGCTTAGTCTCTGCCTCCAGCTGACTTGGGAGAAAAATGAAAGGGGAGAAAACTAAAGTGTGCTGAGCCCCTTCCTATTGTATTCCAGGTTATTGTTCTTGTTTTATTTGATTTACATAAATCTTCCTATAGTGAGCATCATTCCTCACCTTCATTTTACAAGTAAATATGCTCAATCCCAGGCGATTGAGCAAATTCAAACAACTGGTGAATAAAACGATTTTCAAGTACAGGTCTGTCTGACTCCAAGCCCGTAGTTGTTCCTCTGTAGTGAATTGCCTCCTGAATCTTTACCACACATACTCTGGAATCTGAGCAGATGTATGATAATGTCTCAGGACCACCAAGGAATTAGCAGAGCTGAGATGCTCAGTTTACACTTCTATAGATATTTTGTAAAGTACCCCCACATGTACATTTTGTTGAGAGGGAAGTTATTTAGTTAAACTTAGCATTAGCTCAGAAGAAATGTACTAGTAGGGCCAGAAGAATAGCTGTATTTCCAAAACTCTGCACTCTACCCCAGTTGCAGACCTGGGAAAATACTAAAGCATCAGGTGGGAGCAAAGAAAAGATTCTCAGGGATACCTCCCACTTCATATTAAATGTGTCTCATAAACATTGCCTTAAAATTGTAATGACAACAAAATAGAGATGCTTCATTTTTTCACCAGGGGAGTAATTTAATATATATTAATCAGCAGTATCTTAGTCAACAGTAAAGAACAATAGCAATGATAAAAATGTCTTTATTAGGGGAAATATAAAATATTTAAGCATAATGTGTAAATGTATAGTCATATTTTAATGCTTTTCAGAATGCATAGATGATTTTATACATATGGAGACTTTTTAATATAATTTTTTATTAATTTTAATGAGGTGACATCAATAAATCAGGGTACATACGTTCAAAGAAAACATCTCCAGGTTATCTTGTCATTCAATTATGTTGCATACTCATCACCCAAACTCAGATTGTCCTCTGTCACCTTCTATCTGGTTTTCTTTGTGCCCACCTCCCCCTCCCCGTAACCACCACACTCTTGTCCATGTCTCTTAGTCTCATTTTTATGTCCCACCTATGTATGGAATCATACAGTTCTTAGTTTTTTCTGATTTACTTATTTCACTCTGTCTAATGTTATCAAGATCCATCCATTTTGTTATAAATGATCCGATGTCATCATTTCTTATGGCTGAGAAGTATTCCATAGTGTATATGTACCACATCTTCTTTATGGAGACTCTTAATAGCACTAAAATTAGGATCATTAGAGTTAAGAACTGAAGTATCACATTTATAAAATTTTTGCATAATTCATATGTTGTCAAATTATAGAAAGAGCCCTAAAGTGAGGTCAGCTATTCCTAAGTAGCCTATGACTTATTTTGTAACTTCTCTAAACTTTATTATTTTTCTTGATAAAAGGGATTTGCCATGTATGTTAGAGTGTGTTTGTGAGGATTAGTGGGTCTTAAATAAAGTAATGATTAAAGCTGATATTTGAACAAGGATTCTTTTTTTAAATTTTTTTTATTATTTATTCATTTTAGAGAGGAGAGGGAGAGACAGAGAGAGAGAGAGGAGAGACAGAGAGAGAAGGGGGGAGGAGCTGGAAGCATCAACTCCCATATGTGCCTTGACCAGGCAAGCCCAGGGTTTCGAACCGGCGACCTCGGCATTCCCAGGTCGACGCTTTATCCACTGCGCCACCACAGGTGAGGCCTGAACAAGGATTCTTGCCATGGATCACTTCACATAACCTTGTACAACTAAGAAGGGTTAAATAACTTGTGCAATTTCATGCACCTAGGAAGCTTGAAGTGGGACTCAAACCTGGGCGTCTGATTCAAGAGCATGTGCTTTTGGTCGCTGTCTTGCCTTTGCTATGACTAATCAATAAATGGTTGAAGAAAGTATTTAGTGCATAAATGTTGAATAAAATTATCATGAAAATATTTTAAATATGCTTTCTGGGAATAAAAAAAAAAACTTTTTTCAAAGCAACAGAAAAACACATTGAGAAATACAATAGCACACTACATCCTTCTGAATCATTTGTCTCTAGCCATATCAAAGAAGGGAGTTAGGCCAATTTCCCTTGATTTGTTCTTAGTAAATCGATTCCTCTCTTTTCTAAATTCACTCAAAGCATTTGTTACAAATATTGCTGCACGCCGAACTCAATTCTCCTGTTATATTTTTCTCCTTTAACAGTTAGAAAACTTTCTCATCTCTAGAATTAATGCTTCATGAAAGCTTCATGATTTTATAAAGATAATCAATAATGAACTTACAGTAATGTTTGTTAGTTCTTTTGTGCCCTGAAATTTCACTAATGAAGACCTGGATCTCCTGATTTATTGAAAGGATGAGTGCTCCTTTAATAACTTGTTTATCTTGCCCCACTTACATTTCTTTTAGACTCTAGAATTTGATGATTGCTCTCCCTGGGTAACAATACATACGTCAAACAAGGATTGGAGACTCCTTATTATCTCCTCCATTATGTAGGATTTAACTGTCCTTTTGTTTTCTTATTTGATCTAGTACTTTCTTGTTCATTTTCTTGCTTGCTACATAACTATTTGCCTTTTGTCATCTTGCTCTGGGTAGCCTAATTACTTTGTGTGCTTTACATTTCTTGGTACCTATTTTTATAATGTTTTTTACAGTAGTCTTCTTTTTTAAATTAGGAATTTTTTTCCAGTAATGAAAACAATTATTCCATGAACCAAAAGAGTCACTTATATTATTCAAGGAGTGACAATGGGTGAAATTGTAACATATCTTTGTTTTTTTATTATACTATATGTAAAAGGAAAATAGGACAAATTCATAAAAGAATAGGTGATACCAGTGCACATTTTACTAAAAATTTATCAGTTGTGAACACGTCTGCAAAAATGCTCATCGTGAATCCATAGAGAAATGCAACTAAAACAACAGAAACATTGCATGGAAAACTTATTAAAAGAGCTACAATTAAAAACAATTAAACAAAATAAGAATTTCCCAAGATGGGAAGAAATGGAAGCCTCACAGACTGCTGGTAAGACTGTAAAACAGTACAATCAGTTTAAATGACAATATGTGAGTTCCACCCCCAAAACTTAAACATTAATGTACACTATGACTCAGACACTACATTCTAATTTATTGAGAAAAGAAACATCACTGGAAATAGTGCATGTCCATAAACAAAGGAATGGACAAACTAATAGCATTCTAATCAAAGGTAATATTACTCACCAAAAGAAAGGATGAAGTACTCATATAATAACACTGAGGTATCTCAAAGGATTAATGAAACATACATTTCATAACTGCAACCCTATAAATTTTAGAAAATGCAATGATATCGATTTTAAAGTAAAGTAAATCAATGGCTATGTGGAAGGAAGGGAGGGCAGAGAGAAAGGTTATAAAAATAGGTAAACATACAGTAACAGATAAGGTCATTATAACTATGACATGGTTTCATGGGTTCATACCTGTGTCAAAACTTATCAAATGATATACTGTATGTATGAGCAGTTTATTTCAATAATGAATTATACCTTAATAAAGCTGTGAAGATCATTCTGCACTTAACAAAATCTGTATGCCCCACTCTTTAAAGAAAATACCTTAAGATTACTATATTGAACGTATCATTGCTCTCCCATGCCTTCGGGGTGGGGCTCAGTCTTGACTCAGTAGAAGACAGTATTGGTGAGCAATGAAGGGCATTACAACCCAGCTCAGTGGGAATACTGGGTCATGAGAGTAAAAGCCCACAGCTATAGATCCACACTTTTACACCCATCTGTGCATGATTGGCCTTGAGAAGAACATCACTGAGGAACTACAGGATCTAAAAACAGGATACATGGGAGAACAGAGGTAACCTTCTGGGAGCACACTAGGGTAGCGGCTGGTACACACTGTGAAGACTCACCATGTGGTAGAGGTAAAATGCCTTCAGCCATAGAATATGGCAGTGGCATAAATTCCCGTCAGATAGATGGCTCCTCCAAGTTTCCTTTAGTGTATTTATGCTGAACAAAACAATAGCACATTCCCTAAAATCTAAGCATGTACACAGTGCAGTGTAAACTGTCAAGAGGGCACAGATTTATGGCTAAACAATTTCCTGCATTCACTGTACACTTAAAGCCTTTGAACAGTGTCCACTCTCTGATGATAATGCAGGGCAGTGCTAGAGGTAAAATATTTCCCACATCCACTGCACTCATAAGGCCTTTCTCCTGTGTAAACTCTCTGATGATAATGGAGGTTGTAGATTCTGGTAAAGTATTCCCTACATTCACAACACACGAAACCATGTCTTCCTGTATGAACGCCCTGGTCCAGAAGCATGCAGTTGCAGCCAATAGTTTTCTTACATTCTTTCCTGGTGTAATATTTCTATTCTTTTTTGAAAAGTCATCCCAGACTTTGAGATTTTATTATATTTACCAAGAAATTATAAATGGACATACATGCAGTAAAAATTAAAAATCAATAATAATCCTGTGAAATCCTTTCTCCAATATAAAATTTAAAGCAAATATCATACTGCAATATAAACCAAAATTTGAAAAACATTAGAACTAAGACAAGTAACAGAAGAGTTGAAAAAAATCTAAACTTAAATTATTTTTAAAAAATTTACTTCTAGCCCTGGCCGATTGGCTCAGCGGTAGAGCATCGGCCTGGCGTGCAGGGGACCCGGGTTCGATTCCCGGCCAGGGCACACAGGAGAAGCGCCCATTTGCTTCTCCACCCCCCCTCCTTCCTCTCTGACTCTCTCTTCCCCTCCCGCAGCCAAGGCTCCATTGGAGCAAAGATGGCCCGGGCACTGGGGATGGCTCCTTGACCTCTGCCCCAGGCGCTAGAGTGGCTCTGGTCTCGGCAGAGCGACGCCCCGGAGGGGCAGAGCATCGCCCCCTGGTGGGCAGAGCGTGGCCCCTGGTGGGCGTGCCGGGTGGATCCCGGTCGGGCGCATGCGGGAGTCTGTCTGACTGTCTCTCCCCATTTCCAGCTTCAGAGAAATACAAAAAATAAAAATAAATTAAAAAAAAATTACTTCTAAATCAAAATAGAAAATATCTCCAGCAACCTGCATCTGGCACAATGGTCATAGGATGGTCTGACACTGCGGGCCAGCTCCTGGCATGGCAGCCTTGTACTGGCTTTTTCTTGTTCAGAGATCATCTTAAGGATGTTACCAAGTCACTTTCTCCCCTTCTTTAAATGTGTGCTCCTAAAGTGCTTAGGCTTCATATGTTGATCTTTCCTAGGTGCTGCTGTTTTTAGTATTTCCACAGTATCTGTCAATTTATAATTTAGTATAAAATTATTTTTGTGTGTGACTTCTTGGCTACTCCTTCAATAAAAGCTTTGAACAAACCTGCCTGAGGATACATTTCTTTGTGGATTATAACATGGACCTTGGTGAGCTACTGAAGCACATGAGATAATTAGTAAATGATTGTTAAAGCGGTGAAATATAATACTATGGCTTTCCTTCCAGCCTTCTAAAATGTTTTGCTCACACATTACTATATCTTTTTCATTTCGTTATTTTTTTCCTCAGAGTTCTCATGAACGGAAAGGACTCACACTTTGTAGACATAAGAATTTTATGGGCCCTGGTCTGTTGGCTCAGCGGTAGAGTTTCGGCCTGGCGTGCGGGGGACCCGGGTTTGATTCCTGGCCAGGGCACATAGGAGAGGCGCCCATTTGCTTCTCCACCCCCCCTCCTTCCTCTCTGTCTCTCTCTTTCCCTCCCGCAGCCAAGGTTCCATTGGAGCAAAGATGGCCCGGGCGCTGGGGATGGCTCCTTGGCCTCTGCCCCAGGCGCTAGAGTGGCTCTGGTCGCGGCAGAGCGACACCCCGGAGGGGCAGAGCATCGCCCCCTGGTGGGCAGAGCGAGCGTCGCCCCTGGTGGGCGTGCCGGGTGGATCCCGGTCGCGCATGCGGGAGTCTGTCTGACTGTCTCTCCCCTTTTCCAGCTTCAGAAAAATACCAAAAAAAAAAAGAATTTTATGGTAGCCAAGTTTGCAGCATAGCCAGTGGCTCAAGTTTATTCTCTCACCTCTTAGAACTCATGTATCCTTTATTTACCACCTATTAAGATTTACCTGTTCTTGCCTGATCAAGTGGATAGAGCATCAGCCTGGGATGCTGAGGACCCACATTCAGAACCTCAAGATCACCAGCTTGAGTGCAGGCTCACCAGCTTGAGTGTGAGGTCATAGACATAACCCCATGGTCACTGAATTGAGCCTAAGGTCCCTGGCTTGAGCAAGGGGTCACTGGCTCGGATGGAGCATCCCGGTCAAGGCACATATGAGAAAGCAATCAATGAACAACTAAGGATGCTGCAACTGTGAGTTGATGCTTCTCATCTCTCTCCCTTCCTGTCTCTCTATACCTTTAAGAAACAAACAAAAAACTTGTTTTCAGGTTTCATACAGCCTTTTGTCTTCTGGCTATTTAAGTAATGCTCAATGTATATCTTCATTGATCAACATTAATACCTTTTTGCCCTGGCTGGTTGCCTCAGCGGTAGAGCATTGGCCTGGCATGTGGATGTCCTAGGTTTGATTCCCAGTCAGGGCACACAGGAGAAGTGACCATCTGCTTCTCCACTGCTCCCCCTTTTCTCTCTCTCTCTCTCCCCCTCCCTCCCTTCCTCTCTCCCTCTCCCATAGCCATGGCTCAATTGGTTCAAGCAAGTTGGCCTATAGTGCTGAGGATGGTTCCCTGGCCTCTGCCTCAGGTGCTTAAAAAAAATGGCTCCATTGCTGAGTAATGAAGCAACAGCCCCAGGTGAAGAGAGTATCATCCCCTAGTGGGCTTTCTAGGTGGATCCCGGATGGGGTGCATGCGGGAGTCTGTCTCTCTGCCTCCCCTCCTCCCCCCCCCAAAAAAAATTATGTAGTTAGCTTACTCCATAACGTTTTCCAGGAATAATCTTATGTCCCCATGTCATCACTGCCACTACTTTTACAAGTAAACTCATTATTTCCCAGTGATGACATTAGATCATTGAATCCAAAACTTTTATCTCAGGTTCAGATACCCACTCTTTTCACACCTTCATGGAGAAGAATATTGTAGCCATATTGGCACCAAATGTAAATTTTGTGTGTAACCACTATCTCCAGATACATATTATGATCTTAGGAAAAAAGACTATATCTCAGAATATTCAGTAAGTAATGTAATGGAGAAAACAAGTATTTTCTGGAATTGGAACAGAAATAGTGACAGAGACAGATGGGATATACGTATTCTGAGGAACTAGAAGGCATGCTACCATCACATCTACTCACTTTAGGGCCGCCTAAGATCTCCATCCATGTTTTTTCCACACCTGTCTGGAATATTCTTATTCTCATCACTGACTGAACACACTGAGCCTTCTGGTTCATTCTAAGAGCTTTGCTCCCAATGAAATGAAGAGCATGAAGACAGTGTGTTTTATTCATTTTTTTTTGGAGTGAACCTTAATGTCTTTATAGCAATTATTAGATATGCATATTTGACCTTTTCGAAATGAAAGTTACAATTAGAATTAGATAGGTCTTAAAATTTCCTGCTGGATGTAGTGAAAACAAGACACACTTGAAAAAATGCCAATAAAATATTGCAAAATACAAATAGCAAGATAATCAGACATGTAAAGAATCTCAAAGCTAGAGCTTGGAGATGATTTTAGAATCTGACGAGGGAATTTTGAACTGTGCCTTCAACTGGCCTGATACTCATGTAATCTGTGCTTAGGGGACCTTAGCTGTAACTATGGGTATTATTCTCTTTAAAATGCCTACAGCTAGTACATCTTGTATTAATTATATCCCAAAAAGTAGATCTCTCAGCTTTCTAGCTAGGAAGACCAGTTTGACTTACCGCAAATGACGGGTTACCATGAAAAGAACATGGACGTCAAAATAATGCTCAAAAGCCCCAGAGAGCTCATAAGGGCTGCTCAGGGGCTGCTCTCTTTTGAGATGAAAAATCAGTACACTTAGGAAGGCTTTAGAGATGCATCCCTAGTCCAAGACATTCTCCTGACAGCAGTGAGGCGGAACAAGGGGAAAGTGGTCAGTTTTTTTAGGGTGTTCATGCATGTCACCTGGTGCCTTTTAAATTGATAGTGTTTTTTAGAAAGATGCCCAGAGGACACTGATGGCAAATGTCTCTTCACAGTTGCTCCTGACTCACCCTCTTCTCTGAGAAAAGCTCGCTACCCAAGACTCTGCTAACTCAGTTGTGGGGACATTGACTCAACTTAGTTTGGCCAATCAGTTCCCGTCTTGGGGAATCTGGAGTAAGGATCTCAATTGTGGCCAGAGTGTGCTGGACACTAGAGTGAGGGTTTGTATTCGGAAGGTCTTGTTTTTCCACCCTGAGACCACCAGTGTAGACACAAGGGAGACTGGGGAGAAGGATGTGGGTCCCGAACACGGGCAGGGCAGCAGGAAGCACCGTCAGCCAGTTAATCTGGGCAGAGCAGAGAGAATCACATGGGTATTGGGTCCCCTACTTGGAGGAAAGGTGAGCACTTTACCAAGGGGACCAGGATCTGTAGGTCTCTAGCATCACTTTTGAAGATGAAGTCTCAAGGTTCATGTCCAGCTGCCCTCACTCCTGCAGGATGAATGTCAAAGCTATGTATCAACAACACTTGAAGAGTGAGACAGGTGTCACATTTACCACATTGGATGGAATTGGAGCCCAGTGAAGATATAAGTGCTAAGTTTTCCAGCATCACAACCAGGTACAGACATCTCTTAGCCTCATCAAGGAGGCATCATTCTTCCTGGAGGAAATAACACGGCTGCATCCTCAAACATCACATCAGCCTCAGCCAGGCGCCTCAGTGCAGCAGCTGCCATTGGACTCTTGAGTGTAGTGGGAAAGGAGGGTTATGAGAGGGCTCCAGGCACAGTAACCCCTATCCAGGCCCACGTCTTTGCTGAGGTACTATGGCTTTTGCAGCTTCTCAACTTGATTCAGTGAGCAAAAGCTCCTCCTGACTCAGTAGAGTAATATTTGCATTTATCTTATGTCATCTTCCCTCACCTCCTTTTTGGTGTCTCTTAAAATTTAGCTTAAAAATGTGAGCATAGCTTTCTACAAATGTTTCTGTTTTCCTTATGGGGATCTTACCCAAGTATGTCTTAAATACTTCAATACTAGAAATGAACTCTTTTGGCGTTTTACATTGTTTTGAAGAGAAGTATAAAAATTTATATTTCAGAGCTGGTATTCATGATAACACACTACCTATCCATGTTTTCAAATTTTTTATTTGACTTTATCTTGAATGTGCTTTTTAGTATTTATAGTATATACTGTATCTGCTTATAGCATTTCATTTCTTCTTAATACATGAAACTTTATAAGCTTCCATAACTTTTATGCTGTCTATCAGCTTTTGTTGTTTTGCCTCACAGTTAAGTTGAAAGTAGACATTTTCCCTGTTGATTCCATAGCTTCTGAGTTAGGATTGTAGTAAAATAGGCAAGACTTCATTACATACTCACATCTTAGCAGAATGAGGTTTCCATCATACAGAAATGAACATTGAAGTCTCTCTTAAAGATGTACCTTATACACATTTTATTGAACGTTGAGTCTTGAAATCAATATTTTATTGAAAGAAAAGTTAAGATCAAAGCCACACATCTATATCTCAGAACATGCTTTTGATGTATGTATCTAAAGTTAGTTTAATAGTTTTATTAAACATTTTAGAAGGGAATTTTAAGTTTGATAAAATATTCAGAGCTGTCTGCTCCTACTTCACTCCTACTATTACTATAACTCACATTTATAATACCAGGGTATTTACTTTGAAACCTAGAAATGGAGGAAAAAGGCATTTAGAGTTAACTCAATTTCTCTACAGTGTATACTTCTTCATATTTTTGTACTCTTTATTATGTCTGGTTGAAAGACAATTTTATTGAATTTATTAGGGTAACAGCTAACATAAGTATGCAATTCTACAGCACATCTCTGTATACCACATGTGCATTCACCCCCCAAAATTAACTCTTTATCCATCATAATTTTATTCCCCCATAGATCACCTACCCCTACCCAGTAATCACCACACTGTTGTCAATGTTGACAAGTTTTTTTCTATATATTTTTTTGCTCTATCCGTCCTCCCTCATCCAACCTCCACCTCAGACAGCTGTCACTACGCTCCCTATCTACGAGTCTGTCTCTATTTTGCTTGTTAGTTTATTTTGTTCACTAGATTCCACATATGGCTGAAATTATTGGTGCTTGTCTTTCTCTGCCTGGCTTATTTCACTTAGCATAATGATCTCTAGGTCCATCTATGCTATTGCAAAAGGTACGATTTCCTTCTTTTATATGGCTGTGTAGTATTCCATTTTGTAAATGTATCACAGCTTTTTAAATCCACTCATCTACTGAAGGGCACTTGGGCTGTTTCCAGACCATGGCTATTGTAAATAATGCTGCAGTGAACAAAGGGGTGTGTTATATTCTTTCAAAATAGTGTTTCAGGGTTCTTAGGATATATTCCTGGAAGTGAAATCACTGTCATAAGGCAATTTCTTTTTTAATTTTTTGAGATAACATCATACTGCATCCCACAGTGGCTGTACCAATCTGCAGCCCCACAAACAGTGCATGAGGGTTCCCTTTATCCACACCCTTGTCAACACTATTTTTTGATTTACTGATGACAGCCATTTTGACAGGCATAAGGTGATATCTTCTGGTGGTTTTAATTTGCATTTCTCTGATTATTAGTGATGTTGAGCATCTATTCATATGTCAGTTGGCTATCTGTATGTTATCTTTGGAGAAGTGTCTCTTCAGGTCTTTTGCCCATTTTTAATTGGATTTTATTTTGTTGTTGACTTTTATAAGTTGTTTTATAAAGTTTGGATATTAATCCCTTGTGAGATGTATCGGCGAATATGTTCTCTCCTTCATTGTGCTGTCTTTTCATTGTGTTGATGGTTTCCTTTGCTACGCAAAAACTTTTTAGTTTGTTGTGTTCCCATTTGTTGACATTTTCTCTCATTTCCCTTGCCTGAGGAGACATCAGGAAAAATAGTGTTGTGAGAAATGTCAGAGATTTAATTGCCTGTGTTTTTTTTAGGGTTATTATACTTTTGTGTCTAATAATTAGCCTTTAATCTATTTTAGCTTATTCCTGTGTATGGTGTAAGAAGATGGTCTAGTTTTATTTTTTACATGTATCTGTCCAACTTTCCCACTATCATTTACTGAGTAGATTGTCTTTACCACATTGTATGTTCTTGCTTCCTTTGTCAAATATTAAGTGATGATAAAGGCATGGACTTATTTCTTGGCTCTCTGTTCTGTTCCATTGATTTATATGTCTGTTTTTATGTCGGTACCATGCTGTTTTGGTTGCTAAGGACTTGTATGTAGTATGGTTTGATATTGAATATTGTGAAACCTCCAACTTTGATTTTCTTTCTCAAGATTGCCGGAGCTATTCAGGGCCTTTGGTGGTTCCATATAAAATTTTGAAATATTTGTTCTATTCTGTGAGATGTGCTATTGGTATCTTGATAAGATTTGCATTGAATCTATAGATTGCTTTGGGTAACATGGACATTTTAATGATGCAAATTCTTTCCACGCATGAATACAGTATCTTTCTCACTTTCTTTAACCCTCTGAGTAGTGAGTTTTTTTCATGCTCACTGACCCCCGAGAGTGATTTTTTTAAAAAGTGAAATTAGTTCCAGTTCCAGTTTTATTAACTTAAAATCACGTTTGTTTGATAATCAATTTATGGAAACAAGGAGAACATATATTTGTCTTTTTTTAATGTTGCCTTACACATGTACGATCTTACTCTTGATAGTCAGGAGAAATGAGGATGTACATGAACATTAGTGCTACTCAAAGGGTTAATAACTTTCTGAGTAGAGTTATTTTATATCTTTGTTAAGTTTATTCTTAGGTACCTTATTTTATTGTTATAACTGTAAATGGGATTCTTTTCTTAGTTTCTCTTTCTGATGATTCATTATTTGTGTATAAAATTGCCACTGACATGTGAATAGTAATTAACTTTGTATCCTGCTACTTTACTGAATTCATTTATCAGTTCTAGTAGTTTTTTAGTGAAAATCTTTAGGGTTCTGTATATACAGTATCATTTCTTCTGCAAATAGTTTGTTTTACTTTCCAATTTTTTTGCCTTTTATTTTTTCTTCATGTATAATTGCTGTGGCTGGAACTTCCAGTACTTTGTTGAATAAGAGTGGTGAAAGCGGAGATCCTTGTCTTGTTCCTCATCTTAGGGAAAATACTTTCCGTTTTTGCCTGTTGAGTATGATTTTGGCTGTGGGTTTTGTCATATATAGCTTTTATTATGTTGAGGTATATTCCCTCTATTCTCACCTTGCTAAAAGTTTTTTTATCATAAATGGATGCTGGATTTTATCAAATGCTTTTGCTGCATCTATTATATGATCATTTAATGTTATCCTTTATTTTGTTATATCACATTTATTGACATGTGAATATTGTGCCAACCTTACATCCCTATTGACAAGGACATGGAGAAAGGGGTACGCTCGTGCCCTGTTAGTGGCAGTGGAGATTGGTGCAGCCATTGTGAAAAACTGTATGAATTTTCCTCAAAAAATTAAAAATGGAGCTGTCTATGACCCCGCACTTCCATTTCTGGAAGCATATTCAAAGAAACCTGAAAAACAAAATGAAAAGAATATCTATCTGCACTTAGATGTTCATTGCAGCATTACAGTAGCCAAGATTTAGAAGTAGCCCAAGTGCAAGTGCCCCTCAGTAGATAGTCATGAAAGAGAAGGAAATCTTACCTTTTGCAACAGCATGGATGGATCTGGAGAGTATTATGCTATATGTAATAAGCAAGTCAAAGAAAGACAAATACCATATGATTTCAGTTATATGTGGAATCTAATGAACAAATTAAGCAAACAAAATTGACACAGAAATAAGATGCACAGGAGTTTGCAAGTATTATAAAGGACAACAAAAGGACTATTTTATACTAAATAGAGAAACATATTAGTGGACCAATAGAAAAATAATGTAAAATTAATGCTTTGAATTTCTTCAAAGAAATAAAAAGATGATAACATGAAATAGAAAAGTAGATTATAAAAGAAATGAACAAATTGATAATACTTATATAGAAATATATGATAGTAAAAATTAGAACTAATTAGATGAGCTAAAGAGCTAGATGAAAATTTCTGGAGGACTAGTTTTCAGGAAGACAAGGTTAAAGAACTTTTAAGTATATTTTTGAAAATGAGGTGACAAGTAGTAGATTTATCATCTTCTCTAAATTATTTGGGTTCTGACCTGACAGGTAGTAGGTAGTAACTCATTTTGGTTTTAATTTATATTTCTCTGATGATTAATGACATTGATCATTTATTTGTTTTGAACCTTTTGGCCATTTCTATGTCTTATTTGGATAAATGTCTAAGTTCTTAGGCCATTTTAAATTCGATTGTTAGTGGGATTTTTACAATTATTATTATTGAATTGCAAGAGTTCTGGAGATTAACACTTTTAAAGCTGTATGATTTACAAATATTTTTTTTAATATTTTCCCCATTCTATTGATTGGCTCTTCATTTTGTTGACTATTCTTTGTTGTGCAAAAGTATGCTTAGTTTTTTTATTGATTTAAAAAAGGAGAGAGGAGAGAGAGAAAGAGAGAGATGCTGAGCAGGAAGCATCAACTTGTAGTTGCTTCTCTTATATGTCTTGACCAGGCAAGCCCAGAGTTTTGAACCAGCAACCTCAGCATTCCAGGTTGATGCTTTATCCACTGCACCACCACAGGTCAGGTAGGGTGTGCTCAATTTGATGTAGTCCCATCCCATTTTCTAGTTGTCTCTTTGTGGCCAATAGTTTTAATGTCATATCCATGAAATTACTTCCAACACCAGTGTAATAAATCTTTTTCCCTCATGTTTCCTTCTAACAGTTTTACAATTTCAAGTCTTCCGTTTAAGTTTTTAACTCATTTTGAGTTGTTTTTGTGTGTTTAATGTAAGATATTGGTCCAGTTTCACTATTTTACTTGTGGATATCCAGTTTTCCCATTGTCGTTTATTGAAAATAGTATTTTTTTCCATTTTATGTGTTCTTGGCTCTCTTATTAAAGATAAGTTAACCATATATATGTGGATTTATTTCTGGTACCTCTTTTCTTTTCCGTTGGTCTATATGCCATTACCATACTGTTTTGATTACAGTAAATATTTAATATATTTTGAAATCAAGTAACACTTCCTGAGAAAATTTATGTAATTTGTTGGTATGTTTGCTTGTCTTATATCCTTTTGTGCCTTCTTTCAAAGTCTTTAAATTTGAATACTAAATTCTAATTATACAAAGTAACCAGATGGGAACATTATATACTTAAACTATTAATGTAAGAACTCTTTAGAGTGACCAATCTTTAGAAGAAGATTCCTGAAAAATTGGCTTTTATAAAAGACAACAGTATTTTCTTTTTTTCTACTTATTTATTTTTTTAAGTGAGAGGAGGGGAAATACTGAGACAGACTCCCCCATGCACCCTGGTCGAGATCCACCTGGCAACCCCGATCTGGGACCGATCCTCACAACTGAGCTATTTTTAGTGTCTGAGGCAGAGGCTGGACAGAGCCATCCTCAGTGCCAGGGCCCACACACTGGAACCAATTGAGCCACTGGCTTTGGGAGGAGAAGAGAGAGAGAAAAGGGAGATAGAGGGAAGCAGAAACAGATGGTTGCTTCTCCTGTGTGCCCTGACCAGGAATTGAACCCAGTATATCCACATGCTGGGTCAGTGCTCTACCACTGAGTCAACTAACCGTGGCTGACAACAGTATTTTCAATTGAATAAATGGTCTTCTTTTATTATCACTGGGGGAAAATATGCACATTTTGCTGATATTCTCTAAATTAAAATAGATGTCAATATTTGTTTTTTTATGATTTTATATTTAAATTTTCCCAATTTATTTTTATTCATCTAATCATAATCTGTTAATTATTGAGGACATCTGAGAGATTGTAATGCTATTCATCATTGTTGACAATGTCAAGATGGAATCTGTGATGTATATTTAATGTATTATTATACATATCTCATCTTTCATCAATCCTGTTTGCTAAAATTTTACTGCTTAAAATAAAAACTAAAAATGGCTCTGTAAATAACAACTGAAAATAAGGAAAATCATAAAATATTAAGAATATTACAAAGCAGTATTTCTGGTGGTAAAAAAAAGATAACCTTGTGAATACAAGATAAAAAGGATCATATTTACACTAATACTTTTTTTTAAGTGAGAGTAGGGGAGATACAGAGAGACTCCTACATGCACCCTAACTGGGATCTACCCAGCAACCCAGTCTGGGGCCAATGTTCTGCCCATCTGAGACCATATTCATAACTCAGCTATTTTTAGCATCTGAGGCAAAGGCTCAGTGGAGCTATCCTCAGCGTCTGGGGCTGAGATGCTCAAATGAATTGATCCATGGCTGCGGGAGGGTAAGAGAGAGAGAAGGGCAGAGGGAAAAGCAGGTGTTTGCCTCTCCTGTGTGCCTTGACCAGGAATCCAACCCGGGACTTCCACATATGGGGTTGACGCTCTACCTCTGAGTCAACTGACCAGGACCAAAACTAATACTTTTCATGCATGTTTTATAGTTGAGTACGACAAATGAACTTAACCCCCGATGGCATCTTTCTTATCAGGAGGCTATAGTCCTGAGATTGAGACTCTTAATCTCTCTATATAAACTTTGAATCATATTACTTCTTACCTCCTTATAAAACTTGTTCCTTCGACTGTCTCAGTTCCTTTCTTTGTGGTAGAATGGGATATGTTGGCTTAATGCAGTTCACTTCTCTTTCATTCACAAGTGTAAATAAAAAGAATCTTTGGACAAGTTTACAAATAATGTCTTTGTTGGTTAATATGTTTGCATCTTAATCTTTTCTTATTTTTGTTTGTATTTCACATTCTTGAATAGCCTGTTGCTTCTGTAAAACCCTTTCTTTTGAAGTGACCAAAAAAAAGACAAACCCAACTCAGAAGCCAACACCTGCGCAGGGCATAGTGTAATAGTGTGTATGCCTTGCTTTCCTACATCTTTACTCCATTTGGTGATTCCCAGAAACAACATGGTCTCAGTGTATGGTTACAAAAATCACAGTAGTGCCCTATCTTGAAGAATTCTCAGAAAAGGACTCATTTTATCATTGGCTTTGATGTGTTACATGATCATTCATGAATCAGTAATCCTGACAGGAAGTTTAGGTTTCTCAAATAGCCATAAACAAATCAGGCATATGTTTCTAGATGGCAACACCATTTAAAAATCTGGTGCGAATGTAAAAGTGGTAGCTTCCCAGAAGAAATTGTGTACTCTTTTCCAGAAAGAAGAGAGAGCAAAATACTTGCTGGGTGGCAAAATCACCTTCCGTTTTATACACAACCTTCCTTAAAAATGTTTCATCTCTTGACTCCTATTAAAAATCACTCTTGGTATTTTTCCATCTTGGCAATTTTTATTTTTCCTTATATCTTGCCATTAATTTTTTTGTCTCACCTTTAACTGTTGATATTTCATTTTTGTTTGTTTTTTAGAGAAAGGGGGACAGACAGACAGACAGGAAGGAAAAGAGATGAGAAGCATCAATTCTTTGTTGCGGTAACTTAGTTGTTCATTGATTGCTTTCTATATGCACCTTGACTGGAGGTCTCCAGCCAAGCCAGTGACCTCTTGCTCAAGCTAGAGACCTTGGGCTTCAAGCAAGTGACCATGAGTCATGTTTATGATTCTGTGCTCAAGCCAGTGTCCCTGGGCTCATATTGGTAAGTCTGCTCTCAAGCTGGTAACCTTGGGGTTTCGAACCTGAGTTCTCAGAGTCCAAGGTAAATGCTCTGTGTACTGCACCACCACTTGGTCAGGCAAGAATTGATGTTTCTTTTTTTAAGTTTTGTTAGGGTGACATTGATCAAGAAGAGTACAATGGTTTCAGGTAAACATTTCTAGAGCATTTAAACTGTTGATTATATTGTATACCCATCATGCAGAGTCAGATCATTTTTTGTCACCTTATATTTTCCCTCTTTACACCCTTTCCCCATGTTCCCCTTCCCTATAGACCCCTCTTCTTGGTAATCATTTTATCTGTGTCTATGAGCCTCAGTTTTAAATCCCACCTATGTGTGAAACCATATGGTTCTTAGCTTTTTCTCATTTAATTATTTCACTTAGTATAATGTTCTCAAAGTCCATCCATGCTGTCATAAATGGCAATATGCTATCATTTCTTATGGCTGAGTAGTGTTCCATTGTATATATGTACCACAGGCTCTTTTCTAATCACCTTTCTCACTCTACATAGCTGTTATTATTTACTTCCATTTCATTTGTTGATGATCTTCAATTTTATAAATCTATTCTTATTCTTACCTTTTTTCCATAGCCCTAGAACTGTGATATCTCATTGTTTCTTATTGAATGACCTCAAGCATCAAAAGCCCTGTACTTTATAAATAGTACTCATCAACTCAGCCCCTTCTGCAAACCTGTCTTCTCATTTACTATTGGTCATCAAATAGTAACATTACTCACTTAGATCTCCATTCAGACACCAAGGACTCATCTCATAGTCTTACTCGGTTTCAAATATGTAGAATTTATTAAAGACTTTTATTCTGTTATTTTCTGGTATTTCTTGGATCTCTCCCACTTGATGGTTTTTTTTTTAACCCTACGTTATTTTAAGTGTTCATTGAACACTCTTTTTCCATTTCAGCTTTCTTTATATCATACTTCCACTAGGTTTTTCTTTCTAAAGCATGAATATGTTGATGTTGTGAAAATTCTTTTGTTTTTGTTTTTCAGTTCCCCATTGACATGTGGATAATATTCAAATGCCTTAGCATAGTGTGTGACCTGGATAGGCCCAGCATACTGCTTCAGTCTCATGTTTCAGCGTTATCTACCTCAAATCACATATTCGCGATATGCTGCTTAAAATCCTTGGATACAATCATTTTACTTTGTGCTTTCATGAGTACCCATAACCACCTGCTCTCTCTGACTCTCTGGGTTGCTCTTCATCTGTTTTACACCACCTTAGATAATGCTTAATTATCCTTAAATACTCAGTTAAACTGTCATACCTTCTAAGAAACCTCGACACAGATACCCATTGCCTCTATGTATGGGTTAGATGAGTCTTCCGTGATTTTCATACCACCCTGGGAAAAGCTCTCACCTCATCTCTTTTGCCTCTAATCATCTGTTTATTCGTTCATTTTTTACAAGTTTATATTTCTTTGGAATAAGAAGGGCTAGCATATTTCCTCACTAAGTAGTCATTGAATAAAGTAATTCAGGCACTGGCCAGATAGCTCGGTCAGTTAGAACTTTGCTCCGAAGCACAGAGATCGTTGGTTCGATCCCTGATCAGGCCACATACAAGAACAGGTTGATATTTCTGTGTGTGTGTCTGTCTGTCTGTCTCACTAATATCAGTAAATAAAACTTAAAAATAAAATAATTCAGTGATTTTTAGAGGCTGTTAAAAGAGAATATTTCTTAAAAGTTACTGTTTTGCTGGGTTTTTCATAGATCTGTGTGTTAAAATTCCATATTAGCAGCTATTCATAATATTGCTAATTACTATGTGTCACAGAGCACTTTATATTTCTAAAGCTTCTTATTTTAACCTGCCCATTTGTGTGTTATTTTGCATATTTTAACATTATCAGAACATAGTACATTTTCACTGTATACATTTCTACTGAAATTACATTCTAAGTTAAATATTTTGGGTACTCTATGTACCTTAGGTATCCACCTTTGCCTCATCCATTTGAAGCAATCTTTTTAGCCTTATATTCAATATCAGAACCATTATATTTTTTTTCTTCTATACATTGTCCAATAAAGCCCTTGACATAATTTTTTAAACCCTCTTGTGTGTACTAGTTTATATGTATGTGTGTGTGTGTGTGTGTATCTTTTTGGGATAGTCTAAAAAGCACTACACTTAATTGAGACTGAAGAAACCTAAATTTGTGTCCTGAATAGAACCCTAATTCTGTTGGCAGACCAATATCTTTCTCTCTCTGTGCCCCGGTTTCTTTTTCTCTAGTGCTACATTTTAATAATTCTGTATTCTGGTCTTTTATATTATTACAATACTTTCATTTTTATAGTGCATAAAAGACTGAACCAAAGTAAAAGTTCCTACTCTCATAGAGCTTACATTCTAAGAGAGTGGAAATAAAGACATGCAATATCAAAGTAGATAAATGCAATGGTCTCCCTATATGTACATCTGCCTTTGAATTGGCAAGTGTTCCTTAGTCCATGAATGTAGATTTTTCTCTAGGATTAAGTGAAATAACTTTATTTTCTTAAAGCTTATACACTGACCCCCCAAAAAAAACCCAGAAGGATCTCCAATCTGGTGATAGCTTGTATGAAAAATACATGACTCCTTAAATATACTTAAGAAGTATATGATCTTTCTTTGGCACTTTAGGCATGTTCAGACTTTGTATTTCAAAAGAATTTAGTAGCTTCACAATAAGCTGAAAAACTAATTCTCTGTTTTCCTGTGGTTTCCTTGGTCTTTTAGTTATTATGTATTATTTATTTTATGTATATTTTGATTCTTATGTATTATCTGAGGTATTACCTTACATATTATCTTATGTAAGTAAATAGTTATACTAATAGTATATTGTATTTTATGTCTGTAATGGTTGAGACTTCTCAAAATTAAAATCTCAACAAAACATTAAAACATACCATGAAATTAACGCATTATGCTAAGAATTTTAAAAACAATATGTGATTACCCTATATCTTCTAAAGAAGCATACCTTTCTACCTTTTAAATGCCAGGAAAAGAAAAGACATTTTGGGGAGGAAAAGATGTAACTGAAACATTTTTCCTTTTTAGACAGAACTTGATCTGAGATAAGAAAAAAATGTAGCAATATACATCTACCGGTGGTAACTGAAGTAAGTAATGTGTGAGGAATTCAAGAAATCCAAGTGGCATAATCAAAACTTTCATCAATATGTGGGTTATAGGAAGCATGTGATCCATAAATGCCTTGCATCCCTCTGATCATAGCATGCCCATCGTCTACCTAATGCTTGTCTGTCTGTGCTTACAGAATGTCAGTACTTTTTAAAAAATTATTAAATGAGAGGGGTGGAGGCAGCGAGACAGACTCCCACATGCACCTCGACCAGGATATACCTGGTAAGCCACCTACCGGGCAATGCTCTGCCCATATGGGGCCATGGCTCCATTATTCAGCAACTGAGCTATTTTAGTACCTGAGTCGAGGCTGTGAAGCCATCCCCAGTGCCTGGGAACACTTGCTCAAACCATTCAAACCATGAATGTGAGAGGGGAAATGAGAGAGAAAGAAGGGGAAGAGTGGAGAAGCAGATGGTCACTTCTCCTGTGTTACCTGACCAGAAATTGAACCTGGGACTTCCACACAGGACTGGCACTCTACCACTGAGTCAAGCGTCCAGGGCCAGTACTTTTTTTTTTTTTTAACGTAAAGCTTGGTGAGACAAAGGGAAAATACTCAGGGTACACAAAATCTATACAATTATTTTAATGTAAAAGTAAAGTGTTATTCTATTTTTGATGTGTTTTGTCTTAGAATATTTAACATTGATGTTAATTTGTTTATTATAAAAAATGTCACTTTCTTTGTAGATAATGGTAATTATATTCATTAATTCCTTTTAAAAATGGTTTTCTAAGCATGTATCCATGAATACAGGATTATATAGGTTAGAGATTAACAACAGGGTTGTAGAGGTAACATATTCCTGGCCTAATATTTCAGTTTGCTCTTTTGTTCCACTGTTACAATCTTAGAAATAATCCTCTATATTCTTTAGTATTCCTCATGTATTAGTCAGCTATTGCTGCAATACTGCATAACAGTAAACAACTAATATTGTGGTTACAACAAAAAAACATGCCTTTCACTTTCATTGATTTGTGGGTGGACCAGGTCTCAGCCAAATTGGTTGAGTTTGACTCCAGGCTGAGTGTTGTGTTCATCTTTGTTCCACAGGACTCCTTTCTTTAAAAACAGGAGCTATTCAGGGAGTGCTCTTCCCAGGGCAGATGAAAGAATTACAAGGTACACGAGCAACTATGTATGACTTTTAAAGTTTGTATTCATATTCCATCAGCTAAAGCAAGTCACATGGCCAAACCTGTTATCAAAGAAGCAAGGAAATATACTTCTCCCATAAAGGGGGAGAAGAGAATGATCTAAGAAAATTACCATTTTTATCTATAAATGTGAATTTTTTGTGCTTCCTATATGAGAGGTTTTGCAAGGTATGAGTAAAATGTTAAAACACTTAGGGCAGGCCCTGGCTGGTTGGCTCAGTGGTAGAGTGTCGGCCTGGCATGCAGGGGTCCCGGGTTCGATTCCCGGCCAGGGCACACAGGAGAAGTGCCCATCTGCTTCTCCACCCCTCCCCCTCTCCTTCCTCTCTATCTCTTTCTTCCCCTCCTGCAGCGAGGCTCCATTGGAGCAAGGATGACCCGGGGGCTGGGGATGGCTCCTTGGCCTCTGCCCCAGGCGCTAGAGTGGCTCTGGTCTCAACAGAGCAACACCCCGGAGGGGCGGGGTGTCACCCCCTGGTGGGCAGAGCGTCGCCCCCTGGTGGGCATGCCGGGTGGATCCCGGTCGGGCGCATGCGGGAGTCTGTCTGTCTCTCCCCGTTTCCAACTTCAGAAAAATTAAAAAACAAAACAAAACAAAAAAAACACTTAGGGCACTATATATTTTATTTATTTATTTATTTATTTATTTATTTATTTATTTATTTATTTATTTGTATTTTTCTGAAGTGATAAGTGGGGGGAGGCAGGTAGACAGATTCCAACATGCGACCAAATGGGGATTCACGTGGCATGCCCCCTAGGAGGTGATGCTTGGCCCATCTGGGGCATTGTTCCACTATAACCAGAGCCATTCTAGCACCTGAAGCAGAGGCCATGGATCCATCCTCAGTGCCTGGGCCAACTTTGACTCCAGTGAAGCCTTGGCTGTGGGAGGGGAAGAGAGAGAAAGAGAGGAGATAGGGAAAAGTGGAGAAGCAGATGGGCGCTTCTCCTGTGTGCCCTGGCTGGGAATCTAACCCAGGACTTGTACACGCTGGGCTGACACACTACCGCTAAGCCAACTGGCCAGAGCTACTTACTTATTTTATAAAATAATAGTTCATACATATTTTTAAGGGTTTTTTTTAACAGCCATTTTTTATTGATTTTAATTTATTGTGTTTACATAGATTCTAGTGTTGCTCTGAATGCATCCCCCCTCCCCTATATTCCCCTCAACATCCCTCTTGCCCCCCTCCCCATAGCGCCCTCCCCCCTTCCCTTCAGGTTTATCCCATCCTATCATTCCCTTTCCCTCTGTCCTCTTTTCCTCTGGTCCCTTTGATCCCTCCTCTGTCTCAGTTCTGTTCCTCAATTAACTTTGTTCATTGGATTCCTCATATGTGTGAGGTCATATGATATTTTTCTTTCTCTTCCCGGCTTATTTCACTTAACATAATAGTTTCCAGGTCCATCCGTGTTGTTGCAAAAGTTAATATTTCCTTCTTTTTCATGGCCCCATAGTATTCCATTGTATATATGTACCAAAGCTTTTTAATCCACTTGTCCACTGATGGACACTTGGGCTGTTTCCAGATCTTTACTATTGTGAACAATGCTGCCATAAACATAGGGGTGCATTTATCCTTTTGAATCAGTGATATGATGTCCTTGGGATATATTCCTAAAAGTGGGATGGCTAGGCCAAAGGGCAGTTCCATTTCTAATTTTTTGAGGAATCTCCATACTGTTTTCCACAGTGGCTGCACCAGTCTGCATTCCCACCAGCAGTGCAGGAGGGTTCCCTTTTCTCCACATCCTCGCCAGCACTTATTATGTGTAATAGCTTATATTTTTTATTGGCGATCAAAATAATGGAAATGAAGTGTCAATTTAGAAGGAAGAGACTTGCACATGCAAATTTTGAAAACCAATTACTACAGAAGTATGAAAAGTCCTAGGACAATACCATGGCCATGGATCTGTGGACCCACAGTGCAGTAAGCTTTTCATTCTTTCAGGACAAATCAGTGAAGACTTCCTACTGGATAAATCTTGAAGTATGAGCAGGGTGCTACAAGTTAAACAAAGGAGGAGTAAACATAATGAGGCAATGGAATTGCCTAAGCAGAAAAAAAGCATGGAAGAAAAAGGGAAATGGAATCTACAAAGATTTTGATCAGGCTTTATTATAAGCCATTCAAATAACATTTTAGTTTCTAGCTAGGGAGAATTTAAATAGTTTCAGCATGAAAATGGCCAAATTGTATTTTGAAATAAAAAGATACATTTCTGGAACTGTACTGTCCACACTGAGAATATGATTTAATTACTATTGATATGTTGTGGATATCAAAATTTTTAGAGTTTTGCAGGTAACACTAATATTTAGTCACGTTAGACAGTGAGTTGAACAGTTGAATGTGATGTAGAGATAAATGGTAAAGGGTTTTGGGGTGGAGGAATTCTAACAAATCATGATGGTTCAAAAGTAGATGAGTTGAAGGAAACTAGAGTTAAGGCTGATCAGCCATTTCAATTGAAATCAAAGTTTTTGCCAGATTCTGAGATGATGAAGATGACTACAATCAGGCATAAATGATTTAAGAAAGCTAAAGAAGGGACTCAAATGGGAAACATGAAAGAGCCTGTTAACATAAGTCTCAAAAGAGGATGAACTGTGGCATGAGTGGGGTCTGAATTTAGCAAAGGGGAGTCAAAAGGATACCCTCCAGTTCTGTCTGTGCTGTATACTGAGCAAGTCTACTCAGTTGATAGAGGTATAGAATTGTCTTCAGAAATGAGTGAGGCATGTTTAAATTATGTTTCCAAAGGGTATCATGCTATACATTGAACCTATAGGAGAGGTTACAGGAGAATGAAGATAACATAAGTGCCCAATGAAATTGTTCAGAAGGGATTCACAAGGAAAGAAACATAGACCAGGCGGTGGCGCAGTGGATAGTGTCAGACTGGGACGTGGAGGACCCAAGTTCGAAATCCCAAGGTCACTATCTTGAGCATGAGCTCATCTGGTTTAAGCAAGGCACACCAGCTTGAGCCCAGGTCACTGGTTTGAGCAAGGGGTTACTTGGTCTGCTGTAGCCCCCTGGTCAAGGCAAATGTGAGAAAGCAATCAATGAACAACTAAGATACCACAAAGAAGAATTGATACTTCTCATCTCTCTCCCTTCCTGTCTGTCCCTATCTATTCCTCTCTTTTTCTCTGTCACAAAAAGAAGAAAAAAAGGAAAGAAACATAGATCAGGTAGGAATGGGTGTAGAGGAGAAGATAAGTGAATGATAGAGACTCAGATTGCATGGGAAAACAGCTAAATTGCGATCCATGTAAGTATTCAATGACTAGGTCAGAAATTGTCTCAAATTTAGAGGCTTAAAAGAACCTTCACTGATGATCACACAGTTTTTTGTGTTCCAACAGTTCAAGTGTGTTTTAGCTGATTCTGCTGCTCGGGGTCTCACAAAAATGTAACCAAGGGTTCAGCTGGCCTATGTTCACATCTTGGACTCAGCAGCATCTTCCAAAGTTACATGGTTGGCAGAATTCAGTTCCTTGTTCCTTGTGGTTGTAGGACTGAAAGCCCCCTGCCACTTTTTATTTGACAGGCTGTTCACTAGAAATCACTCCGCTTTTAAAGGCTGTCACAATTCCTTGCTTAAGTGGCCCTCTCAAAACTTCACAACTTTCTTCTCCTAGGCCATTAGGAGACATACTTTGGTTTCCTCTGCTGAAAAGGCATCCCATATAGTGTAATGTAACTAAAGGAATGATTATTCCATCACCTTTGCCATATTCTATTGGATAGAAACAAGTCATAGGTTTTTTCTACCATTAATGCAGGGGTCTCAAACTCGCGGCCTGCGGGTCGCATGCGGCCCGCCGAACAATTTTGTGCGGCCCGCAGACTAATCCACGAAGTTCAAAATATTTTGGGTAAAATTAAGTAAGCCTAGGGGCCTACTTGTATTTTTCATTTCTCTAGCATCCTAGCTAGATATTAACTTAGTTAACAGCAGTTGTGATGCGAACTACAGTTTCTGGTCGTTTTGTGACACTAAGTAAACTGCATGTAGGATTGTGCTTGTTGTACTGATTTTTTTTTTGTTTTCAACTGCAGTGAGAAAAGTGTTGCGTAACAGTTGCCTTTTGTAGACCTAGTGCGGCCCGCCGAATGGCTGTGATCTTGCTCTGCGGCCCACATGCTGAGTTGAGTTTGAGACCCCTGCATTAAGGGGTAGAGATTATACAAGAATGTGACTCTTTGGGGGTCATCTTTTAATTCTGCGTACTACAGCAGTGATAGCATTAGATTTTCCCAGATTTGACAGCGTTGTTGAAGCAGGATGTAGGTTACAGGATGTATATTTGGTGTCAGAGAGGTGGTGTGCACTGCTGTGAAATTTGATGAGGTGCAGAATGATCATTTTCTAACCTAGAGATATGTCACATGATAAGTCTGTTCTAGGTTAGGCAAGAAAAGATTTTCAGAAGAATATAAAGTAGAGAGGCTACCATAAAATCTGTGTCTGCAAATGCCTCTTTACTTAGAGCCCTGGGGTTGAAATAGCCCAAGGCAAACCTGGCTATGGGTAGGATCTGTGTATGTTTTTGAGTAAGTGAATAGATATACATAAAGAAGAAAAGGGTCTTGTTCAATAGTGTGTAGGTGGACACTTCCAAAACAGAACTTTATTCCAGTGTCAATCTCCTTGACTCTTGTCTCCACCACTAAATTATACTTACTCCCTCTTGTCTTGGTTGCTCTTTAGAGACCTGCTCTAAATGCTTATCACACTTCTGAAAATAAGAAGCTCTGCCCTGATTCATACACTACTATAAGAATTTGGGAAACTTATTGACTAGAATTTAGTTGTCTCTCTATGCCACTATTTTTTTTAAAAAAGTTTGAGTTAAAATTGGCATATAACATTATATTACCTTCAGGTATACAATACAATTTTTGGGGGTATTTGTATGCATTGAGAAAAATCACCACAGTAAGTCTTACACTCATCAGCACACATAGTGAATTTTTTTTACATGCAATGAGATCTTTTAAGATCTTTCTTAGCATTTTTCAATCATATAATTCTTGATTATAGATACCGTGTTGTACATAATATCCCTATGATTTATAACTGAAAGTTTGTACCTTTTGGTCACCTTTACTCATTTCACTCATTCCGTCTCCCTACCCCTCTCCCTGCCTTTGACAACCACCAATCTTTGCTCTGGATCTATGAGTTTGATGGGAGTTTTTGTTTTTAGATTCCACGTATAAGTGAGATGATAGGGTACTTGCTTTTCTCTAATTTATTTCACTTAGCATAATGCCCTCAAAGTTCATCCATGTTGTTGAAAATGTCAAGATATTTTCCTTTTATGGCTGAATAATATTCTATTGTATGTATATACCACATTTTCTTTACCTGTTTATCCATTGGGAA